>NC_083411.1:39812286-40117453 GCF_020745735.1 Hemiscyllium ocellatum | reverse complement strand
CAATCAGGGTGGGGAGGGAAATATATCTCTGACTGTAGGTGGTTGAAATGGCGGAAGATAATGTGCTGTATCCAGAGATTAGTTGGGTAGAAGGTAAGGACTGGGGCATTCTATCCTTGTTGTAGTTGGATGGGTGGGGTTCAAGGGTGGAGGTGCGGGAAGTGGAGGACATTGTTGATCACGTGGTAGGGGAATTTGTGTTCCTTTAAATAGGAGGGCACCTGGAATGTCCTGGAGTGGAGTTGTGCCTCCTCGGAGTAGATATAGCAGTGACAGAGGAATTGGGAGCAAGAGATCACATTTTCACAGGCAGTGGGAGAGGGAGTGGTGGGAGTGGGAGGAACTCTAGTCCAGGTAGCTGTGGGAGTCAGTGGGTTTGAAGTAGATGTCCATGATGAGTTGGTCACCGGAGATGGACATGAGTCAGAGGTAAATATAGCATAGGGGAAATGGGTCTAGGTGAGTTACTCATTGCAAGGTCGGTGTGAACTTGTTGGGCCAAATAGCCTGTTTCCATACTTTAGGGAATCTAATCTAATCTAATCTAATGGAGAGGTCCAGGAAGGGGAGGGAAGTGTCCGAGATGGCCCAGGTGAACTTAAGGTCAGGGTGGAAGATGTTAGTGAAGTTGATGGACCATTCAACATTCTCATGGGAGCACAAGGTGGTGCCGATACAGTCATCAATGTTGCAGAAGAAAAGGTGGGAGATGGTGCTGGCATAACTGTGGAAGATGAACTTAAACTACATGGCATCAGCATCGAACACATTAGTTTTGGAATCTCCCCTCCCCCACCTTATCCCAGAGCTAACTTTCTAACTTGACACTGTCCTCCCCCTTTACCTGTTCATTCCCCCCACCCCGCCCCCTTCCACATTCTCCACTGACTTATCACAATTACCCCCACCTGTATCCACCTATTTCCCAGCTACCTTCCCCAGCCTAACCCGACCCTCCTATTTATCTCTTAGCTGCCTTCCACCACCAACCCTCTCCCGCCAACCCCCACCCCCCACACCACATTCCTGATGAAGAGCTTATGCCAAAAACTTCAACTCTCCTGCATCTGGGATACCAGACTCTGGGCCAAATGCTGGAAAATAAAACTAGACTAGTTTGCTGTTTTTGACTGGCACAGACATAATGGACCGAAAAGCCTGTTTCTTTGCTGTAGCTAACTATGACTCTGTGACTCATTCAGAGACCAGAACAGACAGGTTTGGCCAAATGATCACATTGTAACAATATTGTGATTCTGTTAAACTGAGTCACACAGAATGAATGTGCAGGAATTGTGAGACAATACACCATTGATGCCATAAAGTACAAGGTTTGATATAAACCAGGAAAGCTGCCCTAATATTCTGAATATTTCCAGTATTGTGAAAGAGAGTTTCACATATTAGTTTCAAAGTTTTACAGAGTTTCACAACCCAAGAGTTGTATTTATGGGGCACAGTTGAACTATCAGATTACAGGAACTGGTATTGAGACACACACAGGCTGCTCAGGAGCTCAGAGCAAGACACGCAAATGGACATTTAAAAACTGATAAAGATACCTTCAGGCTGCCAAGAACTGACAACGAGGCACACCCATTAACTGTATAAGAGCTGACATTGAGACACTTGCAGAGTATGCAGGAGGCGAAACTGAGACACAAACATGGGCTGTACAGTTGCTTTCACTGAACATAATTTGAGCCACACAAAAGCAGAAGCTGAGAGGCAAATTTTGACTGAACATAAACTGACACAATACACACATGGACAGTTCAGCAGCTCGCAATGATAAACTCACAGTTTGCGCAGGAACTTACTCTGAGACAGTTGATACTCTACAGAAGCTCACACTGAGACATACATATGGGCTGTACTGCTGGTGACATGGGCACAACCTTAGGCATACAAGAGCAGAGGCTGAGGAAACAAATTTGGACTGTATGGGAATTGATACTGAGACACACATGGGCTGTACAGGAACTAACATTGAAACACGTGTGCATGCACCAGACAGCAGCTGAAGCTGAGACACAAGTGAACTACACAGGAGTTATTCCTGAGACTCGTGTAGCATACAGGTTCTAAAACTGAGACAATGAGCCTTTGTTCATGCTGACTGCAAAATGTGGTTCAAACCAGGAAGTTGAATGCTCTTATGCCTCTGACAAATCTTATTTGGGAATTGCCCAGATTTGCAACTATAAACAAATAAGTTATTAGATCACCAAAAAGCATTAGGTTATTGTTTTGTGGGGAGGATATTCTTAGATTACTTACGTGTGGAAACAGGCCCTTCAGCCCAACAAGTCCACACCGACCCGCCGAAGCGCAACCCACCCATACCCCTACATTTGCCTCTTACCTAACACTATGGGCAATTTAACATGGCCAATTCACCTAACCTGCACATCTTTGGACTGTGGGAGGAAACCGGAGCACCCGGAGGAAACCCACGCAGACATGGGGAGAATGTGCAAACTCCACACAGACAGTTACCTGAGGTGGGAACTGAACCCAGGTCTCTGGCGCTGTGAGGCAGCAGTGCTAACCACTGTGCCACCGTGGTTGAATCCGGGCCTCTGGCACTGTGAGGCAGTAGTGCTAACCACTGTGCCACCCAGGAATTTCATCAAAAATCTGAATGCCAACTGTGATTTTCCTCCACGCCCTGCAATAAAGCCCATGAAATCCTTGTTTGTTGCCTGCTGCTTTGCTTTCAGCTCTGTTTAACTCTGTAACTACAGAGAATTACACACAAGCTCAGGTGGGGTCAGCCGACAGTGACTAGAGAGTCCACTCCTAGTCACTCGACATTGAAAGGTAATTTTCTTAGAGAGAGAAGCCCATGACCAACTCTCTGTGGGTCAGGTTTGGGCAACCTTTCCTTTCATCTGAACAGTTATAGAGTCATACAGCATTGAAACAGGCCCTACAGCCCACTAACAAACACCAAACTACATTAACCCCATTGAAGCGTTCCATTGCTTACTATGCCCTGGCATTTTACGGACTCATCCAGACGCTTCTTAAGTGTTGTGAGAGTACTTCCCTCCGCCACCCTTCTTCTATATATCTACATACTTGGGGTGAAAAAAGTTTTCTCAATCTCCTGTAAACCACTTACTACTCACCTTAAACTTATTCCCTCTGGTCTGAGAGACACCTGGAAGAGATTCTCCCAAGGTACTCTGTCTATGCCTGACATAATTTTGTATGCTGAAATCAGATCCCCATTCACCCTCCTCTGTTCCAAGGAAACACAGCCAATCCAATTTCTCCTCACAACTGAGGCTTTCCATCGCAGGCAGCATCTGTGATGGTGTTGGAAATGCTGTTCCCAATCCAGACTAACTGAGGTCTCCCAGTCGGGAAGTCCAGGATCCAGTTACACAAGGAGGTATTTAGGCCCAGCAGATTCAGCTTTCCAATCAGGTGCTGAGGAATGATGGTGTTTAATGCAAAACTATTGGTCAGAGCACTGAGTATAGGAGTTGGGAGGTCATGATGCAGCTAGACAGGACATTGGTTAGGCCACTTTTGGAATATTATTTGCATTCTGGTCTCCTTCCTGAAGGAAGGAAGTTGTGAAACTTGAAAGGGTTCAGAAAAGATTTACAAGGATGTTGTTAGGGTTGGAAGGTTTGAGCTATAGGGAGAGGCTGAATAGGATCTTTTCCCTGTAGCATCAGAGATCGAGGGGAGACCTTAGAGAGATTTATAAAATTGAGAGGGGCATGGATAGCGTAAATAGACAAGGTATTTTCCCTGGGGTGGGGGAGTCCAGAATTAGAGGGCATAGATTTAGGGTGAGAATGGAAAGATTTAAAATGGACCTAACTGGCAACCTTTTCATACAAAGGGTGATGTATGTATGGAATAAGCTGCCAGAGGAAGTGGTGGAGGCTGATACTATTACAAAATTTAAAAGACATCTGGATGGGTTTATGAATAGGAAGGATTTAGAGGGATATGGGCCAAGTGCTGACAAATGGGACTCGAATAAATTTAGGAAATCTGGTGGGCATAGAAGAGTTGGACCAAAGTGTCTGTTTCTGTGCTGTACATCTCTATGACTTTAATAAGTGACACAGTCATTTGCAGGCTCATTTTCAAGAACAATGCCTGAAACAGTCAGAATTAACCTGCCAGGTTTACATTTCAAGAAGCTATCAGTCCACTCTCTGTGGTGATGTCTTTAACAATCAGATCTCACTTACCAACCAATCAAGTTGGTTCATATGGTATAAAGGTTAGTTTTTCCTTGTTAATTGGTATTCTTGTGAATAATATATAGTTAGGGGAACAGATGGGTATGTATATGGTCACAGGCGAGACTCCAGGATAGTGTGTTGCCTCCCTGGTGCCAGACTTAAGGCTGTATCTGAGTGGGCACAGGATATTCTCAATACGTACCTGGCAGGGGAGACTCCTTGATGTAGGGTCTGAACTAAGAACTGCTATCACTGGAAGATCCTGAGTTTGTCGCTGGATTGTGAACCGAACCTAGAAGATCGTTGGTTGAGCTCATTTGTATGTACCAGATCTTTATGCTGGCTTTAGCCTAACACCAATTCAGTGACCATGGCCTCTGTTAGTGCCTGCACTCCAGACCAGGGGGCCCGCAGTACAGACAGGGTGACTATGAAGAAGGTGGAGGAAGGATCGCAGATCGACTGGACCTTCTTTCTGAGGGAGAGTCCTCCTGGATTGCTGCAGGTTCCAAGCAGCAGATATTTTCTGCCGAAGGACTTCCCCAGTGTAAGCTGCTTCCTTGTGATCTTCACGAACGTGAAGCAATGTGAGTGTCTCCTGAAAGTATTTGAGGAGAAAGGAAGTGAGGGCCCCCTCTCCATCCCGTCTGTGGCACCAATTGCTCATTCTCCCTGCACAGAGGAGCTGGCTTGATGCAATGCATATGTACAATCCCCACATCCCAGCAGCAGATGTCCTGACCTTCCTAGGAATTTATGTACAACTAGAAGGAGGAAACACTGACATGGTGAACCCTTCAGAATCTGCCGATCAAGGTGACCCTGAAAATGGATGCTCATGGGAACATGCTCCCCCCAGCTCCCCCCCCCCTCCCCCCAGGCTTCACAATCAGTGGGAGACGAGGCTCCCTGACATCCATGGGGCAGCCGAGAGTGTGCCAAACCTGCATGAGGTCAGGGCATATGGCAGTGGACTGCATAGTGACCCTCTGCAGGAACTGCAAACAGGAGGGGAATCTCAGTAAGGACTGCAAGAAGTCCAAGGCTCCTGAAGAAGGGGGAGGGGGCATATAAGCCCAGATGACCAGAAGTGGCAACGCAAGCCATGGAGCCCCAAAGGTCAGTAAGGTTCCACCCCCTAGCAAGAAAACTGAAACAAGGTGCACCAGATGAGGGACGGGCCAGAAAAGGGAAAAAGGTTTTGCACTTCTCTGTCAGATGTCGTGTGCCCACACCTCCCCCCTTCACTTTCGACCAAGGCCCCAAAGGATCCTTCCACATCCAACAGAAATTTACCTGTACTTCCACCAATGTCATCTACTGTATCCGTGCACACAATGTGGTCTCCTCTACATCGGGGAGACAGGACGCCAATGTGCGGATCGTTTCAAAGAACATCTCTGGGACACCCTCACCAACCAATCCCACCGCCCTCTGGCTGGACACTTCAACTCCCCCTCCCACTCCACCATGGAAATGCAGATCCTGGACCTCTTCCATCGCCAAACCTTAACCTCCCGACACCTGGAGGAAGACTGCCTCATCTTCCTCCTTGGGGCCCTGTAACCACACAGGATTAATGTGGATTTCGCCGGTTTCATCATTTCCCCTCCCCACATCTTATCCCTATCCCAAGCTTCCAACTTGGCACAACCCTCTTGACCTATCTATTGTCTTTCCCATCTATCTGCTCCACTCCCCTCTCTGACCCATCATATTCTCCCCTGCCTTCATCTACCTATTGCACCCTCAGCTATCTTCCCTCAGCCCCACCTCCCTCCCATTTATCTCTCAGCCATCGACCCACAAGCCCCCTTGCTGATGAAGCGTTGAACCTCCTGCTCTTTGGATGCTTCCTGACCAGCTGTGCTTTTCTAGCACTGCACTCTCGATATCAGACAATACGTACAGAAATGCTCTCTGAGACTATTTAATGGGTACACCCTGGCAAGGAGTGAGCGGCTAGTTTTTCTGCAGCAGCTCCCCATCCTGTCAGACCCTCCAGACCATCCATTCGCATCGATGATACAGTTGAAGTCTTTGGTCAGAATAACCTGCCTGGATGTAACCAGCAGCAGGGGGAGCTGTTGGCTACGTCCAGGCGGGTTATTCTGGCCAGAGAGTTCAACTGCATCATCAATAAGAACGAATGAGCTGGAGGGGCTGGAGCACATCTTGATTCCTGATGGAAACAGTTAAAATTGCCAAGCTGTACGTCGCCTTCAGCACCTCTGCAGATTAGCGCAGTATAGATACACCTGGCCGGGGCCAGACGGGCGTACCCAGTCAAGGATAGGTTTCCTGTTTGCGTAATACACATTCAAATCAGCATCCTTCTCTGACCACTGCTTCCTGTTGGCTGACTAACGCCCACAGGACAACTTGGCAAGGGAATGTGGAAGCTGAACGTGAAACTGTTCACTGCAGAAAACATTCAGGAGCTCAAAAAGGATTATACAGGTTGGAGAACTGTGAATCCCCTCTTTCAGTGTCCAGCAGACTCGTGAGATGCAATCAAGGGAACATCAAGAGGTTCTTTATCTTCAGCAGTGTTCAGAAGATGAGAAAGTGGTGGGGAAAATTGTCCAAACGCCAGAAAATCGTGTCATTTTTCCTACTCATGCTGCAGGAGAATTGGGTCAATGCCACAGAGAATTTTCAGGAGGTGAAGAGCCAGCAAGCCTCGCTCTTTGCCTCAGAGGCTTCCAAGATAATCTTCTGGTGCTGGGTCTGAACCATCGAGCCAATTGAGGCGTCCTCACATTTCATCTTCGAGAAAGTACACAGGGAGAGCTCAGCAGTCTGGAGGAAGAAGATAGCTCAGTAATATTGTCTCAGCCTGAAGTACTGAGGATCAGCAAATTCTTTGATGCTAGTCTATATGGCATGAAGCCCCCAGACAGCGCGGCCTCCCAGTCATCCCTGTCCTCCCTCATGGAGATCCTACGTTTGGGAGAGGCTGGACCAGTTTCTGATGAGGTTGATGAAGGCCTTCGAGTCTTTAGAAAAGAATAAAACTCCTGGAAGGAGCAGCTTACCAGCCAAGTTGTATTTGACTCTGTGGGTCATGATTGGCCAGGACCTACTGGAGGTGTATGAAAGAATGCTTCTTTCAGGTACCTTGTGCTGATTCATTAGGAAAAGTATCACCACGCTTATCTCCAAGCGGAAGGGGAGAGAGAGAAATTAGAAACTGGTAACCAATCTCATTGATGACTGCAGACTACTAAATCCGATCTAAGGTCATCTCCAGTGTTCACCCCAACCAAATCTATGCTGTACCAGGCAGGACGAGCTGTGAGAGCCTCCACTCCTCAAAGATATGATCACCTTCATGCAGCACTGCCTTATCAGCCTGGACCAGGAGAAGGCCTTTGACAGGCAATCCCACATGTACATGGTTGGTTTAGATGACTTACAGTGTGGAAACAGGCCATTCGGCCCAACAAGTCCACACCGACCCGCCGAAGCGCTACCCACTCATACTCCTACATTTACCCCTTACCTAACACGATTTAGCATGGAGCACCCGGGGGAAACCCACGCAGAATTTGCAAACTCCACACAGTCAATCGCAGTCCATAGAGGTGGGAATTGAACCCGGGTCTCTGGCGCTGTAAGGCAGCAGTGCTAACCACTGTGCCACCGTGCCGCCCACACTGTCCAAAGTGGTCTTTGGTGAGGGAATCTGTACATCATTCATGCAGCCTGACTTAATAGATGGGAATCAGAAAGATTACTGATCAGATCTGGAGTCAGGCAGGGCTGCTCACTCTCTCCTACCTTGTTTGTGTGTTGTACAGAGCCCTTTGCTGAATCTATCAGGAAAGATGCGGGCCTGAGAGGGGTTACTATTCAAGGCAATGGAGACCTACATGTCAAACTACCATCTATGTCTGGATGATGTTGCCGTTTTCTGCTCAGATCTGCTGTCCATACACAGACAGTTCAAACTGGCCCTTGGGAGCCAGGTAAATTGAGGCAAGAGCGAGACCATGTTCTTTAGGAACTGACCAACCGATCCTTCATCCCTTTCACTGTCAGGACAGATTACCTGTTGGGAATGTGGTTCGGAGAGGTATGCAAAACCTTGGGAGGATCACATTGCTAAAGTGATGCAAAATCTGGTCTTTTGACAGCACTATTCCCTCTCCATTGCGGGTAAAACCCTGGTCATTGGGTGTGACGTACTCTCTCTGTTGTATGTGGTGCAGGTCTGGCCCGTCCCTCAAACTGTGTTGTTTCAGTCACCCAAGCCATTTTCCAATTTATCTGGAGCTCTAAAATGGATGGTGATTGGACTCCATACACAGAATGCTCGATATGGAGGGGGCAAGGTGAAGTATGCACTTACCTTGTTGACTACCTGTGTGTGACTGCATCAAGCTGTAGGTAGACCTCAGTATGCAAAAACGAAGTGTCAATACATACTGAAGTTCTACCTGTCCCCAGTGTTGGAAAGGACGGAACTGACCTTGTTGCCATGGAATTGCTCTAAGTAGCTGGACCATTCCATATCACCCATCCTTTGTAGAGAAATTTGGGAAGAAAAACACCTTTGATCACAAGTCCATCAGGAAGTGGTCAGAATGTAGTGTCCTTGAGACTCTGAAGTAAAAGGGGAGAGTGGATCTTACTACATGGTTCCCTGAGCAGACTGTCAAAGTCATTAGGCAGAATGTCTCTTCACCAGAACTTTCTAAAAAGTACCAAGACATTGTTTGGCTGGTGGTGAGCATTTGGTGACCTGTAAGATCCTTCACGTAAGCCTGTTTAGTCTGTGCCACTGCACACAGCCCTTGAAGTAGCTGTGGGAGAGTTGAGACTGTCATATATTGCAAAGGAAGTCTGAAGAAAGGTGTAATGGTTTTTGTCAAGGTTTGTCCCGAGCAGCTCTGTGCTCTACAAACTGTTCCCTAGCATGCATTACAAGACTAACACCAGCTGCATCTGGAGGATCATCCAACTTGGTGAAAGATGCTCTTTGGTATGCCTGAAACCTGTTGATCTTCCAGACCAAGGAGTTGACCTCAACCGAGTGTTGTAGACTGGCACATTCCAAGGTCCAGGACTATTTGCTGAATGACGTACTAAAACTTGGGGCAGCTATAGCCAAGGTGCAGTGCGGAAAGACCATTGTCTGACGTCTTTCTACTGAAGTTAAATTGAGTCTGTTCAGTCATTGGACCTTGTTGTGCCTCAATGTATAAATATAATCTTGTATGGACAAGAAATGCCTTTGGTTCGCCTTGCTCTGAAAGCTCATGATTGTAAACAAACCTGATGAACTATAACCAGATGTTGTGTGACTTCTACCTTTGTCCAGCCCCGTCCAACACTGGTATCTCCACATTTTGGTTTGCTGGGATAGAGTCAAACTCATATATTTATTTGTTTACTTATAGGGCAATAGAGATGTACAGCATAGAAACAGACCCTTTGGTCCAACCTGTCCATGCTGACCAGATATCTCAATCCAATCTAGTCCCACTTGCCAGCACCCGGCCCATATCCTTCGAAACCCTTCCTATTCATATACCCATCCAAATGGCTCTTAAATGTTGCAATTGTACCAGTCTCCACCACTTCCTCTGGCAGCTCCGTACATGTACCACCCTCTGCCTGAAAATGTTGCCCCTTGGGTCTCTTTTACATCTTTCTCCTCTCACCCTAAACCTATGCCCTCTAGTTCTGTATAAGCTCGGGAACAGGAAGTGTACAATCATTTTGACGGGATTGTACTGCAAGCCTCCCAACAACTGGCAGGTGATAGAGAACAGATATGTGGACAGATTATGGGAAAATGTAAAAACAACAGTGTTGATGTGGTGGTCTATACTTTGGAGAGTGTAGTCAGTCCCTACACTGACTAAATCTTGTTTAGTGCATGACCTTGGATGAGGGACAATTTGTTAGGTGTGTCCAGGACAGTTTTTTTGAAACAAAATGTAAGTAGTCCAACAAGGGAGGGGGCCATGCTAGACCTAGAATTGGGGAATGAGTCCAGCCATGTGCTCGAAATTTCAGTGGGGGAGAAACAGTGAATATAATTCTGCGAATTTTAAGTTACTTATGGAAAAGGATAAGAGTAGTCCTTGGGTGGAAGTTGGCGGATAGCTAGCTACAATAAAATGAGAAGGAAACTGGGAAATGTAGACTTGGGGTAGCTGTATGAGGGTAAATTCACATCTGCCATGTAGGGATCTTTTATAGGCTAATTCTTTAGCATATTCCTGTGAAAATGGAAGATAACAATGGCAAGATTCAGGAAACTTTGATGAAAAGAAATTAAGATCTTAATCAAAAATAAACAGGAAGCATACATAAGGTTTAAGGAACTGAAGACAGACCAGAGCCCTCAAAAAATACAAAGGTAGCAGGAAAGAAATCAAACAAGGAATTTGAAGGGCTTAAAGGGGCTATGGCAAATAGGATTATGGAAAATCCCAGATTAGAGACAACAAAAGTGCAGATGCTGGAATCCAAAGTAGACAAACAGGAAGAACACAACAAGCCAGGCAACATCAGAAATCTGGAGAAGTGTTATACCCAAAACTGTGACTTCTCTACCTCCTGATGCTGCTTGGCTTGCTGTGTTCATGCAGCTTCCTGTTTGTCTACTGTGGGAAATTCCAAGCCATTTTACACATACAAAAGGGAGCAAGCAAGTAGTTAAAAAAAAGGTCGATTCAAGGTCAAAGGAGGGAATTTAATATGTGGATCCAGAAGAAGTGGATGCAGCCCTGAATGAATTATTTGCATTGATATTCATGAAGGAGACTGGACATGGTGGATGGTGAGTCTTGGGAGAGATACGTTAATATTCTTGGGCACATCAATGTATAAGAGAAGGAGGTGTGGTGATTTAAATAGCATTAAGATAGATAAGTCCTCAGGACCTGATGGGATCTATCCCAGAATGCTGAGGAAGGCAGACGGTGTCTGGGGCCTTGTATAAAATTTTGTATCTGCTTTATATAGGTCAGAGAGGACTGGAGAACAGCGAATGTTGTTTCTTTATTTAAGAAAGGCAACAGGGACAATCCAGAAATTTATAGGCCAGCAAGCCTTATGTTTGCAGTAGGAAAATTATTGGAGAAGATTCCTAGAGTTAGGATTTACACATGTTTGGAAAACTATGGACTTGTTAGACTAGGCGGCATTGCTTTGTGTGGGGAAGGTCATGTCTCACAAAATTGATTGAGTTTTTTGAGGAAGTGACAAAGATAACTGATGAAGGCAAGGCAGTATATAAACCCCAGCAAGGCCTTCCATCATTGCAGGCTGATACAAAAGGTGAAGTCACATGAAATCCATGGTCAGCTGGTAAGATGGATACAGAACAGAGTTAGTCATAGAAGACAGAGAGTAACAGTGGAAGGGCCTGTTTTGTGCTGTATAGTCCTTTGTTCTCACCCTGAGTGCAAGATGAAATGCTTTAACTAAAAGTGTCATTTTTAGCTACACTTAAACTGTAACATTTGTGTTATTCCCAGAGTCTGCTGAATAATGTGCTCAAGTGAGAGAGTGCTGTGTTAAAGGATAACTAGCAAGAAGAAAAGAAGGGCAATAGTGATATGGGAGTCTTTAGACAGGGGAGCAGACAAGCATTTCTGCAGCCGAAGATGCGATTCCAGGATGATGCCAGGGTCAGGGATGCCACTGTATGGCTGCAGGACATCCTGAATGGTGATGAGTTAGAGGTTGTGTTGTCTCTAATGATGTAGGAAAAGTGAAGAAAGACATCTTGCATCAAGAATTCAGGGAGTTAGGCAGTAGATTAAAAAGCAGAACCTCAATGGTTACTCCCGGTGTCACATGCTAGCAAGTTTAGAAATAGAAAAATAGGACAGATGAATACATGGCTGAAGAGTTGGTGCAAAAGGAAGAGTTTTAGATTCCTGGATTACTGGGACTGTTTTTTTGGGCAAGGTGGAACATGTACTAATGGGATGGTCTGCACCTGCACCACATTGGGACTAAGTTTCTCACAAATTGGTTTATTAATGCTGTTGGGAAGAGTTTAACTTAGTCTAGGCTAGAATAAGGGACATAGAATATTAATCAAGCTGAAACACAGCACGCTGCAGCAAAGGAAGGAAGTCAGAATGAGTCACGTGTCAAGAGAGTACGGTAAGGCTGGAAGGTCTTCACTTTAATACTAGAAGTTAATAGTGTGGATCGACACATGGGTGCATGATATTGTTGCCGTCACAGAAACATGTTTGAGGGAAGGGCTGCACTGGCAGGATCTTTAGGCGAAACAGAGGAGGGTGCAAAAAGGGTGCTTGTCTACTACTATTAATTAAGGAGTCAATTATTACAAGAAGGAGCGAAATATCTTGGAAGGGCCCTAAAATGAGGTTTTGGGGGTAGAACATAGGAATGTTAAGGGGGGAACTACTTTTCTGGAATGTCTTAAAGGCCCTCAAAAACTCAGCAGGAAATAGAGGAGCAAATATGTAGATAGTTCACAAAGGGTGACCACCAGGAGGGACAGGCAGGTACTGCAGGAGTCTCCGATGGCTATCAGGCATCCCTTTCTAACAGGCATACAGTTTTGAATAAAGTTGTGGGGGATAGCCTTTCAGGAGAGTATAACAGCAGCAGCCAGGCCTGTGGCACCACAACTTGCCTCACAGTCAAGCAGGGTCAAGCAAAATCCAAATTAGCGATTGTAGTCGGAGACTCACTGGCTAGACATTTCTGGTACTGCATTGGAGACTCCAGGATGGTGTCTTGTCTCCCTGGTGCCAGAGTGAAGGATATCTCTGAGTGGTTGCATAAATTCTTAAGCGAGAGGGTGAACAGCCAAAGGTCGTTGTGAACATTGGTACCCACACTGTAGATAGAAAGGGCGATGAGGTCCTGCGGAATGAGTACAGGGAGTTAGGAATGAGACTGAAAAGGACCTCAAGGGCAGTAATCTCTGGTTACTGCCAGCCCCACGTGCTAGTGAGAGAAGGGACAGAAAGATAATGAATGCATTGCTAAAGAGCTGATACAGGGACAGGGTTTCAGGTTCTTGGAACATTGGGACTTCTTCTGGGGCAGGGGTGACCTGTTCAAGAAGGATGGTTTGCACCTAAGCTGGAGGGAAACCAATATCCTCGCAGGGATGTTCATTAGTGCTACGAGAGTGGTAGAGGACTGGGAACAACAGCAGCAGGTCAGCAAGTAGAAGGATTGAGGGGGAAGGTATATGTTAGGACCAGTAAATCAAGAAAGCAGAAACAGGTAAATGAACACAATAGTACTAATGGGCTGAAGTGCATTTATTTTACCACAAGGAGTGTTGTAGGTAAGGCAGATGAGCTTCGAGCCTTGACCAAATGAGAAAATGATGAGGTGGCCACTATAGAGCCTTGGTGGAGAGAGGTTCATGACTGGCTGCTCAACATTCAAGTGTTTTGTTGTTTTAGATGAGATAGAGATTAAGATAAAAGAGGTGGAAGAGGTGCATTACTAATCAGGGACAATGTCACATCTGTATCCAGAGAGGACATACTGGAAGGCTCATCCACAGAGCTAATATGGGTAGAGCTCAAAACCAAGATTGGTGTAATCACTATAGGCTTGCCAACAACCTTCAAGACATTCAGGAACAAATATCTATGCAGGTTATGGAAAGATGCAATAAAAACAGAGTCATTATAGTGAGTCTTTAACTTCCTGAATAATTACTGGAACTCCCTTCGAGTAAGAGGCTCAGATGGGGCTAAATTTGTTAAGTGCATCCAAGCAGGTTTCTTGAAACAGTACATGGATGTTTCAACTAAAGGCCATACTGGACCTTGTACTGGCTAATGAGCCTGGCCAGATGACTGACCTTTCTGTGGGAGAGCATTTTAGAAACAGTGATCACAATTCCACAAGTATTCAGATAGCTATGAATAAGGATAAGTGTGGGAGGGTACCAAATTGGGGGAGGGCAAATTGCATCAGTAATAGACAAGAGCTAGGGAGTATTGCTTTGGAGCAGTTGTTATTAGGCAAGTTCACAATTGAAGCGTGGGAGTTGTTTAAAGACCTACTGATCAGCATTCAGGAGGAAGGAATAGGGTGGCAAAATAAAAGACGTCTTGAATAATGAGGGAGGTTGTGAATTTAGTCAAAACTTAAAAGAAGCACGTATAAAATCTAGTAGCTAAAATCGACAGGCCACGTTACAAATATAAAGAAAATAGGAAAGAACTCAAGCAGGGAGTTAATAGAGCAAGAATGGGCCATGAAATTACCTCAGCCAGTAGGGTTAAAGAGAATCCAAAGGCATCCTACGGATACATTAAAAACAAAAAAACAACTAGGGAGAAGGTAGGATCACTCAAGGACACAGGAGGGAACTTGTTCCTCTGTTCAAGAAGGGAAATAGGAATAATCCAGGAGAGTATAGACTGGAAAGTCTCACATCAGTGTTTGGGAAGCTGTTAGAGAGAATTCTTAAGGATAGGATTTACGTGCATTTGGAAAAGTATGGCCTGATTAGGGACAGTCAGTGTGGGCTTTCTGCAGTGTAGGTCATGTCTTAATAAGTTGATTGAATTTTTCCAGGTGGTGATGAAGATGATTGATGATGGTAGAACAGTGAATGTTGTCTACATGGATTTTAGCAGGGCTTTTGGTAAGGTCCCTCATGGTAGGCTCATCCAGAAGATTAAGATACTTAGGATCCAGGGTGACTTGGCCACGTGGATTCAGAATTGGTTTGCCCATAGAAGGCAGAGGATATTGGTGTAAAGGTATTTTTCTCGCTGGAGTTTTGTGACTAGCGGTGTTTTGCAGGAATCCATATGAGGACCTCCTTTTTATGATATACACAAATGATTAGGATGAAAATGTAGATGGGTAGGTTAGTAAGTTAGCAGACGGTACAAAGATTGATGGAATTGTGGATGGTGTAGAAGCTTGTTAAAAAATACTACAGGATATAAATCAATTGCAGATATGGGCAGAGACATGGCAGATGGAGTTTAATCCAGGTAAGTATGAGGTGCTGCATTTTGGGAGATCAAATATTAAGGAAAGTATACATTTAATGGCAGGACCCTGAACAACATTGATGTACAGAGATATCTTGAGGTGCAAATCCATAGCTCCCTGGAAGTGGCCATGCAAGTAGATAGGGTGGCAAAGAAGGTGCATAGCAAGCTTGTTTTTGTTGGTCGAGGATTTGAGTGCAAGGTGTTGCAGCTTTGTAAGATTTTGGTTAGGCCACACCTAGAGTACTGTGTTCAATTCTGGTCATCATAAGAAGGATATGGAGGCTTTGGAGAGGGTGCAGAAGATGTTTACCAAAATGCTACCTGGATTAGAGGTAATGAGCTATAAGGAGAGGTTAGAAAAACTGGGGTTATTTTCTCAGCAATGGCAGAGGCTGCCGGGAAACTTGCGAGAAGTCGATAAAATTATGAGATGCATAGATAGGGTTAAAGGTTGGAATCTTTTGTCCAGAGTTAAAATTTCTAACACTAAGGTGAGATGGTGAAAGTTCACAGGAGATGTGAAGGACAAGTATTTTACACAGAGTGGCAGGAGTCTGGAATGCCACTAGTGGAGGTAGATACGATAGGGGCATTTAAAAGACTTAGATAAGCACATGAATATGAAAGGACTGAAGGGATATGGATCAAGGCCAGGCACAAAGGATTAGTTTAGAACATAGAACGTAGATCAATACAGCACAGTACAGGCCCTTCAGCCCATGATGTTGCGCTGACCATTTATCTTAATCTTAAGATCAGCCTAACCTACACACCCCTCAATTTACTGCTGTTCATGCGCTTTTCCAGCAGTCGCTTAAATGTCCCCAATGTCTCTGACTCTACTACCACTGCTGCCGGTGCATTCCACGGATCCACCACTCTCTGTGTAAAGAACGTACCTCTGTCATCTCCCCGAACCTTCCTCCAATCACCTTAAATTTATGACCCCCTCCCCCCACCCCCGTGACAGCCATTTCTGCCCTGGGGAAAAATCTCTGGCTATCTATACTATCTGTGCCTCTCATTATCTTGTACACCTCGATCAAGTCACCTCTGTTCCTTCTTCTCTCCAGTGTGAAAAGCCCCAGCTCACTCAACGTCTCTTCATAAGACAAGCCCTCCAATCCAGGCAGCATCTTGGTAAATCTCCTCTGCACCCTCTCCAAAGTATCTACATCCTTCCCATAATGAGGTGATAAGAACTGGATACAATATTTCAAGTGCGGTCTAACCAGGTTTTTATAGAGTTGCAGCAAAACCTCGTGGCTCTTAAACTCAATTCCCCGTTAATAAAAGCCAAAACAACCCTATCAATTTGAGTGGCAACTTTGAGGGATCTATGTACATGGATCCTAAAATCCCACTGTTATTCCACCCTGCCAAGAATCTTAACTTTAACCCTGTATTCAGCATTTGACTTCCAAAATGAAACACTTCACATTTAAACAAGTTGAACTCCATCTGCCACTTAGCCCAGCACTGCATCCTGTCAGTGTCTTGTTGTAGCCTGCGACAGCCCTCGAGACTATCTACAGACTTTATGTCATCGGAAAACTTACTAACCCATCCTTCCACTTCTTCATCAAAGTCATTCATATAACCTACAAAGCACAGAGGTCCACAAACAGATCCCTGCGGGACACCATTGGTCACTGACCTCCAGGCGGAATACTTTTCATCCACTGCCACTTGCTGTCTTCTTTTTGTCAGCCAATTCTGTATCTAGACAGCCAAATTTCCCTGTATCCCGTACCTCCTAACTTTCTGAATCCTCATCAAATGCCCTACTGAAACCCACCTACACCAAAACAACTTGTCAACTTGTCTCGTCACAACCTCAAAGAACTGTATAAGGCTTGTGAGGCATGACCTCCTCTTCACAAAGCCATGTTGACTATCTTTAACCAAGCTATGTTTTCCAAATAGTCATAAATCCGAACTCTCGGAATCCTTTTATTCTGATGCAACATTTGGCACAAAATCGTGGGCTGAAGGGCCCGTTCTTGTGCTCTGCAGTTCTATATTCTATGTTCTCGGTGTGTAAGAGTAATAATTATACAAGGGGATTTCAATTTTCCCAACATGAATTGGGATAGTTATCATGTTAACAGTTAAGACGGAGCAGATTTCTTGAAATGTATCCAGGGGAGTTTTTGCGTCAATATGTACAAAGTGCAAGTAGGAACGGCACAGTGCTGGATCTGATTCTGGGGAAAGAAACTGGACAAGTGTTCAGCATGGCAGTGGGGGAGCATTTTTTGCAGCAAGGAAAATGATGGCCTGCCAAAGACAGCTTTGGTTTGTGTGAAGGCAGATTTTATTAAAATAAGGTAGGATCTGCCCTCAGTAGACTGGGAACTGCCTGTTGCATTGTAAGTCTCCTGAGGAGCAATGTGGGAAGCATTCGAAAACGAGCTGAGGAGAGTGCAGGTCCAACATGTACTCTTAAGAGGGAAATGTAGGAGCAATAACTCCAGAGAACTCTTGACGTCTGGGACAATTCAGGATTGGATATGGCAGAAGAATAGGGCCTTTAACAAGACCAAAGGGAACAATTCAGTTGTGGCCCTCAAGGAATACAGAAAGTGAAGGAGGGAATTTAAGGAAGCAGTTGGAAAATTAAACAAAAAGGGGCATGAAAAAGGACAAAGAATCCTATGTTATTTTATAAATATTAAAAGGAAGAGGTTAACCCAGGGAAACGTAGGGGCTGTTAGGGGCCAGTGAGACAACTGTTTATTCAACTGCAGGATATTGGAAGGGGTTGAATGAATACTTTGCTTTGGTAGTCATTCTGGGAAAAAGAGAACATAGACTGTGAGGAACTTGCACAGTTTGACTGAGGGAATGGGGAGGTATTAGAGGATCTTTCAGAGTTAAAAACAGGCAAATTCCTTGGCTCAGGCTGCAGTGTGAGGCGAGGCAGGGAATTACTGAGGCTCTGACACAAATTTTAAATCTTCAAAATATGATGCGTGTGTGAATGAGGAAAGTTCAGCTGATGTAGTTTACATCGAGTCATAGAGGTGTACAGCATGGAAACAGAACCTTCGGTCCAACTCATCCATGCTGACCAGATCCTAAATTATTCTCCTCCCATTTGCCAGCACTTGGCCCATTACCCTCTAAACTCTTCCTATTCAAGTACCCATCCAGATGCCTTTTAAATGTTGTAATTGTACCAGCTTCCACCACTTCCTCTGACAGCTCATCCCATACGTGCACCACCCTTTGTGTAAAACGTTGCCCCTTTTGAATCTTTCCCCTCTCACCTTAAAACTATGCTGTCTAGTTCTGGACCGCCCCACCCTGGGGAAAAAAACCTTGGCTATTCATCCAATCCATTCCCCTTATGATGTTATAAACCTGTATAAGGTAAACCCTTAGCCTCTGACACTCCAGGGAAAATAGTCCCAGCCTATTCAGCCTCTCCCTATAGATCAAACCTCCAACCAAGGCAACATCCCTGCAATTTTTTTCTGAACCCTGTCAAGCTTTACAAGAACTTTCCTATAAAAGGACCAGATTTGAATGCACCATTCCAAAAATGATCTAACTCATGTCCTCTACAGCCACAACATGACCTCCCAACTCCTATACTCAGTGCACTGACACATGAAGGTAAGCTTACTGAAAGCCTTCTTCACTATCCTATGTACCTGGTAGTTCAAATTCAAAGAACTATGAACCCACACTCCAAGATTTTTATTCAGAAATAGTCCTTAGAACCTTACCATTAAGTGCATAAGTCCTGCCCTGATTTGCCTTTCCAAAATGCAGCAGCTCACAGTTATCTAAATTAAATTCCATCTGCCACTCCTCAGCTCACCTTATCAAGGTCCTGATGTACACTGAGGTAACCTTTTTTGCTGTCCACCAAGCCTCCAATTTTGGGGTAATCTGCAAACTTCCTAACCATTCCTCCTATGATCATGTCCAAATCATTTATTTCAATGGCGAAAAGCAGTGGACCCAAAACCAATCCTTACGGCACACTGTTGGCCTCAGGTTTCCAGTCTGAAAAGCAACCCTGCACTACCACCTTTACCTTTAAGCCAGTTCTGTATCCAAATGGCTAATTCCCTCTGCATTCCATGTGATTTAACTTTGCTAACCAGTCTATCACAAGGAACTTATTGAACACCTTACTGAAGTCCATACAGATCAGCTTTGGCAGAATTTGTAGTATAATGGGGACAGGAGTTGAGGCAAGATGTAGTATAATGAGTAATTCCTCACTTCGATATGTGAAGTCACGGTAAACCTCTTTGTAGGAAGTGATGTAACATCATATGATCTTGCTCTCCCTTTTCTCCCTTGTGGCAAGATGAAGGCATAGTAAGAGATTTCTTAAATACTATTAATATTTTCCTTACTACAGTAAATTTTCTTTTGCAGTACAATAATGCCAGACTCCAGCCTCTGGACACTCCTCTCTCACCCCCCAGTGTCCTTTCTATCCACCTGACCAAACCTCTTCTCAGCTGCACTTTTCAACAACGATCTCAATGCCAATTGTCTGTCCAGCCTTTCCTCACCCTGAGGATGCTCCAACTTCCAAGTTCTCTCAGTCAGGTAGTGTTAATGGTGAATGTGTTTGGCTTGTGACCATTTATTGTTGTCTGCTTTACTCCAGCCAACCCCATGTTCAGAGACACGGTGCCTGGGCTCTGTCATGTTCCCCAAAGAGCTTGTGCACAAGCCTGAAGCTCCAACCCAGTCCAAGGAACAACTGCTACACCGAGCGACACATTTCCTCGAACAATACTACACAACCATGAAAAGGTACACTAAATAATAGTGGAGTGTGCGTCAGAGCCCGAGCTCAGAGGGAGGGTTGGGTGAAGATGGGTCTCAGCAGAGACAGTTTTGTGCTTGAGTGCGGGTTGGCTATACTCAGGCAGAAAGTGGGTGGGATTGAAGGGTATTTTGACTGAGGAGAGTGTGTAGGAGATATTTCAGCTCCCTGCTTAATGTTCAAAAAGTGAGCTGGGCTCTGCCATTCTCTGTCACAGAGCAGGAACGCCAGCACACAGTCAACGCTTAATGGAGCTACAGAGGGAGATAGATATGACTGGTACTTATCAACTCACCCCAAATGAGTTGATCTTCGGGGCAAAGCTGGCCTGGAGGAATGCAGCGCGGTGTGTGGGCCGAATACAATGGAGTCGCTTACAGGTGAGAGTGCAGAGACCACACACCAGCTACTCCCTCTCCCCCAGCCTCTGTCTCTTTCCCTTTCTCTTACACTGTCTTTATCTCGCTGTATCATTTTTTTTAACATGTTTATTTTTCTCTCAATGATACTTACCTTTGTCTTGCATACACCCCCTCTCCTTCTTCATTTTGCTCTCAATCCTGGATTCTCTTCGATTTCCAACTGTCTCTCTTTCGTTTTCTCTTTTCCTTCTCTGGTTCATATTTGCCTCTTTCAGACACTGTCATTCTCTCACTCTCTCTCTGCCTCCACACTCTCCCTGACTGTCTCATTGTTGGCCATGCTCTGTCGCAATTGGTTTTGTCTCAATGGGACAGGTTTATTCTGCTACTGCAATGAAAATGATACCACACCAATGAAGGCATTGAGCCCATCAAGTCCATGGTCTTTAAGAGATCTATTCAATCAGTCACAATCCCCGGCTCTTTCTTCCAATCATATATTTTTTCTCCTTTGATGTATACAAGAAGTTTATGTTATTTTTATATTGGCTCTATCCATTTTAAAGATGGCAGTCAATCTGTTGGTGGAGACAAGGGGTGGCAGCTTATCTGGATCTGAGTGACATGAGGGGCTACAATGAAAGGTGTGTAAGAATGAGTAGTCCAGTGAGGCCATTCAAAGTAAGTTCATAATAGGAGGCTTGGCATGCAGTACCAGGGATGTCTTACTGTATTGTTTAGGGCTTGGAGAGACCACACCTGGAGTATTGTGTACAGTTTTGCTCTTCTTATTTGAGAAAGGATATTCTGACTGTGGACCAACTGCAGCAAAGGTTTACCAGACTTAAGATGGCAGGATTGATGCCTAAGGAAAGATTGGGTCAGCTCGGACTATATTCACCGGAGTTTAGAAGAATGAATAAGATGTCATAGAAACCTATGAAAATCTAACAGGACTAGACAGGGATGTTTCCGATGGCTGGTAGTTCAGAACCAGAGGTCACTATCTAAGGATATGGGGTAGACCATTTAGGTCTGAGATGAGTTAATGGCCCCACTCACCTCATGAACTCTGCCTATGATTTTACCAAACTCACTGAACCAACTTGTCTTCAGGAAAAACTGACAGAGAAACCAGAGTAAGTGCTCGATGAGTCATCTTAATGTTTGCTCCGAATATCCACCATCTCTCCCATGTTCAATATGCACAGCAGGTTATTATCCACAAGCAGAAGCCATACATGTCATTACAATATGGATATGAGCACCCTGAATTTTGGGTGCCATTGCCACCATCTCATCATTGCACTGGCAGTGTACCCTATAGACCGAGACTTCTCTAACTGGATTCATTGGCAACCAACAATGTAGTTACTGCAAAGGGACAAGTACCCAGTCACAGAGTCCACTAAGCTCCATTCCAGGGCTGATCCATTGTGCTCCCAGTAGGTATTCACCTACCAAATTGGCAACAACATGCATCCCTTGCCCTGCAGTGACAATTTGCATAGTCAGGAAATGCAGTTGTATGACAATACTCAGTCAAGGGCATATACCACTTAGACATCACTGTGTTTTGTCAACCTACCACTTGTATCACGTGGCAGCAGCATTCATACCAAGCAACCTGTATCTTGTTTGAATATCTAATTGGATTGGTGAAGCCCATAGGGCACCTGTCAGTCAGGGGACACCAGCATGGCAGTCTCCATTATCCATCCTGGGCTTCAATCATGGTCAGGCATGACTTTGCAAAATATCTGTATCTCTGTGATACAGGGAGCTATGCATAGATCTGACTCATCTTTTCTTTTCAATGATCTATAGCTTATCTCTGCCTCTCTGTCTTTCTCTATGTCTCCTTCACATTCTATCTGACTCCCCCTCCCCCTGCTGCTTATTGCAATCTATTGTTCACTTTCATGCTGATTTCAGTTTTTATTCTTTGCTGACAGTTGTTTGATGCTCGGGATTGCAATACAGTGGAAGAGATGTTCACCTACATCTGCAATCACATCAAATATTCCACTAATAAAGGAAATATCAGGTAATGTGACCTTCTCCACTTCATATCCAGAGCCAAAATGAAGTAGAAAACATAACATCTTCTATTCTCCAATTGCTGTTAGTTGAACCTGCTATATTGAACTCTCTGTTGTAGATCTGCCATCACAATCTTCCCTCAGCGTTCAGATGGAAACAGGGACTTTCGAATATGGAACAGTCAATACATTCGGTATGCAGGGTTCACTCAGGAAGATGGTACAATCATGGGAGATGGTGCCAGTGTTGAGTTCACTGAGGTAATGATGTACAATATGTCACTTCTTGTGGTGCCTCTTCCCAAAAATCAAACACACGCTTTCCAACAAATTCGAAATGGTGGGCTTTTCTTGTCTCCTGTTTGAATTCAGAGTCCAGAACATCTGCTGAGAAGCTGGGTGTAGACCTGGGGCACAGTGTCACAGAATGGTTGCAGCATCAATGCAGGCCATTTAACCCATCTTCTTCGTACTGGTGCTGTGTATAACAAGTCACTTTGCCTTATCCCCTCAGCTTTACTCTGCAACTTGCAAATATTGTCTGTTTGGGTGTTTGTTCAATTCCCTTGACAAAGTCTTGATACACCCTCCTGACCTCAAATCCCTTTGAAGCTATTCAGTAACACTCTTTACCCTAACATCTAGGAGGCTGTCATCTTGGATTCATATCAGTGGCCACGCAAATGCCTATCTGTTCCTCTAACCATAAAAGCCACTGTTTTTCCAATCATTCTCTGCTGCATTCCTAGTCTGGTTTCCAAGCTGCAGAGCAGTTCAAAATACAATGGGAAATACACCTCCAGTTGGTCCTGAGTTAAATTCACCTTTGGGTCATTACCTATATTCAACCAAAACTATGTAAACTGTCTTTGATTAAGTTTTGCACCAATGAGTACACAGAGTCATACGGCATGGAAACAGACCCTTTGTTCCAACCTATCCATGCCGACCACGTTTCTCAAACTAAACTAATTTGACTGAGCTGCATTTTGCTCAGTTTGCCTGTCCAAACATCTTTTAAATGTTGTAACTGTTTCATTTGCGAATTATGACTGGGCTGTGACAGTTTGAACAGAATGGGAATTGGGTGAAATGAGCTCATGGTTGTAGCAGTGCTTGGGAACTGAGGCTAAGGCGTGATGGTCAGAAAGATTTGGGGGTTTGCTGATCTCTGAGAGAAAGCAGCTACAGCTTTGCTGTTTCTCCTGACCATGTGTCATTATCTCTGCTCTTTGTCTCATTTTGCTGTCTTGTCCATTCTATCTCCAGCTTTGTCTGCAGCTCGGCTGGAAGCCTAAGAGGAGCCGGTTCACAGTGCTGCCCTTAGTCTTACAGGCAAATGGTGAAACTCCTCAGCTCTTCGAAATCCCTCCAGAACTGATCCTGGAAGTTCCCATACAACACCCACAGTAAGTTAAGACTGCAGTCCGTTTGCCTTTACTCTGCCCACTCAAAAGACTAACTGTAGGGCCCTCCCTGAGTACCTGTCCAAATGCTGTTTGGAGCAGAGCATCGGGAGCAGGGGACTTTATTGAGTTTTTTGAAGAAGTAAGTAAGAGGATTGATGAGGGAAGGGCATGAATGTGATCTATCTGGACTTCAGTAAGGTATTCAACAAGGTTCCCCATGGGAGACTGGTTAGCAAGATTCTAGAGCTCATGGACTACAGCAAGAATTAGCCACTTGGATACAGAACTGGCTCGAAGGTAGAAGATAGAGGTTGCTTTCCAGACTGGAGATCTGTGACCAGTGGAGTGCCACAAGGATCAGTGCTAGGTGCACTATTTTTCATCATTTACATGAATGATTTGGTTGTGAACATTGTAAGTTTGCACTGACACCAAAATTGGAGGTGTAGTGGACAGCGAAGAAGGTTACCTCAAATTACAACAGTATCTTGATCAGATGGGCCAATGAGCTGAGGACTGGCAGATAGAGTTTAATTTAGATAAATGCGAGATGCTGCATTTTGGGAAAGCAAATCTTAGCAGGACTTATACACTTAATGGTAAGGTCCTAGCTAGTATTGCTGAGCAAAGACACCTTGGAGTGCAGGTTCATAGCTCCTTGAAAGTGGAGGCACAGGTAGATAGGACAGTGAAGAAGGCTTTCCTTTATTGGCGAGAGCATTGAGTGTAGGAGTTGGGAGGTCAGGTTGCATCTGTACAGGACATTAGTTAGGCCACTGTTGGAATATTGCATGCAATTCTGGTCTCCCTCCTAAAGGAAGGATGTTGTGAAACTTGAAAGGGTTTGGAAAAGATTTACAAGGATGTTGCCAGGGCTGGAGGATCTGAGCTGTAGGGAGAGGCTGAATACACTGTGGCTGCTTTCCCTGGAGCATCGGAGGCTGAAGGGTGACTTTATCGAGGTTTATAAAATTGTGAAGCAGGTAAAGGAGTCCAGACCCAGAGGGCATAGGTTTAAGGGTGAGAGGGTGGTGCATATATGGAATCAGCTGCCAGAGTAAAGTTTGTACATTTACGGCATTTAAAATGCATCTGGGTGGGTATATGAATATAAAGAGTTTAGAGGATATGGACAAAGTGCTGGCAAATGGGGCTAGATTAGGTTAGGATATCATGTCGGCATGGACGAGTTGGGCGAAGGGTCTGTTTCCATGCTGTACATCTCTATGACTCTAAGTGAGTCCTAGATGGGCCTGAGTAACCCACATTGATATGAACAATGCTGTGTTGTTTGGGGCTGAATGAAGATCTGTTTCAGACTTGAAAGCTGATGGAGCCCTCAGCCTAACACTGGCATTGAATTTTAAGCCAAGGGTAGCTATGAGACCTGCAGTAGATAAGATGTAGGTTGTAACTCAGATGTAACTCAGATCAGAAACCCAGTGGAGGTGAACGTGATGCCTGAACGATATACAGGTAAATACACATGCATTTTACACCTGGCAGCTATGCCTGTACAAACCTCAGTTAGGAATAGGTCAGGCATAGTCTTGGTGAACTTCACGTTAGTCTGATTGATCTGTAAGTCTGATACAGTCCTACGTATCAAGGCTTCAAATATGTCCAGAGTAATTGTATTTGGGTTCTGTTGACTGTTGATTCAATACTTGGCTTTGTCTCTCCTGCCTGCAGTTATGAATGGTTTTCGGAGCTAAATCTGAAATGGTACGCTCTCCCGGCTGTTGCTAACATGCTGCTTGAGATTGGAGGCCTGGAGTTCCCAGCCGCACCCTTTAATGGTTGGTACACAGGCAGTGAGATTGGCGTGAGGAATTACTGTGATTCAACACGATACAATCTACTCCAGGTAAAGGTTCTACCTTTCTGTATCAGGGAGGCAGAGGTCAGGCATTATAATCTTCTAAGCTCAACTATAATTTCAGCCCAAGATTTAGTTAAAGTGCTTCATAGCCAGTAGAAAACTTTAAGTTTGTGAGAATTAAAAACTATCATCCATCTGATCACCTACTTTCCCAATCCCCCATTGCCCAATCACCCATTGCCCAATCACATACTCATTGGAACATGCAATCATAGAATTATTAAGGTACAGAAGGAGGCCATTCAGTCCCTCAAGCAATGACTGGCTCTATTATCCAGGGCCTACCTCCTGCCTTTTCCCCATATCTAAGCACACTATTATCATCCAAAAAAGTGCCCTTGAACTTGCTTCCACCACATTTCGAGCGAGTACGTTCCACATCCTAACTACTCACTGTGAAAATTTGTCTTATACAAGGGCAACACCACTGCTCCCTAAATCATGTTTGGAGTGAGTGAATTCGGCTGTTTGTTTGCACAGTGATACAAGTAACTGAGAAAAGTGCATCATTCTGTGGTCCTCTCACTCTCACACTGCAACTGAACTCACGAAAAATCTGTTGTCACCCAAACAAACACAACATGAAAGCACTGGTGATGACAGTGAATTTATTGGCGATAAACCTGCTGCTGAAATAAAGTCTACAAAGGTATGTTGCTAATGGCTTTGGAGGCTGGGGTACAATGTAGAAAAATGTCGGAATGTAACTTTGGCAGGAAGAATAGGAAAACAGATTGGGATTGAAAGGGTGAGAGAGTTTAAAATCCTCCAGGACAGAGGGATATGGGTGTCCTTGTACATCCAATCAAAGGAGTCAATTGTGGCACAGAAAGAGGTCACACTGTCTCCCCCTGGAGTGATCCAGTCAGTCTCACCCCCTTGTTGTTGTTGACAGCCTCAGTGAGTTTTCAACTATCTATGCAGTTACTTTTTAGAATCACTGTCTCCAGTTCCTCAAAGGCAGCAGATAGCAAATATTTGTCTAAAATAAGTCACCCTTCACATTCTCCTTGCTCAGAGCCTTAAATTGGTCACCCCTGTGCTAAACTAGTAAATCATATATTTATGTGCATGCTGTGGTTGTGAATAAAATGTGAATCAGTCTAAGGTTAGGGCATAATCATCCAAACAAGTTTAGGCTCTTGTGGCATTGTTGTAGGGAGCTTTTGTCTGAGTCACGGCCGTGGGAAAGTGGCTGAAGAAGTTGATTTTAAAAATTACTTCATTTGACTCAAAGAACCAGTCCCCACCTGGAAGTGGCTGTTCTGTGGAAGGGAAAAGTAGCCTACACTTACACTGAACAAGGTATTATAAGACTTAGATTAGGCCACACTTAGAGTATGGTGTTTAATTCTGGTCACCACATAACAGGAAGGATGTGGAGGCTTTGGAAAGGGTGCAGAAGAGGTTTACCAGGATGCTGCATAGATTACAGGGCAGAAGATGTATGGAGAGGCTAGAAAAACTCAGATTGTTTTCTCTGCGGTGGCAGAGACTGAGGGGAGACTTGGTTGAAGTTTTTAAAATTATGAGATGCATAGATAAGATTGACGGTAAAAATCTTTTTTCCCAGAGTTGAAATGTCTCATACTGGGGGCGTGCATTTAAGTGAAGATGAGAAAAGTTCAAAGGAGATGTGAGGACCAAGTATTTTATACAGAGAGTGGTAGGAGTATGGAATATGTTGTTGGGGATGGTGGTGGAGGCAGATATGATAGGGGTATTTAAGGGATTTTTGGATAAGCACATGAATATGCATGGCATGGAGGGATATGGACCAAGGACAGGTAAAAGGGATTTGGTGCCATGTTTGGCACAGCAGTTCCTGTGCTGACAGATCAATGTTCTATGTTCTTAACCAGTTTGGAAGACAAACTGGGTGCTACTGCTCCTGTTCGGAGATTGATATTTATTAAATTAACGCCCGTCGTCATTGTACAATCAGACAACAGAAACAATCTTTCCTTGTCTGTCATCTGCAAACTTGTCTTTATCTTATCCACCTCAATCAAATCTGCCCTCAATCTTCTTTGCTCCACAGAGAACAACATCAGCTTCTCCAACGAGACTTGTCTTTAAAATCCCTCTTCCCTGGTAAATCTCCTCTGCCCCCTGTCAAAGTCCCCCGCATCTTTTTTAAAATGTTGGGATCAAAACTGAATACAATGCTTGAGTTGTGACTGAAGCAAAGTTTTGTAATGGTTCAGAATAACTTCCCTGCTTTTGTATCTCTATGAATGAAGCTCAAGAATGCCATTGGGTTAACTAATCACTTCCTCAATGTGTACTGCTTTTTCAATGATTGAAGCATGGTACCTCCCTTAGTCACTCTTTCAAATTCAGCATTCAGATTCCATTGTCTTTCCCTGTCCCTTCTGCAAAAAAAATGTTGACCTTTATTGCAAGAGACTTTGGGTATAAAAGTACAGATGTCCTGTTATAACTGTGCAGGGTGTGATGGGACTTTATCTGGAATGCTGTGCATAGTTTTGATCTATTTGCTTACGAAGGGACATGCTTAGATTGCAGGTAGGTCTGAAATGGTTTATGAGGCTGATTTCTGGGATGATGATGTTATCTTACGAGAAAAGGTTGAATATGTTGGGCTTGTACACATTGGAGTCTAGAAGAATGAGAAACAACATTATTCACACATATAAGATCCTACGGGAGCTTCAAAGAGTACCTCATGGTAGAATGATAACCTGAATTCCACAGACTAAAAAATTGGGGTCTACATTACAAAGGGAGATGATGTAATGATGGGAAAGAACAGCAACAGTCTTTACTGGACCTCACTATGTAGATAGGAAGATGTCTTTTGTTCAATCCCATCTTGATCTGTCACATATATCTCTTTTTCCAGGAAGTTGCTGAGAGGATGGGATTGGAGAGTTCGAAGATTACATCCCTGTGGAAGGACAAAACTGCTGTGGAGCTGACTGTTGCTGTTCTCCATAGTTTTCAGGTAGAGACAGGAATAGGTGGCGACAAGAGTGACTTTCAACCATACCCTGTTCCACCCTTGCTCTGCCTACCAGGGGCAGTAGAGAACATGATGTCTTCCTTATTCTAATCAAGGTGGGTCAGTGGATCAGCCACTGATCTTTCACTGCTCAGAGGCCCTGTTGTAGCGAGACAACATCCCTCATAGAGACAGGATGGGAGTCAGGAAATGTCAGACTACAGAAAAGGATTTCAGCAGATGAACCTTCTGCACCCTCCCCTACCTCTGGTGTCCTGTTTGTAACTGCTTCTAGTGACTCCCCCACTGTCCTAGAGTCCCTTTTCACATTTACTCGCTTCTTGTGTGGTGTATCCTTGCCCTCCCATTCACCAACACTATAACTCTGGGTGGCCCAGGCTTGTGTTGGCTGAATGGTCAATGCACTGTGCCTACTGCCAGTGGGCAACTGCTCCTAAGAGGGGGTTTAACATTTAGGCCTCAACTTCCTAGCTCCCATTGGAGTCTGTTGTTTTTGCAGCTAATGAAAGTGACAATAGTCGATCATCATACCATCACTGAGTCCTTCATGAAGCATCTGGAGAATGAACATCGGCTTCGTGGTGGCTGCCCCACAGACTGGGTTTGGATTGTTCCTCCAATATCTGGAAGTCTAACTCCAGCCTTTCACCAGGAATTCCTTAATTACAATCTCTCTCCAGCATTCCGCTATCAGGTAATGTCTGCTGACACTGTTTCACTTCTCACCTTTCTCTCAATTCCCAACTCTTCCAAGTCACTCTTCCAGCTACCCTTCAAACTTAATTACCCATCTTCATTCCCATCACCCCCTCTAGCCCCATTCACTCATCATATCCCAGATCCCAATCCTCATATCCTCCTCACGTTTCCAACTCTCTTGCCATCTGCAAATGTTCTGATCAAATCTTTAGCTTCCTCATGGCCCCAATTCTATTTACTTATGCTCTTGTTTACATTTCTCAGTCCAGTTTAGCCAACTTCTGCTCACTTCTAGATTTCCAATGTCCACCTTTGTGGATTGTATGCCATCATTTTCCATGTCTGCCCTTCCTTCACCCCATATCTTGCACTCCCCATCATATCTCCCACTTGATCCACATTGTCCCATCATACTTACTGAACCCTCTCCCTTCTTCCCCAAATCCACAGATTCACCTTTTCCCATCTCCTCAACACCCATTCGGAAAGCGTATTGCGTCTTCCCAAAATCACCCACACTCATGGTTAAGGAATTCTGTAACATTTTGCAACTAATTTGGAATCCCACTCCCTCTTCCCCTCCAAAACAATATATAATTAAATAGAAAGGGATTCACAGTGAGCCATGATTGATTGATGGTTTGTCAAAAACATTTGAGTAATAAAGCTTGAAAAATTGGGAATTTTGGTGCTAACTTCAAATGACCCAGAACTTCCCCAGAACACTCTCAGGAAGACCTTCAGACAAAATTTGGTCTCTGGAATACCCTGTTTGGAAAGCACCTGTCCTATGCATTTATTAATGGAGTTGAGGGTCAGGGTGCGCAGATGAGGCAGATTGGCACCATAGGTTGGAAATTGGGTGGGTGGCAAAGATCAAAAGAGTGAGGCCATGAATCAAGGGTTGAGTTTATATAACAAAGGTCTGCAGTCACAGATCGAGAGTGAGTTGCAGATATGAGACTCAAGAGTCACAGATTAAGGATCAAGGATCACAATTGGAATGAGGGTTAGGTGTTAAGTGTTGAAGCTCAGATCAGGTATGACAAATCAAGGGTCAGAGTTCATTGTTTGAGGGTCAGTGGGCACATGTTGAGGTTCAGGACAACAAATCAAAGGTCAGGGAGCATACAAGGGTCAGGGAGCAAAGATCAAGTGTCTGGCTGAATATTGGATGGGGAGTGTGTAAATGGTACAAGGATCAAAGGACACATATTGTGAGTAAGGGGCCACATATCGAGGGTCCAGAAGCAGGAATCAAGGATTACATGGAATGTATCAAGGAACAGGGAACACAAGTCAAGGTTTAGGGTATCAATTGAGAATCGGGGGGCCCAGACTGAGGGTTGGGGGACACAGGTCACAGCACTGGTTGGTCAGAATAGGACTAATGTGCAGAATTTACTTCTGAATTTGGCACCAACAACAGCACTGACTTCGGTATTAACCATACTACCTATACTGGCCTCAGCAATGAATCCACAGGGACCCTGAACTGAGGACCTGCCTCGACACTGGCACAGTCCTTTCCTGTGTCTTTCCTCATGCACCCTCATTGGCTGTTGGCATTCAGCCTGGCACTGTCACAGGTATCATCAATGATAATTGCTCTGGCAACGTCAAATATCATTTTCCAGTAATTGTAAAAATTCTCCTTGTGGGAAAAGAAAACAAAGCTGACATTTATTTTTAATCTTGCAGACAGATCCCTGGAAAACCTATGTATGGAAAGAAAGTGATGGATTCCTTTTGAAAAAACGCCCGATTGGATTCAAGGAACTTGCAACGTAAGATGCAAGGATAACAGTGAGGCTTGCCAGAGGGATGTGGCTGCTGTATATATGAGTCTGAAATGGAATAAAGAAGTGGAAAGGATTAACAATCAAATGCAGTAACCAGCACCCACTGTAATAAAGTAACAAGGACTTTGTCAGGATAAAGAAAGAGTTTGTAGGATTTCTGGGGCTAGCCTGCTCCAAACAGTCTATGTAGCAATGTCCATCTCAGATTCAGGGAGTATATAATTGGTGAATGCATTAAACATCAGATTGTTTACTCAATAACTCTTCTGGTTTGACCAATAGATAAAATCCATGCTCAGTCATATCATGAGTGCAAGGACCTACATCAAACATTTATTACTGGATGGTGTGTGCTGTATGTGGGGTGGGGGTGGGGGAACGGGGGTATGATTTTGAAGGATGCTCTCTGGTGGGTTGTTGTGATTAGCACTCTCCTATGCTGTCTGACAGGGCGGTGACATTTTCCACCAAGTTGATGTCCCAAGTCATGGCCAAACGGATAAAAGTGACAATTCTCTATGCCACAGAAACCGGCAAATCAGAGACTTTCGCCAGGAAGTTGTGTGAAATCTTTAAGAAAGCCTTTGACCCAAAGGTGAGTGTCTATGATTAATTACACAGGGGCCTAAGGTTTTAATGGCATCAGTTATCTTAATGAAGATTACCATAAGTGTTCATTGCATACATTGAGTACATAGCCACCATGCTTTCATTCCCCTCATCTAGGCCATTGATTGTAAAAGGTTGAGGCCTCAATACAGATCCTCCCAATCAGATAAATGCCAATTCATGCATATATTATCTGCCAAGCAGGCAATTTTCTGCCCATGTTAATCTGTTACACCTTCACAACGAGCTCCTACTTTGCGCAATAATCTTTTCTATTGAACCTTCTGGAAATCCTTTACCTACAGCACATGTTTTCAACAAGCTCCAATACATTGGTGAAAGGCGTTGCCTTTCACATAATCCTGTTGACTCTTCTCAATTACTTTGGGTTTTTCTAAATGTAGAACGGTACACTTGTTAATGAATAAATAGCAAACAGAGCCCTCTTACCACGAGGGTGAGTCAGAAAACGGGAAACTATGGGTGAGTTAACTTGACATCTTTGATGTGGAAGCTGTTGCAATCTATCATTTAAGAAATGTACCGTTCTACATTTAGAAAAATTTCTACAAATGCATGATACATGGATTTCTAGAAAGCATTGGACAAGGTTCAACAGGAAAGATTACGGCACAACGTAGGAGCTCATGGTATAGATGTAACAGATTAACATAGGCAGAAAATTGCCTGGCTGGCAGATAACATGAGTGAACTGGGCCTCAACCTTTTACAATCATTGGCCTAGATGAGGGGAATGAAAGCGTGGTGGCTAAATTGTCAGATAACCCAAAGAAAGGTAGGAAGTTAAGTTGTTAAGGTAAGTTGCATATGGAAATGGATGGGTTAAGACAGTGGGTAAAAACTGGAAGATGGATTATAATATGGGAAAAGTGAAAGTGTTCACTTTTGCAGGAAGTTTTAAGAAAGTACAATATTACTTAGTTGGAGATTGATTGCATAGTTCTTGGATGCAGAGGGTCTAGGTGTTCCAGTGCATAGCTCGAAAAAGATAGTGTACAGGTGTAGCAAATGGTGAGGTGGGCCAGTGGAATGCTACCCTTCATTCAAGGGGAAACTGAGGATATTGTGCCTCAGTTTTACAGAGCTTTCATGAGACTACTGTAGTTTTGAATTCCTTACTAAAGAACAAGGTAGATGGTTCAGAGGAGGTTTACTAGATTGATGCCTGGAATGAGTCCAGCTGTGAATATCTCAATTATTAAAGGAGGAGATTGGACAAACGGGCTTGTTTCCACTGGAACAGGAAGAATGATGAATAATTTGATTGAAATTTACCAAATCCTAATTGATCTTGAGAAGATGGAGATTGAAATGTCTGTTTTTATTCATTCAAAGCCTGTGGACTTCACTGGCTCGGTCAAGATTTATCGCTCAACCTTAACTGCCCTGGAAATTATTGGTGATCAGCCTTGTCTTGAACTGCTGGACTTCATTTTGTGTAGAGACATCCACAATACTTAATTTTGAGGAGTGAGTCAGAATTAGGAGGCACTATTAAAAATTAAGGGTCACCCTTTCAGCAGAGTTGAGAATTTTTTCTCTCAAAATATTGTGCAACTTTGGAATTTTAACTTAAAAGGTGGGAATCAGTAAATATTTTTAAGGTGGGGGTAAAAAGGTTCTTTTTAGGGAGGGGAATCGAGGAGTATTAGGACATGCCTTGCAAGTGTAATTTTGAGCATAGATAGATTAGTCACAGCCTTGGTGAGTGGTAGAACAGTTTTGAAGGGCCAAATGGTTCCACTCCAAATTTTTATGTTCTTGAATGGAAGAATTAAATTCTAGAAAGAAGGAAGAAGAAATGGAAATGGTGGAAACATTCAGGAACAGAAAGAATATGGATAAATAAGCAGAGTGAGGGCTGAATGTACAGATCAAACAACAAGCAATAGATTAATTGGAAAGACAGAAAGCTAGAAGTAGATGGTCGCAGGATCAAACAAAGAAGGGATTAATGTTGATAAGAAGAATAAAGAGGGAGGAATAGAGAGCTAGAATGGAAGAGGTTAAAATTAAGAGATTTACAGATGGATGGGCACAGTTCTGGAATAAAGGGATTGAAGATTGAATGAAAGGACGAAGAGCTGGCTGACTACGGGATGGTTGTGTAAATAGCACATGGAGGGGTTGTAATTGCATACCACCATCTCCATCAGTAGCTCTCTCTCGATTAATCTCCCTCTCACTCTACTTCTTTCTCTCTCCATTTCATGTCTTCTCCGCCAGATTATGTGTATGGACGAGTATGACATCATTAATCTTCAACACGAAACCTTAGTTCTCACTGTTACCAGCACTTTTGGAAATGGAGACCCGCCTGAGAATGGCCAGGTACAACCCATCAGTCACCGCTGGCACACTGTCATTCACAGTCCAAGATGGAACACACATTTGGACACAGTCTCTGATAATCCAGATCGAGCACACACTGGAACTGTGTTACTGATAGTCTGGAATGGAGCACACACTGGGACAAATCACTGATAGTCCAATATGGAACATACACTGGGACAGTGCCATTGACAATCCAACATGGAAAACATACTAGGACAGTGTCAATGATGGTCCAACATGAAGTACACACTGGACAGTGTCAGTGATAGTCTGGGATCAAGCACACACTGAGACAGTGTCAGTAATAGTCCAGGATTAAACACACACTGGTACAGTATCAGTTATATTCCAGGATTAACCGTACACTGAGACAGTATCAGTATTGTCCAGGATCAACCACACACTGGGACAGTGTCACTGATAGTTCAACATGGAGCATGCCACTGGGACAGTGTCACTGATGGTCTAGGATCGAGCACATCATGGGACAGTTTAATTTGATAACCTGGGCATGGAGCAGTCACCTGCTGGAACTGGTCCTGTCTCCCACATTCCAGATGTGGGACAGATGTCAGGCAATATTTCTAATGCTTCTCCCCTGTCTGTCTGTGCACTAACTGTCCTCTCACATTTGCAGCATTTTGCTGACCATTTAATGGAGATGGTAAATCCAAATTCCAGTTTGGAGCAGGCAAGGTGAGTAACTGGATTTCACATGGAGCTGTGCTGATGATCTGACTGCATTGTTCCAGAATACACACAACATTGGATCATAGAAACATCAAATGTCAACAGACTGGCCTCCCAAGCAGTGCTGGCCAGCTGAGACTGAGAAATAGAATGAGGGCCTTTCTACATCCCACCTACTCCAGTGTAGAGATTGTCTGTGGTTTATGTCCAACTACGTGGTCCATGCATCTTCCGAATTAGTTTTAATTCACATGCTTCACCACTCCAGGGCAGGTAGGACCTTATGGCCCAGAGGCTGGGAGACTAATTCTGCATAAAAGATCCTGAGATTTCATTTCCTGACCAAATGGGAATCTGCACTGACATGTTCAGTTGTCCTTGTCTGGACCCTTCGTGGGAACCCCTACACTTCTGAATACTGAGAAATCTTCACTGGAAATCCCGGACACTGGGAACTCCCTCTCTCCCAATACAGGGAACGCTGTTATTCTCAGACATTGGGAAACCCCTCTCTCTCAGACACTAGGAAACCTCTTACTTTATGATATTGGGAATGTGTTCCAAGTTCTTGCTTCTCCTTATTTTTGCTGAGGCAGCTGTTAATAGGAGCAGCATGAGCTGTTTGAATTGCAGCAAATTGATAAGGGTGAAACAGTGTCTCCATGAGGGAATGTGCATCTGAGAGGAAATTCTGCAGCTCGGTCCCAGGGACCAGGGCAATGGGAGCCTCCATGTTCTATAGAATCAGTGGCGACATAAAATTACAAAATGAGGCAGAGCAAAACTAGGATGGGTTTGAAAGAAAGGATAGGAATTTTCTATAATAGAGAAATTGTATATCTGCATTTCTGTTTGTATGTTTGAGAATATGTTTGTCTGAGAGAGATGGAGAATGTATCTGAGAGACAGAGGTGGAGACTATGCGTATGGGAGGTGTGTAGAGTGTGTATGAGAGAGAGAGAGATGGAGTGTGTCTGTATGTGTGCCTGTATCTAAATGTGCCTGTATCATATTTGCTGTGTAATGCCATTCTTCCACCTGTTTTTGAGTATTTATTTTCTCTCTTTCAGGAGTTACAAAGCTCGGTTTAACAGTTTATCTGAAGATGATTTTGAAGCATACATTGGGGCAGTTACTGAAGACAACAGTTTGGAGAGCACAGGACCATTAGCCAGTGTACGGTAAGGAGTTTATAAATCCTATCTGATGTAATTTAGCTGTGGCTTAGCCTGTTGTAACTCATTTCAAAGTCACAAGCTTCTCAGTTCAAGTCCAACTCTGAGGCTCAAAGACATACATTGAGGTTGATGCCCCAGTGAAGTGTTGAGAGCGTACTGTAGTGTTGGAGGTGCCATCTCTTGGATAAGATGTAAACATAGGTCCAGTCTGCCTTCTTGGATTGTTGTAAAAACAGCCAGGACCATCTTTTCAAATATCAGAGGGGTGATAGTCATCACTAACCACCCTATTTCCAGGTCAGTGGTCATCTCTCCATCGATATCCCAAGAAATAGATCATTATCTCATTGCTATTCGTGAAATGTTGCTGTGTGCATAATGATTGCCAGTGGCCCAGTGGTTAGTACTGCTGCCTCACAGTGCCAGGGATCCAGATTTAATTCTACTCTGCCTGTGTGGAGTTTGCACACTCTCCCCATGTTTGTGTGGGTTTCCATTGGGTGCTGGTGCTTCAGTTTCCTCCCACAGTCCAAAGATGTGCAGGTTGGGTGGATTGGCCATGCTAAATTGTCCACAGTGTTCAGGAATGTGCAGGCTAGAAGGGTTAGCCAGAGGAAATGCAGGGAGATGGGTTTGAGTGGGATGCTATTGGTGTGTTGGGCCAAATTGCCTGTTTCCACACTCTTGGGATTCTATAAATACAGTAGTGACTACACCTGAAAATGTCCCAAATTGGCTGTAAGTCACTTTGAGACATTTAGTCTTCCTCAAAGCATGAGGGAATGTCTTCCTTTGTGAAATTGTGTGGCTGACAGTCACACAAAAGGAATCTAAGACACCCAGAGAAAAGAACCCAAATTATTTTAGCTGCTGGGGATACATTGCATTTTCCAGAGGTTCCTAATTAAATTTAAATGTACAGTTGGCAGGATTGAAGCCAGATTATGTACAGTAAATGCATTCTTTTTTGAATATTTGAATATGATTATAACGTTGGATTAGAGAACCACTCAAAGAGAATTTCCTGTTCTTCCAATAACCAACAAAGATAGAGACCGCCTAACCAGATATCCCACCAGATATCAGTGTTTGGAGAGCACAAACTTCTCTGACATTGTTGCATTGAGTCACAGAACACAGACAAAGGCCTTGCCAATCAAAAACAGCGAACTAGTCTAATCCTATGTTTCAGCAATTGGCCTATAGCCTTGTCATTACAATTGCACATCTATATACTTGTTAAGCTATGAGGATTTCTGACTCTTCTACATTTACAGCAGAGCTCCAGATTCCCACTACTTCTGAGAGAAAAGATTTTTCCTTACATTTCCATGGACCTTTTGCATCTTAGCTTAAATCCATGCCCCCTTGTCATTGCTCCCTCCATCGGGGGTAAAGGTTTATTCCTGTTTACCCTATCTATGCCCCTTATAATTTGAGTAAGATTTTAACCTATGTCTACATCACCAATTGAACCCGTGACCTTTAAACTCCAAGGAAGCTGAGACAATAGACACTTGTCCAGGAGGTGGGAATGTCTCAGCATGACACTGGAGAAGAGGGGAAGATAGAGATGAGTTTGGTTGAAGACAGTGGAGATTTTGGTTGGGTTTAGGATGTGTGAGTAATTTGGTTTGGTTTGGTTTGGGGAATTGAGTGGGGGTGTAGATTGAGGTGAATGAGGAGGCAGAGGATTTGTATGGAGAAAAGTTGGAATGGTTATTTGGTTATAGTACAGGGCTGGTTTTGGCATTTGGGTAGAAAAGATGTAGGTTTGAGTGAGGTTAGGGTTTATGATGAATTTACATGGTTTTGGGTGGGTGGTTGGATGCTTGCAAATCCAGGAATGGCCACAGCTCCCATAGGAACTGACTGAACAAGTGATCAGTGATCCTTTGATTGCCCAGTAGCCTCAGAGGCCGGACGTCCTGTTAAATGGCAGTGGACATCCCATCTTGAGCTCATATAAGGTTCCAGGATTGTTAGATGCAGGACATGTGGCCAAGCATTGTTGTTGACTTACAAAGCACAAGGAGTGGACACCCAATACTCAGTCATGATTTTAGTATAGCAGTGTAGGCTTAAGGCACCAAATGAAGTATCAACAAACTCATGCTCTTATCTCAAATGTGGCTTTGAGGCGTGGTGGTAGTTTGGTGCACCAATCTTTACATTGCTGAGACTAAACGCCAGCTCGCGGGCACCTCCTTCTACTGCCCCCTTTACCATGACCCCACCTCCCATCACCAAACCATCATCTCCCAGACCATCCATAACCTCATCACCTCAGGGGATCTCCCATCCACCGCCTCCAACTTCATAGTCCCACAACCCTGCACCGCCCGTTTCTACCTCCTGCCCAAAATCCACAAACCTGACTGCCCCGACCGACCAATTGTCTCAGCCTGCTCCTGCCCCACCGAACTCATCTCTGCATACCTCGACACAGTCCTGTCCCCCTTAGTCCAAGAACTCTCCATCTATGTTCGGGACACCACCCACACCCTCCACCTCCTCCATGATTTTAGCTTCCTTAGCCCCCAACGCCTTATCTTCACCATGGACATCCAGTCCCTATACACCTCCATACCCCATCACGAAGACCTCAAAGCCCTCTGCTTCTTCCTTTCCCGCCAACCCAACTAGTACCTTTCCACTGACACCCCCCTTTGACTGATTGAACTAGTCCTCACTCTGAACAACTTCTCTTTCCAATCCTCCCACTTCCTCCAAACCAAAGAAGTAGCCATGGTCACCCGCATGGGTCCCAGCTATGCCTGCCTCTTCATCAGATATGTGGAACAGAACATCTTCCGCAGCTTCAGTGGCACCACCCCCACCTTTTCCTCCACTACATCGATGACTGTCTCAGTGCTACCTTGTGTTCCCACGACGAGGTTGAACAGTTCATCCACTTTAGATTACCTAGATTACACCTCCTCCCACCCTGCCCCCTGTAAAAACACCATCCCATATTCCCAATTCCTTCACCTCAGCCGTATCTGCTCCCAGGAGGACCAATTCCAATACCGAACAACCCAGATGGCCTCCTTCTTTTAAAGACCGCAATTTCCCTTCAGACATGGTTGACGATGCTTTCCACCACATCTCCTCCACTTCCTGGTCCTCCGCCCTTGAACCCAGCCTCTCCAATTGCCACCAGGACAGAACCCCACTGGTTCTCACCTACCACCCCACCAACCTCCAGATACATTGTATCATCCTTCGTCATTTCCGCCACCTCCAAACAGACCCCACCACCAAGGATATATTTCCCCCCCTCCCCTATCAGTGTTCCCAAAACGTCGATTCTCCTGCTCCTCAGATGCTGCCTGACCTGCTGTACTTTTACAGCACCACATTCTCGATCCTGATCTCCAGCATCTGCAGTCCTCACTTTCTCCTCCTCAGAAAAGCTCACCTCACCTCGTAATCTGTTAAAGTATGAGTGACAGAGAACGCCCAGATTCCACTATTTAAAGAAAATAATATCAATTTATTCTTCACCTCTAAATGTGAATATTAAACAACAAACTATTTACAACTCTAAACCCTCTTTCTCTTAAATGCTTATTACCTGCCTCCAATTCTATAATAATGTACTGTTCCAATAGAACACTTATTAAAAGTACATCAAATCAATTTCAAAACCATACAGCGGCTGTCGTCATCAGTGTCTTTCTTCCTTCAGTTGAAAATCTCCCTGGGTCATCTTCTTTCTTTTTACTGTAATGATGTTTCATACGAAAAGGTACCTTTGAGAGAGAGTGTCTTAATCTTAATCTCTCTCTCTTTCCCTGTCTGTCAGTCTGTCTCTCTCTCTCTCTCTCTCTCTTTCTCTCTCTCTCTCTCTGCCCCTCTCAATGGCTTTCAAAATACCTGCCTTTTTTATACAACAAACATCAGGTCATCTCATTCTTTCGAGGTTGGCAGAACAATAAATTCAAACTCGATTGGGTTTTAGTATCCTGAGGCATAATTTAGTCTGGTTGGTTAAATTCAAACAGTTGTCAAAACAGCAACCTACTCAGACATCTATTCACAACCAAATGTTAGATATTTTCAATTTTCCAGTACAGTCTGAGACTGCTAATTAGTCATATGATAGGTGCTTGGAAGCTTTCAGTGCAAAACATTATTCACTGTCTCTTAAAGGTACAGTACACTCCTTCAGTTTCATGACATTCCTCATCATTAAATATATCTCTGAGTTATGCTATTCCTATAAATGTCTGTCAGTGCTTCTCTATTATCTTAACTTTATAACCTATTTTTTCCCTTTTCCCTTCACCCAATCATTTCTTCATACTCTTATATCTACCTTAATTTAAATTTAAGACAATCATTTCAGGCTCATGTTTCTCATTCTCAAACTGAACTCTTTCACGTTATAATTGCTCTTGTCTTAAGGATCCTTTAATATGAGATCATTACTTAATCATGTCTTTCTACACATTACGAGGTTGAAATAACCTGTTCCTTGATTGCTTCCAGAATATACTATTCCAATACATTTTTCCCAAAATACTCCATCAGCTTATCCTGCAGGCTACACTGCCAATTTGGCTTGTCAAATCTATGTGAAGATTAAAATCACACATTATTTTGTGTTTTTTTTCTTTATTCCAAATGCCTATAGGGATAGAGGTTTGATTACTCTAGGTCAAGTCAGCATAAGAAGGGAGGAAGTGTTGGGTATTTGAACAAGACTTAAGATAGACAAGTCCCCAGGTCTGGATGGGATCTATCCTAGAATACTGAGGGAAGTGAGAGAGGAAATAGCTGGGGCCTTAACAGATATCTGTACAGCATCGTTGAACATGGGTGAAGTCCTGGAGCATTGGAGAATTGCTAATGTGGCCCCTTTGCTTAAGAAGGGTAGCAGAAATAATCCAGGTAATTATAGACCAGTAAGCCTGATGACAGTGGTAGGGAGGCTGCTGGAGAAGATACTGAGGGATAGGATCTTTTCCCATTTGGAAGAAAATGGGCTTACAGTGATAGGCATCATGGTTTTGCGCAGGGAAGGTCATGTCTTATCAACTTAATAGAATTCTTTGAGGAAGTGACAAAGTTGATTGATGAGGGAAGGGCTGTAGATGTCACATTCATGAACTTCAGTAAGGCATTTGTTAAGGTTTCCCATGGTAAGGTGGTGGTTGCATGGGGTCCTGGATGTACTAACTGAATGGATAAAGAACCAGCTGGGCAACAGGAGACAGAGATTTGTTGTGGAAAGGAGTTTCTCAAAATGGAGAACTGTGATCACTGGCTTTCCACAGGGGTCCGTGCTAGGACCAATGTTGTTTGTGATATACATAAATGATCTTGAGGAAAGTATAGATGGTCTGATTAGCAAGTTAGCAGATGACACTAAGATTGGTGGAGTAGTAGATAGTGAAGGGACTGTCAGAGAATGCAGCAGAATATAGATAGATTGGGGAGTTGGGTGTAGAAATGGCAGATGGAGTTCAATCTTGGCAAATGTGAGGTGACGCATTGTGAAAGATCCAATTCAAGAGCAAACTCTGCAGTAAATGGAAAAGTTCTGGGGGAAATTGATTTACAGAGAGATCTGGGTGTTCAGGTCCATTGTCCCCTGAAGGTGGCAACACAAGTCAATAGAGTTGTTAAAAAGGCATACGGCAAGCATTCTTTCATCAGAAGGCGAATTGAGTACAAGAGTTGACAGGTCGTGTTACAGTTTGTTAGGCCACATTTGTTATACATTGTACAATTCTGTTTGCCACATTACCAAAAGAATGTTGATGTTTTGGAGAGGGTTCACCAGGATGTTTCCTGGTATGGAGGATGCTAGCTATGAAGACAGTTTGAGTAGATTTGGATTATTTTCATTAGAAAGAGAGAGGTTGAGGGGGTATCTGACTGTGATCTACAAAATCATGAGAGGTATAGACAGGGTGGATAGCAAGAAGCTTTTGAGTGGAGGACTCAACTCCTTGGGGTCGTGAGTTCAAAGTGAGAGGGGAAAAGTTTCGGGAAGATGCACATGGAAAATTCTTTATGCAAACGGTGGTGCATGCCTGGAATGCGTTGTCAGCGGAGATGGTAGAGGCGGGCACGATAGCGTCATTTAAGATGTATCTAGACAGATACATGAATGGGCAGGGAGCAAATGGATACAGACCCTTAGAAGATAAGCAATAGGTTTAGCTAGAGGTTTGGATTGGCCCAGCCTTGGCTGGCTGTTCCTGTGCTGTAATTTTCTTTGTTCTTTTTTCGTAATTTTTAAAATTATGTTCTGTCACGCTGTGAGGAGACCTACACAGTACTCCCAATCAGTCACTGCTTTCATTGCTACATCTGATCTCCACAAAACTGATTCTACATCTTGACCTTCTGAACAAAGATGATTTCTCAGCACTGTGCTGATCTCATCCTTTATTAGCAGAGCTATTCTACCTCCATGGTTACCTTCATCCTTCCAAAATGTCAACCGTCCTTGACTATCTCGTGTCCAACCTTGGTTACTGTTATGTACCAGGCCAGATCCCCTCAAAATGTTCTAAGCAGGTAGCCTAGACCCTAACTTTTCCTTATTTTATAGGCAGATTTGAAGTGGGTGTTCCAGGTGTGATACAACTGGCCAAACCACTCATCTTGAAGCAACACACAATTCATTTAAAGAAAACAGTTAAAACATGAACAAAAGAAAGTGAAATTTGGAATAACTTTATTAAAAACTTAACTGACCTGATACAGTATCTAGTACTAATTAACTGTTCGAATACAGTAACATCCCATAAACACACCCCTTGGCAAAAAAAAATAAATTCAAACACAAATTCTTATAGGCAGGAGGGAACAACATCCAGAGGGAGATTTCAGAGAAAGTCAGAGAAATTTTTCACTGAAACTTGCAACTCTCCTGGACTCTTACATCTTGTGACTGGTACAGCTAAAAACAAACTAGAAAAAAAACCTAAACTGGGAGGACTAGCCACAACTAGCCATGGTTAAACTAGATTCTTCAACACCTCTGCCTTTACAATTTCTCTTCAAAAAACCCAAGGACAAAATAACCTTTGTAATGTGACAGTATCATCACAGTTACATTGCAGCCATGATTCTGTAAAGGATACCCTATTAAAACCATTGATTTCTATTTCTGCTCTCAATTCATCCATCTTTGTATGATTTTTAAAAAACATATTTATTTATGGGACATGTATATCACTGACCAGGTGAGCATTTATTGCCTGGTTGCCATTAAAAGAGATGTGGTGAACTGCCTTTTTGAATTGCTGCAGTGGTATAGGAACATCCACCACAATACTGGACAGGGGGTTCCATGATTTTTACTCAGCTACAGTAAAGGAATGGCCAGCATGACTTTATATTACTTGCCATTTATCAAGCAAGCCTGGAAGTTTATTTTATTCATTCGTGGAGTGTGCGCATTTTTCTAAGTTGACAATTATCACCGATCCCTTTTTGCCCTGGAGAATGTTGACCAGATCTGCTAATTTTGGATATAGATTGCATCAGTATCTGAGAAGTCACAAATGGTGTTGAATATTTTGCAATCCCCACTGCTGCTCTCTCATCAGAGAGACATGACTGCTGGTGTTTTAACCCAAAGGTCACAAAGCCCTGAGGTTGATCCTCCCCTCCTCCCTCATCTTCTCCTGCTCCTCATCCTCTCCTCCCTTTTGCTTTCCTATTCCTTCAACCCCTCTCCTCTGCCCTTCTCTCTCTCGATGCTTAAGCTGCAGATACAGCGACAGCCAGGACAGAGAGTTATAATCTGATTTGTTTTATTCCTGTAGGTTTGCAGTTTTTGGCCTGGGTTCACGAGTGTACCCACATTTCTGTGCTTTTGCGCGTGCCATCGACACCAAACTGGAGGAGCTGGGAGCCCAAAGAATCTTGACCATGGCGGAAGGAGATGAGCTGTGTGGACAGGACGATCTATTCCGGCTCTGGTCCAAGAATGTTTTTAAGGTTTTATAGAATGAACTGACAGCCTCTCTCATTCCCATCTCTCGGGCAATCTATCCTGTCTGTTGGTCACATTTCTTTTCTACCTATCTTGAAACATGGTTCCCTGATATTTCACTATCCATTGGCTGAAATGTAGCAGACTGGCAAGTGCCATGGAGAGGGGAAACAACTTCCCACCATTGTCAGAATGGTTTGGGGAAGAACTAACATGGAATTTTTGGAAAAGTGGGAAGGTATTTGGACAATTACCATGTCTTCACATTGGAGAGGACAGAGTGTTCGGAAATGGGTCAGTAATTGTCAGAATGAAAAGGTGGATAGCTGAGAATGTGTTGCTGGTTAAAGCACAGCAGGTTAGGCAGCATCCAAGGAATAGGAAATTCGACGTTTCGGGCATAAGCCCTTCATCAGGAATTCCTGATGAAGGGCTTATGCCCGAAACGTCGAATTTCCTATTCCTTGGATGCTGCCTAACCTGCTGTGCTTTAACCAGCAACACATTCTCAGCTGTGATCTCCAGCATCTGCAGACCTCATTTTTTACCTAAAGGAGAGAGGGTCGACACTTAAAAGGAGACAGCTGTTTATTGTATGTACTTATTCTTGGGATTATCCACATCCTTAGAGTTACCATTGACCAGAAACTCAATTGGATTCCCTAGCAGGTTAGAGTCTTGGAATATGACTGTAAGAAACACATCACCTAATTCCCCAAAGCTTGTCCATTATCTTGTCCACAAAGCACAAGTCAGTAATGTGATAGGGAATTCTCCAGTTGCCTGGATGAGCACAGCTTCAACAACACTCAAGAAGCTTGACATCATCCAGGACAAAGTGGCCTGCTTGATTGGCGCCATATCCACAAGTACCCGCTCACTCCACCATTAACATTCAGTAACAGCAGTTTCCACTTCACCAAATGCATGAAAGATCCTCAGATAACACCTTGCGAACCCGTGACTATTTCCAGCTAGAGGGGCAGCAGGTACGTGGGAGCACCATGACCATCCTGACTTGGAAAGTTATCACCAATCTTCACTGTTGTTCGTACAAAATCATAGAATTATCTTCCAAACAACTCCATCTTCCAGATGGACTGCAGCAGTTCAAAAGGCAGCTCACCACCACCCTCTCAAGGGCAACTAGGGATGGGCAATAAATGTCAGTAATGCCCACATCCCTCAAATGAATAAAAAAAAGTTAATACAGAGGACACGAACAGAAATTGATGATCAGCAGTTTGGTGGGATTAGGATCAGGGTGGGGAGTTGTGGGGAGGTTGAATTTCATTGACAAGTCTACCGGAAGGAAAGATCCTGGAAGATGAGATTGATTAGAACAAAGAACAAATAAAATTACGGCACAGGAACAGGCCCTTCGGCCCACCGAGCCTATGGCAAACCAGATCCTCTGTCTATACCTGTTGCCTATTTTCTAATGATCTGTATCCCTCTGCTTCCTGTCTATTCATGTATCTGTCTAGATGCATCTTAAATGATGCTATTGTGCCCGCCTCTACCACCTCCGCTGGCAACATGTTCCAGGCATCCACAAAAAGACCTTTCCATGCATATCTCCCTTAAACCTTTCCCCTCTCATCATGAACTCATGACTCCTCGTAATTGAGTCCCCCACTTTGGGGAAAAAGCTTCTTGCTATCCACCCTGTCTATCCCTTTTCATGATTTTGTAGACCTCAATCAAGTCCCCCCTCAACCTCCATATTTCTAATGAAAATAATCCTAACCTACTCAAACTCTCTTCATAGCTAGTGCCCTCTGTACCAGGCAACACCTGGTGAACCTCCTTTGTACTCTCTCCAAAGCGTCAACATTCTTCTGGTAATGTGGCAACCTGAACTTTATGCAATATTTCAAATGTGGCCAAACCATGTCCGATACAGCTGTATCATGACCTGCCAACTCTTATACTCAATACCCCGTCTGATGAAGGAATGCATGCTGAATGCTTTCTTGACCACTCTGTTGACTTACATTGCCATCTTCAGGGGACAATGGACCTGAACACCCAGATCTCTCTGTACATCAATTTTTCCCAGGGCTTTTCCATTTACTACATAGTTCATTCTTGAATTGGATCTTCCAAATTACATTACCCCACATTTGCCTGAATTGAACTCCATCTTCCATTTCTCCAACCAACTTTCCGATCTATCTATATTCTGCTGCATTCTTTGACAGTGTCCTTTACTATCTGCTACTCCGCCAATCTTAGTGTCCAAAGTTAAAAATCACACAAAACCAGGTTATACTCCAACAGGTTTAATTGGAAGCTTTCGGAGTGACGCTCCTTCTTGTGATTTTTAACTTTGTACACCCCAGTCCAACACCGGCATCTCCAAATCAATCTTAGTGTCATCTGCTGACTTGGTAATCAGTCCACCTACACCTTCCTTCAGACCATTTATGTATATCACAAGCAACAGTAGTCCCAGCACGGATCCCTGTGGAACACCACTGGTCACAGTTCTCCATTTTGAGAAACTCCCTTACACGTCTACTCCCTGTCTCATGTTGCTCAGCCAGTTCTCTATCCATCTAGCTAGTACACCCTGGACCCCATGCAACTTCACTTTCACCATCAGTCTATCATGGAGAACCTTATCAAATGCCTACTGAAGTCCATGTATATGCCATCTTCAGCCATTCCCTCACCAATCAAATTTGTCACTTTCTGAAAAAATTCTATTCCCTGCTCAAAACCATGTTGCTTATCGCTGGTAGGCCTATTTCCTTCCAAATGGGAATACATCCTATCCCTCAGTATCTTCTCCAGCAACTTCTGTACCATTGACATTAGGCTCGCCAGTCTATAATTACTTGGATTATCCTTGCTACCCTTCTTAAACACGGGACAACATTAGCAATTCTCTAGTCCTCTGGGAACCTCACCTGTTCAAAGATGTTGCAAAGATATCTCTCTCGCTTCGCTCAGTAACCTGGAATAGATCCTAACAGGACGAGGGACTTGTCCACCTTAATGTCTTTTAGAATACCTACCTTCTCCCCTTATGCCAACTTGACTGAGAGTAATCAAACATCTATCACTAATCTCAACATCTGTCATGTTCCTCTCCTCAGTGAATACTGATGCAAAATATTCATTAAGAATCTCACCCATTTTCTCTGACTCCACATATGACTTTCTGTCTTTGACCTTGAGTGGGCCAACCCTTTCTCTCATTGCCCTCTTGCTCCTTATATACAAATAAAGGGCTTTGGGATTTTCCTTAATCCTGTTTGCTGAAAAAAATTTTATGACCCCTTTTCATCCTATTAATTCTTCTTTTCAGATTGGTTCTACTTTCCTGACATTCTTTCAAAGCTTTGTCTGTTTTCCTTATGTATGCTTCCTTTTTCCTCTTAGCTAGTCTCACACTTTCACATATCATCTATGATTCCCTTATCTTGCCATTTCTATCCCTCAAACATTCCCCAGCTCTTGCCGAATTTTGCTATAGTTCCACCAATTTAGCACTCTTCTTTTAGGACTATTCTCATCTTTGCCCATGAGTATTCTAAAACTTACAAAATTGTGATCACTATTTCTAAAGTAATCCCCTATTGAAACTTCAACCACCTAGCTGGGCTCATTCCCCAACTCCAGGTCCAGTATGGCCCCTTGCTGAGTTGGACTATTTACATACTGCTGTATAAAACTCTCCTGGATGCTCCTTATAAATTTTGCTCCATCTAAACCTCTAAGTGAATCCCAGTCACTGTTGGGAAAATCTAAATCTTCCATCACCACCACCTTGTTGCACTGACAATTTTCCATAATCTGCCCAACACCAATATTTAAAAGACTTCTGGATGGGTATATGAATAGGAAACGTTTAGAGGGATACAGGCTAAATGCTGGCATATGGGACTAGATTAATTTAGGATATCTATTCAGCATGGACCAAAGGGTCTGTTTCTGTGATGTACAATTCTAAGACTCAATGTTTAATTCTAGGGTTTGGACCATCTACTGTCATGAACCTAAAATTGTCAATGATATTTGCTATATCAGGACCAAATAGTGAGTTTGCCAGGAGGCTACAAAGTTTTATAGATCTCTGTACACTTTGCTCTACACTCAACTTAGTGTCATCTGCAAACCTTGACACACTACACATGGTCTCCAGCTCCAAGTTGTGAATAATTATGGTCCTATTCATGTGCCCGTCCAGATGCCTTTTAAATGTTGAAATTGTACCTTTTATACCAAAAGTGTACAGAGGGCGGTAAAACTTTGTAAAGGGACATAGTTTGAGTGAGTGTACAAGGGTCCGACAGATGGAGTACAATGTTATTAAATGTGAACTCATCCATTTTGGTAGGAATAACAGTAAAAAGGATTACAATTTGAATAGTAAGAAATTGCAGCATGCTGCTACACAGAGGGATCTAGGAGTGTCCTTGTGCATAATTCACAAAAGGTTGGCCCTGCAAGCGTAATAGATAATTAAGAAGGCAAATCGAATTTTGTTCTTCAATACTAAAAGGACTGAGGTTAAAAGCAGAGAAGTTATGTTACAGCTTTATAGGGTCCTGCTTGCAGTTTTGGTCTTCTTACTTGGGAAAGTTTGTACTTGCACGAAGAGGGGTGCAGAGGAGGTTGACTAGTTTGATTCCCAAGTTGACGGGGTTGGCTTATGAGGATTATATTCATTGTAATTTAGAAGATTGGGAGTGAGGGGGTGGGAATCTTATAGAAACATATAAAATGATGAAGAGAATAGATAGGGAACAAAAGAAAGAAGTAGAGAAGATATTTGCACCAGCGGGTCAAACTAGGATAAGAGGGCATAGCCTCAAAATTGGGGGGACCAGATTTCGGACTGAATTAGAAGGAACTTCTTCGCCCAGAGGGTTGTGAATCTGTGGAGTTCCCTGCCAAATGAAATGGTTAAGACTTCCTCAGTAAATGTTTTTAAAGCTAAGCTGGATAATGTTTTGAACAGTAAAGGAATTAAGGATTATGGAGAGAGGGCAGGTAAGTGATTTTTCATGCTTTACAAAGGAAAGGATAACATTTAAATACTTTAGAATATGCTGAGAAGTGACAGATTATCTTGGAATGTTAATGATCCATAGCACTGAACTTTTCCTTATTGGTTTTCCAAAGCATTCATGTAATTCTATAACTTTGTTTCTGAGTCCGGACGTTTTGTTTAGGCATTTCGAAATATAAAAGGAGACGTTACAAGGCTAGAGATTTTGTATGCTTTCAGCCTGTGTCATGTTTACTGTCTCTAACCTTTTGCCACAGTCCTTTATAACTAAGTGATCAAGAGTTGGCCAATTTTCTTCCCATCATGCAATGCTAAATGTTCCCCACAATACCACAGAAGGACACAAAGGCTTCAGAGAGGGTGCGAAAAAGATTCATGAAAACCATTCGCTTATGAAGAACTTCTGTTATGTCAATTGATTAAAAAAGCTGGGACTGTTTTCAGTGGAGAAGCAAAGGTTGAGACAGATTTGATCAAGATATTGAAAATCATGTGGGGTCTGGACGGAGTAGATAGAGATAAACTGTTCCTATTAGCGGGAGTTCAAGAACCTGTGGGCACAGATGTAAAGGAATTTCGGAAAGAATAAATGGAGGGACAAGGAGAAACACAAAGCAAATGTTTAGGGTCTGGAATAAACTATCTGCGAGTGTGGTGAAGGAATGTCCATTTGAGGTTTTCAAAAGAACCTGATGAGATAAAAGCTTTCATGCACATCCACCTATGTGATAGAGCTGGTTATCACTTGTGCATTTTCCACATTCTCTCCAGCTTTGTAGTTCTTGTTATTTAGTATTTTTATTAAGTTGTCTGCTGGTTTGTTTATGGCTACTAAAGCTTCCCCATCCCTTCAGCTTATAAAAGTTGCACCTCTCCATTGACCAGCTCCTTTCATATATATATTTGACTTTATGCCTCCTTTTAGTATATGTCCTTTGGAATCAATGGATTCATATTGAGCATCAGAATTTATCTATCCATTACTAGATAAACTATCAACTAGTTTGATCCTTCTAGCTGTGCAACATTTGCTTATGAGACGCACCTAGCTTCTCTATTATTTTGTAAAACTCCTTCAGAATCTAAATCTGGAAACAGTCTGCTTCCCATGACGTAAAATTATTATTGTTTGATCTTTGCCAATAGCCCCCAGGTCTCTCTATTCTCTAAAGCCTATGTCTTACACTAAACAATATTTGCCAGATTAAAACTGGTGTCCACATGGCCTTACCTTATATTTAAAGGCTCAACAAATTCTTTCTGAGACTTTGGCTTTAATGATTTATTTTTCTATCTGCATGCTGTGCCTTCAAATGTTTCAACGAAGCAAAACTAATTGCAACCCCTTTCCAAATTAGAGGCTGATCACTTCTTACTGATGGAACATTTAGATTCCTACCAAAAACTAACTGATATGGACTATATCCTCTAACCATCAGCAATGAATTCTTAACATTCTACAGCCCAAACACCAACATAAATGATAATTGACAGTTTGGTTGTTCTCAAAGTTTTATGGACTGTGGTTCATTTCACATGCCCCATTGTTACAAGGGCTTTCTGTTGCTGTCTTCATAATTATTATGTGCATATTCAATCCCACACAGCACCATTAATTCAGTCATCTGTACAGCCCTAGTTATTCAGTTCACTAGGATACTGGGCCCAGTGCAGTTCAAGTGAAGCCAATCTAATGAGATCAGCTATCTATACTCCAGCATTAAAAATCACACACCAGGTTATAATCCAATAGGTTTAATTGGAAGCACTAGCTTTTGGTGTGCTGATGAAGGAGCAGCGCTCAGAAAGCTAGCTGCCAATTAAACCTGTTGGACTATAACCTGGTGTTGTGTGATTTTAAACTTTGTACACCCCAGTCTAACACCGGCATCTCCAAATACTCCAGAATGGTATCAATGGCCATTACTCCCACACCAATCTTTAAGCCACACACTTAACTCCTTGACCTTATTTACCGATTCCAGTTTGCCTGTAGCTCAGCTTACAGGTTATTACCTTGTAGATTCTTCTTTACAATTTAGCTCCCAACTCTTCTTCAGCAGAACCTCCTTTCCAGTCTCATTAATATCATTAGTATCACCAATTTCTTCTCCAGCACCGAGGAGATGTTCTTAACCCTGGAACCAGTTAGGCAACATAGCCTTCAGGTAAAAACAAGGACTGCAGATGCTGGAAACCAGATTCTGGATTAGAGTGGTGCTTTACCAGCACCACTCTAATCAAGAATATAGCCTTAAGGACTTGTGGCTGCAGAGTACAGTATCTTGCCCTTAAATTATACCTAAATTCTTATTTCCTCCCTCCTTCTGAATGGGTCCTTCTGTCAAAATGTCATGGTCAGTTTGTTTCTCGTCTCTTCGGTCTCCATTCTCATCTGTACAGTATGTAAAAACTGTGTATTTCTTGGACAATTGCAAGGACAAAAGCTTCTTGAGAACTGTCCTTGTGTAACCATACCTGTTTCACCTTCAGTCACACCTTGCTGTCCGTTATCAGAGACCATATTTTAAATCCCCTCAAGTCAGATCCAAAGCTGCTCAAGCTGTAAATACTTGCTGCAGATATGTTCAATGTTGATTAACTTGGTGTACAACAGCTCCTACATAATGCTTTTAGTTAATGAAATCCATACAATGCAGAAGCCATTCAACCCATCAAGTCTACAACAACCTTCTGAAGAGCTTCCCATGCCAACTCAGCCCCCATCCTAATTCCGTAACCCCACAAATTACCATAGCTAATCAACCTAGCCTGCATATCCTGAGACACTATGGATAATTTAGCGTGGCAAATCCACATAACCTGCACATTTTGGAACTGTAGGACTCCCCAGAGCACCCAATGGAAACCCATGCGACTACACAGTACAAACTCTACACAGTCACCCAAGGCTGGAATCAAACTTTAGTCTCTGGCACTGTGAGCAGTGCTCACCATTGTGTTAACATGTCCCCCGTAGTTGTCCAAACCTGGTCCTTTTCTGTGACCTTCTCCACAACTTTTCTCTTATCTTTACTACATTTTATTGTTGACAGAATCATGTTATCACATCTACAAAACTTAAAATGAAGGTATTTGTCTTTTATATACCATACCTTTAAGTGTATATATATGTTGAGACCTCTTGCTAAGGACAGATGTACAATAGATTGTGACAGTGTCCTTTGATATATCACACTCATTGTCATTTATTCTGTATGCCTTACTAATTTTTAAAACCGTTTTGAGTATGGATGGGCACAATACAATGCAATTTTATTACAATTGTATCTTCTTCACATCCACCCTGTTTCAATCAAGTCACCTCTTATTCTTCTAAACTCCAGTGGAACCGCTTCTTCCAAGTTATTTATACATATTATAACTATTAGAGAGCTCAGCACTAATCCCACGTGGACTACCACTCATCCATCTTTGCTAACCTGAAAAAAGACTCATTTATATCTACACTCTTCTTCCTGTTAGCCAGCCAATCTTCTATTCAGCATATTATCTATTCAATGAATCTTTTTCAGCATGTAGCATCTTAACAAATGCCTTCTGAAAATCTATTTACTAGTTCCCCTTTATCCTCAAAGAACGTAATTCAACATGATTTTTATTTCACAAAATATATTGACTGTGCCTAACTGCTTTGAATCTTGTTATAACTTTGTTAATAATAACTTCTACCATTATCATGTCACATACTCAGTTAACTGGCCTGTAGTTTGTTCCTTTCCATCTCCCTCCCTTTTTGATTAAAGGATTTACTTTTGTTATTTTCCAATTTAATGGGACCATACCCAACACCAAGTAGTTTTGGAAAAAAACAAAATCAAATCCAGTGCATCAATGACCTCATGAGCACTTCGTTTAAGACCTTAGTTTTCAGTTTCTCTCTCTCTCTCTCTCTCTCTCTCTCTGTCTCTCTCCACCTTTGTTTCTGCCTTGTTCCTTCTCTCTGCACAGTTTTTGCCTCTCGTCTTCAATCACGGAACCCTAATTCTAGCAATCTTCAAATTTCTTTGAAACATTGAAATTCAGCTGATCCTTGCCTCCCTCCTACTCACAGTAAGATACCGAATAAATATAATTTCTTCAAGAATATTGGTCTTCCTCAAAGTTTCCATGTTTGTCTCCCTGTAACTCTTCACGCCCCACCCCCCACCCCCTTGCGTTGTCTTTGTCTCTAATTACACCTCATTATATAGAGTCATTGTGTCTTATTGTATAGAGACAGGCCCTTCGGTCCAAACTGGTCCATGTCAACCAAATTGTCCATCCACGCTAATCCCATTTCCCTGCATTTGACCCATACCCTTTAATCCTCTCCTATCCATAGTACTTGTACAAATGCCTTTTAAATATTTTTAATGTACCTGCCTCAACCTCTTCCACTAGCAGCTCATTCCATATGCATGCCACCTTCTGTGTAAAAAAAAGTTGCCCATTGGGTTCCCTTTTAATCTTCCCTGAAGCACACTAGTCTTCAATTCCCCAACCCTGGAAAAAAGACTGTGTGCATTCACCCTACCTATGCCTCTCAAGATCTTATGTACTTCAATAAGACCCCTGATAAGTTTCCTATGGTCCACAGAAAGAAGTCATGGCTTGTCCACTCTCTCCCTATAACTTAGATCATTGAGCCCTAGCAACATTCTTGTAGATTTCTTCTGCACTTTTCCAGTTTAATAGCATCCTTTCTATAGCAAGGAGACTAAAACTGATCACAATATTCCATGTGCAGCCTCACCAACGTCCTGTACAACTGCATCATAACCTCCCAACTTCTGTACTCAATGCCCTAATTGATAAAGGCCAATGTGCCAAAAGCCTTCTTCACTGCCCTGTCAACTTGTCACTTCATTTTCAGGGAACCATGCACCTGAACTCCAAGGTCCCTCTGTTCCACTACATTCCTTAAAGCCCTACCCCTAACCACGAAACTTCCACCTTGATTTGATGTGGTTCTGTTCGCCGAGCTGGAAGTTTTTGTTGCAAACGTTTCATCCCCTGGCTAGGCGACATCATCAGTGGTCTGGAGCCTCCTGCGAAGCACTTCTTTGATGTTTCTTCCGGTATTTATAGTGATCTGTCCTTGCCGCTTCTGGGTGTCAGTTTCAGCTGTCCGCTGTAGTGGTTGGTATATTGGGTCTCACTACACACTTTACATTCAACAATCAGATATACGAACAAATCAACGGAACACCCATGGGATCACCAATCTCGGGACTCATAGCAGAGGCAGTTATGCAAAGGTTAGAACAAACAGCCCTACCACAAATTCAACCCAAACTCTGGGTCAGATGTGTCGATGACACGTTCGTAATCATCAAAAACACGGAAATAGAAAAAACACACTGGATCATCAACGCCACACTCACAGGAATCCGATTCACGAGAGAAGAAGAAAAGGATAGCCAACTCCCATTCCTAGACGTGATAGTACAGAGAACACCAAACGGAGAATTCACCACAAAGGTACACAGGAAAACAACACACACAGACCAAGTCCTAAACTATGAAAGTAACCACCCCAACACACACAAACGAAGCTGCATCAGGACACTATTCAAAAGAGCCACAACACACTGCAGTACATCAGAACTGCAAAAAGAGGAAGAGGAACACCTATACAAGGTATTCGCCAAAAACAGATACCCGCGCAACTTTATCAACAGATGCCTAAGAGACAGACCACGGAACGAGGACATGCCACAACCAAAAGGACTAGCCACACTACCATACATCAGGAGCGTTTCAGAACTGACAGTCAGACTACTGCGACCCTTAGGACTCATAACGGCACACAAACCAACAGCCACGCTCAGACAACAACTCACTAGAACAAAAGACCCGATACCCAACATGAGCAAAACTAATGTAGTTTACAAAATACCATGCAAGGACTGCGCAAAACACTATATAGGACAAACAGGAAGACAGCTAACAATCCGCATACATGAACATCAACTAGCCACGAAACGACACGACCAGCTATCCCTAGTAGCCACACACGCAGACAACGAGCAACATGAATTCGACTGGGAAAACACTACTATCATAGAGCAAGCCAGACAGAGAACAGCCAGGGAATTCCTAGAGGCATGGCATTCATCCACAAACTCCATCAACAAACACATCGACCTGGACCTAATATACCAACCACTACAGCGGACAGCTGAAACTGACACCCGGAAGCGACAAGGACAGACCACTATAAATACCGGAAGAAACATCAAAGAAGCGCTTCGCAGGAGGCTCCAGAGCACTGATGATGTCGCCTAGCCAGGGGACGAAACGTTTGCAACAAAAACTTCCAGCTCGGCGAACACAACCACAACAACGAGCACCCGAGCTACAAATCTTCGTACAAACCTTGAACCTTGATTTGACTTCCCAAAATGCAAGATAATACACTTACTTATATTCAACTCCATTTGCCATTTCTTGGCTCACTACCCCAGTTGATCAAGGTCTTGCTGCCATTTCTGATAATCTTCCTCATGCTCCATGAAACTGCCTATTTTAGTGTTCCCTGTGCCACCATTCTCACAGTCTCTATCTCTTTATCTCCCAGTTGCTATATCAGTACTGAAGAAGGGTCACTGGATCTGGAATGTTAACTCTGATTTCTCTCCATGGATCTTGCCAGACCTGCTGAGTTTTCCCAGCAATTTCTGTTCTTGTTTCTATATCTCCCTATCTCCCAGTCTACCTATCCCTCTTTCTCCCAGTCTCTCTATCTTCCTATTTTTCCATATCTCTCCCCTGTTTCAATATTCCTCTGTTCTCTATCATCCTGTACCAGTCTCTCTAACCCATTGTCTCCCGTTTTCTCCACTTCCCTGTCTCCCAATCTCTCTACCATACTGTTTCCAAGAGTCTCTATCTCTCACTTCCAATTACTCACTATGTCCCGATTTTTATATCTCAATGTCTTCTTCCACTCTCTCTCTATCTCTCAACCTATCTTGCTGTTTTCTACCTCTCTTCTCCTCACCAGTTAATCTCCTATTGCTCACTGGTTTAAATCAGTTTCATGATTTAACTCTCACCACATGTTCCTCACATTGTATTGCTATTTTCACAGGCTGCTTGTGAGGTTTTCTGTATTGATGATGAAACTGGCAATGACGATGATGATTCCCACAATGACTCCATCTGGAAACCAAACAATTATAGACTGTCCGTCGTGGCTGAGATGTTAGAACTGGAACCAGGTAAAACTGTGAGCTGAAAATGGAGAACAGACTGTCACTGTGAGTGTGCATGTGTGTACATGTATGATATATACAAAACCCAGCACTGGCAGTGTGTCTAACAAGGGACTGTGTATTCCAGCATCAAGTGCACAAAGTTAAAAATCATACAACACCGGGTTATAGTCCGACAGGTTTATTTGGAAGCACTAGCTTTCAGAGCGCTGCTCTTTTATCAGTTAGGTCTGACAAAGCCATGCTGACTATTCCTAATTAATCCGAACCTATCCAAATGGATGTTAATTCTGTCCTCCAGAATTTTCTTCAATAATTTCCTTAAACTGACATGAGATTCAGTCGTCTGTAAAGTCCTGGTTCTTTTCTACCATCCTTCTTGAAAAATGGAACCACATTAGTCATCCTTCAGTCCTCTGACAGCACCCCTGTGGACAGAGAGGCATTTAAAATTTGTATCAGAGTTCCTGCAGTTTCCTGAGTCACCTTGCACTGCAGGTGTATTTGCATGTGGGCCTGGGAATTTGTCCGTTTTTAAGCCCAATAGAGCCTCCACTATTTCTCCATTTCCTATATTTCTCCATTTCCTATGTCAAACTGTGCATGTCCCTCACAATCCCTGTTCCCAAATTCCGTATCTATGTTCCCCATTTCCAGAATGATGAGTCGAGAGAGGTATTTATTTAATACTCTTCCAATGTCCTGCAACCTCACACGCAGCTTGGACCCCTTGGTCCCTACTCTTTCCCTGGTTAACCTTTTACCTGAAATGTTTTTCTAAAATATCTTGAAATTTTCCCTAATCCTGTTTGCAAGTCCTTTCTCATGCCCGTTTTTTTCTTAATTATTCATTTTGTGGGATGTGGGTATTGCTGGCTGGCCAGTATTTGTTACCCATTCATAGTTGCTTGTGAGAAGGTGGTGGTGTCATTCCTTCTTGAACTGCTGCAGTTCATTTGCTGTGGGTTGACCCACAATGCCTTTAAGGAGTGAATTCTAGGAGTTTGACTGAGTGACAGTGAAGGAACGGTGATATATTTCCAAGTCTGGATGCTGAGTGGCTTGGAGGGGAACTTGGCAGTGGTGGTATTCTCATGTATCTGTTGCCTTTGTCCTTCAAGATGGAAGTGGTAGTGGGTTTGGAAGGTTTTCTTCAAATTGCTTTCTTAAATTCCTTCTTGCATTAGAGACATGGCTAGAGGAGGAACAGGAATGGTTATTGCAGATTCCGGGATTTAGATATTTCAGTAAGAAAGGGAAGATGGTAAAGGGGTGGGGGGTGGCATTGTTAATTAAGGGTTTTATTACAACAGCTGAGATAATAAGTGATGACTCATCCACTGAGATAATTCAGGCTGAGATTAGAAACAGGGAGTTTTTGATAGGCCTCCGAATTGTTCCAGGGATGTAGGGGAAAGGATAGCAAAGATGAATCTCAATAGGAGCGAGAGTAACAGGGTAGTTCTTATGGGAGACTTTAACTTCCCCAATATTGACTGGGAATGCCATAATTCAAGCAGTTGAGATGGGTCAGCTTTGTTCAATGTGTGCAGGAGGGTTTTCTGACACAGTATGTAGACAGACCACAGTATGTAGAGATGCCATATTGGATTTGGTACAGGTGAATGAACCTCGCCAGGTGTTAGATTTGGTGGTAGGTGAGCACTTTGGTGATAGTGACCATAATTCGGTTATGCTTACAATAGCAATGGACAGGGATAGGTATGTACTGCAGGGAAAAAGGTATAAATGGGGAAAAGGCAATTATGATGTGATTAGGCAAGATTTAGGATGCAGAGGATGGGATAGGAAACTGCAGAGGATAGACAGACTTGAAATGTGGATCTTATTCAAGGAACAACTACTGTGGATTCTTGATAACTATGTACCTATCAGGCAAGAAGGTAGTTGTTGAAAGAGGGAACCATGGTTTACTAAAAAAAATTGAAGCTCTTGCCAAGAGAAAGAAGAAGACTTCCGGGAGGATGAGGTGTGAAGGCTCAGCTAGGGGGCCTGAGAGTTAGCTAGAAAAGATGTAAAGAGAGGGTTAAGAAGCGCCAAGAGGGGACATGAGAAATTGTTGGTGGATAGGATCAAGGAAAACCCTAAGGCCTTCTATAGGTTTTTCAGGAATAAAAGATTGATGAGAGTGAGATTAGGGCCAATCAAAGACATTTGTGGGAAGTAGTGCGTGGAATCTGAGGACATAAGGGAAGCACCTAATGAATACTTAATGTCAGTATTCACATTCGAAAAAGGGAATGTTAGTGGGAATACTGAGATCAAACTACTAGATGAGATGGGATTGCAGTTGACAAAGAGGAGGTTTTAGCAATTTTGGAAGATCTGAAAATAGATAAGACCCCAGGGCCAGATGGGATTTATCCTCGGATTCTCTGGGAAGCCAAGGGGGAGCTTTTATCTTTATGTCGTCATTGTCAACAGGAATAGAGTCAAAAGACTGGAGGATAGCAACTGTTGTTCCCCTGTTTAAGGAGGGGAATTGGGGCAGCCCTGGTAATCATAGACAATGATTTGGAGATGCCGGTGTTGGACTGGGGTGTACAAAGTTAAAAATCACACAACACCAGGTTATAGTCCAACAGGTTTAATTGAAAGCACACTAGCTTTCAGAGCGACACTCCTTCATCTGAAGAAGCGTCGCTCCGAAAGCTAGTGTGCTTCCAATTAAACCTGTTGAATTATAGACAAGTGAGCCTTATTTCGGTTCTGGGTAAAGTGTTGGAAAAGGTAAGAAGAGATAAGATTTATAATCATCCGGAAAGGAATAATTTGATTAGGGATAGTCAACACGGTTTTGTGAAATGTTTCTCGAGAAGGTGACAAAACAGGTGGATGAAGATAAAGCAGTTGATGTGGTGCATCTGGACTTCAGTAAAGGAATTTGATAAGGTTCCCCACAGTAGGCTGTTGCACAAAATACTGAGTTTTGGGACTGAAGGTGATATAGTGGTTTGGATCAGAAATTGGCTAACTGAAAGAAGACAGAGTGTGGTGGGAATGGGAAGTGTTCGTCGTGGAGCTCAGTTACTAGTGGTGTACCACAAGGATCTGTTTTGGTGCCACTGCTGTTTGTCATTTTTATAAATGTTCTGGAGGTGGGAATAGAAGGATGGGTTAGTAAACTTGTAGATGATACTAAGGTAGGCAGAGTTGTAGATAGTGTCAAGTTTAGAGTGGTGCTGGAAAAGCACAGCAGGTCAGCAGCATCCGAGGAACAGGAAAATCAACATTTTGGGCAAAAGTCCTTCATCAGCAATTGTGGATAGTGCCAAAGAATGTTGGGGGTTGCAGAGGGACATAGATAAAATGCAGATCTGGGCTGAGAAGTGAGATAGTTCACTTCAGAAGAAGTAATAGGAACGTAGAGTACTGGGCTAATGGTAAAATTCTTGGCAGTGTGGGTGAATTGAGAGACCTCGGTGTCCAGATACATAAATCCCTGAAATTTATCACCCAAGTTGATACAGTTGTTAAAAAGGCATATGGCATTTTGGTGTTTATTGGTAGGGGGATCGAGTTTCAGTGTCACAATGTCATGCTTCAACTCTACAAGACACTGGTAGGCCGCATCCGGAGTATTGTGTACAGTTCTGGTCACCGCATTACGGGAAGGATGTGGAAGCTTTGGAAAGGGTTCATAGGAGATTTACCAAGATGTTTCCTGGTATGGAAGGAAGGTTTTATGAGGAAAGGCTGAGGAAACTGAGGCTGTTTTTGTTAGAGAGAAGAAGGTTGAGAGGTGACTTAATCGAGACATATAAAATAATCAGATGGTTAGATAGGGTGGACAGTGAGAGCCTTTTTCTTTGGATGGTGAAAGCTAACATGAGGGGACATCGCTTTAAATTGAGGGCTGATAGATTTAGGACAGATATGAGGAGTGATTTCTTTACTCAGAATAGTAGGGGTTTGGAACGTCCTGCCTGCAACAGTAGTAGATTTGCCGACGTTAAGGGCATTTAAATGGGCATTGGATATACATATAGATATTACTGGAACAGTGTAGATTAGGTGGGCATCAGATTAATTTCACAGGTTGGTGCAACACCGAGGAGTGTGCTGTAATATTCTATGTTCTATATTCACTTCCTGCATTCCTCAAGGTCGTAGCTGAATTGTTCCCTTTGGATTTGCTAAAAGCCTTTCTCTCCTTCTTCATCCAATCCCGAATTGTGCTGGACATCTCAGGTTCTTTCAACTAATTGCTCCTACTTTTCCCCATAAAGGGTACATGTTGGACCTGGACCCTTCCCAGCTCCATTTTGAATGCTATCCCATTGCTCTGCTGTGGACTTACACACAAGGAGCTGTTCCCAGTCTACCGAGGCCAGATCCTACTTTATTTGAATAAAATATACCTTCCCTTCACTCTAAAGCCACCTTTTGCAGGCCATCTTTTTCCTTGTCCACAAGAAATTTGAACCGTACTGTGTTGTGGTCATTATCACCTACATATTCCCCCACTGTCACTTTGACTACTTATGCAGCATCTTTTCCCCAGAACCAGATTCAGCAATGCGCCATCTCTTTGATCCAAAAAAAAAATCCCATAGATATTTCAAGAAATCTGACCCTTCTAGACTATCCCAATTTATGTTGGGAAAATTGAAATCCCCTACTACAATGACCCAATTATTACTCTTATACACCTCTGTGTCTTCACATTTGCTTGTCTATTTCCCACTGATTTTTTGGGGGCCTATAATATACTTCCAGTACTTCCTTTACCAAAAACATGTAAATCCTGTCTCTCAGAATCCCCTCCAACAAGTTACCCTCCACTGACGTCAGTTAGCCTTTAAATGGTTTAATGGCTTTTCCTTACAACATTTCTTAAATAATGGCACAGCAATTGCCAACTTCCAGTCTTCCAGCACCTCACTCTTGGTTGTCGGGGATACAGTCTCTCAGCAAGTGGCCCGGCAATCTCTTCCCTAGATTCCCATTCTGTTCTGGGATACACCTGATCCGGTCCTTTATGAATTTTAAAACATCCAGCACCTCCTCTTCTGTAACATGGACTCTTTCCAAGACATCACTATTTATTTCCCCAATTCTCCAGTTTCCATGTCCTCCACAGTAAATACTAATGGGCAATATTTGTTTAGTATCTCACCTAACTCCTGTGGTTCCACATGTAGACAGTCTTGTTGATCTTTATGGGGCCCTATTTTAAGACCAAGAGACACAGGACCACAAATTAGGCCAATCAGCCTACTGAGTCTGCTCCGCTGTTCAATCATGGCTGATAGGTTTCTCAACCCCATTCTCCTGGTAACCTTTGATCCCTTGACAATCAAAAACCTATCTTAAATATTCTTAATGACCTGTCTTCCATAGCCTACTGTGGCAGTGAATTCCATAGATTCACTACTCTTTGACTGAAGAAGTTTCTCCTTTTCTCAGTTCTCTGTGCCCTCAGGTCTGAGTCTCTCTTATCAATGGAAACATCTTCCCAACATCCACTCCGTCCAGGCCATGAAAGTATTCGATAAGTTTCAATTAGATCTCTCCCATATCCTTCTAAACTCCATTGGCTTTAAACCTAGAGTCCTCAAATGTTCCTCATATGTTAAACTTTTCATTTCTGGGACCATCCTTGTGAATCTCCTCTGAATGCGCTCTGAATTCTCTCAAGCCTCCAACTTGGCACCGCCCTCTTGACCTATCCATCTTCCTTCCCACCTATCCTTTCCAACCTCCTCTCTGACCAATCACCTTTCTCCCCCTACCTTCATCTACCTATGACATTCCCAGCTACTTCCCCTCCCTCCCCCCCGCCCCCAGCCCACAAACCTCATTCCTGATGAAGGACTTATGCCCGACTCTCCAGCCCCTCGGATGCTGCCTGACCTGCTATGCGTTTCCAGCACCACACTCTCAAGGTCAGATGCAATAGTCAGGGTAATAGTGTAGGGGAATGGGTCTGGATGGGTTGCTCTTCGGAGAGTCATTGTGAATTTGTTGGGCCAATTGGCCTGTTTTCACACTCTGGGGATTCTATGATTTCTCCTCACCTCCTTAATGCTACCTGTCCCTCTACTTATCTTTGTATTGTCTGCAAACTTACCCAGAATGCCCTCAGTTTCTTCATCTAGATCATTAATGTATAACGTGAAAAGTTGTGGTCCCAGCAATGAGCCTTGCAGAAAATCACTTGCCATCTGTTGCCATACTGAGAAAGATCCTTTTGTCCCACTCTCTGCTTTCTGTCAGACAGCCAAACTTCATTCCATGCTAGCACATTGCCTCTAACACCATGGGCTCATATCTTGCTCAACAACCTCCTGTGCAGCACATTGTCAAAGGCCTTCTTCAAGTTCAGTTTGATAACATTCATTGGCTCTTGGTCTAACCTGCTCATCATTTCCTCAAAGAAATAAAATTTAAAATAAAAGCAGATTTATCAGGTGTGACCTCCCCTTGATGAAACCATGCTGACTTTGCCCTATTTTACCATAATATTCCAAGTATTCAGAAATCTCATCCTTTACAATAGACTCAAAAATCTTACCCACAATTGAGGTTCAGCTAATCGGCCTGGAATTATCCATCTTTTGCCTTACTCCATTTTTATACAGGGGTGTCAATTTAGTGATATTCCAGTACTCTGATACCTTCCCCAACTCTAGCGATTCCTGAAAGAATATTTTCTCCCTCGTTTCTCTTTTGCCCTGTAGCAGCGTTTTCCCTTGACAGGGTATGAAAACTCAGGAGGCAGGCAACACTCAGGCAGGTGGAAGTTTATTCATGCAGAAACCGGTTAAAGCAGGGAGAGTATCAAGGGAGCATCCCTGAATCTGACTTCAACATACAAACTCAGTTATTCGCTTAAGCTTTGGCTCAGATCAGAAAATAAATCAAGGACACCCTCTAACATGTACAATAAAAAAGCAATATTTCTATACATTTCTGTAATTATCACATGCAATGTGGTTACAACCCCTCCCTCCTAATCCATATGTCCAACCCAGTAATAAACCTAATTAAAGATGGGCATTTCTATGTCCGGTCGTAAGTTCTCATGATCTCATGGTGTTGAACAAGCACGATCCTTGGGATCCTTCTATGCATCCTGTTCATTCGGATGCCAACGTTAATTGCTATATTCCTTCAGGCCTCTCAGGCTGGCTTTATCTGTAGAGCAAGCTTGAATTCTATTATTTATTGTATTTCATGTGCTATCCTTATCCAATTCAATTATTCCCCTTGTATTTCCCACTGTTCTAATTATGTGTTCAAAAATACAAAAGACAGTTAGGTTTAATGAGCTGCTTTAAGATTTGTAATATTGAATCTTGTTAGGAAGTTAGTTATAAGGTGTAAGGTTAAATACAATATTTCCTACTCTTTGTACTTTGTGATTAATGGGTTGTAAGCAATCTATTTAAATGGCGGATGAAATTCAATGTGGGCAAATGCAAGGTCTTGCACTTTGGAGAAAAGAACACAGGCATGGACGATTTTATAAACGGTGAGAAAATTCATAAAGCCAAAGTACAAAGTGAACTGGGAGTGCTCGTACAGGATTCTATCAAGGTTGACTTGCAGGTTGAAGCTGTGGTTAAGAAAGCAAATGTAATGTTGCATTTATCTCAAGATGAAAATGTGTTGCTGGTCAAAGCACAGCAGGCCAGGCAGCATCTCAGGAATAGGGAATTCGACGTTTCGAGCATAAGCCCTTCATCAGGAATGAGAGAGAGTAGCCAAGCAGGCTAAGATAAAAGGTAGGGAGGAGGGACTTGGGGGAGGGGCGATGGAGGTGGGATAGGTGGAAGGAGGTCAAGGTGAGGGTGATAGGCCGGAGTGGGGTGGGAGCAGAGAGGTCAGGAAGGAGATTGCAGGTTAGGAGGGCGGTGCTGAGTTGAGGGAACCGACTGAGACAAGCTGGGGGGAGGGGAAATGAGGAAACTGGAGAAATCTGAATTCATTCCTTGTGGTTGGAGGGTTCCCAGGCGGAAGATGAGGCGCTCCTCCTCCAGCCGTCGTGTTGTTATGTTCTGCCGGTGGAGGAGTCCAAGGACCTGCATGTCCTCGGTGGAGTGGGAGGGAGAGTTAAAGTGTTGAGCCACGGGGTGGTTGGGTTGGTTGGTCCGGGCGGCCCAGAGGTGTTCTCTGAAGCGTTCCGCAAGTAAGCGGCCTGTCTCCCCAATATAGAGGAGGCCACATCGGGTGCAGCGGATGCAATAGATGATGTGTGTGGAGGTACAGGTGAACTTGTGGCGGATATGGAAGGATCCCTTGGGGCCTTGGAGGGAAGTGAGTGTGGAGGTGTGGGCGCAAGTTTTACATTTCCTGCGGTCGCAGGGGAAAGTGCCGGGGGTGGAGGTTGGGATGGTGGGGGGTGTGGATCTGACGAGGGAGTCACGAAGGGAGTGGTCCTTGCGGAACGCTGATAGGGGAGGGGAGGGAAATATATCCATGGTGGTGGGGTCCGTTTGGAGGTGGCGGAAATGACGGCGGATGAAATGTTGTATGCGGAGGTTGGTGGGGTGGTAGGTGAGAACCAGTGGGGTTCTGTCTTGGTGGCGGTTGGAGGAGCGGGGCTCAAGGGTGGAGGAGCGGGAAGTGGAGGAGATGCGGTGGAGGGCATCGTCGATCACGTCTGGGGGAATCTGCGGTCCTTGAAGAAGGAGGCCATCTGGGCTGTGCGGTGTTGGAACTGGTCCTCCTGGGAGCAGATGCAGCGGAGACGAAGGAATTGGGAATATGGGATGGAGTTTTTGCAGGGGGCAGGGTGGGAGGAGGTGTAGTCCAGGTAGCTGTGGGAGTCAGTCGGTTTATAGTAGATGTCTGTGTTGAGTCGGTCGCCCGAGATAGAGATGGAAAGGTCTAGGAAGGGGAGGGAGGAGTCTGAGACAGTCCAGGTGAATTTAAGGTCGGGATGGAAGGTGTTGGTAAAGTTGATGAACTGTTCAACTTCCTCGTGGGAGCACGAGGCAGCGCCGATACAGTCATCGATGTAGCGGAGGAAAAGGTGGGGGGTGGTGCCAGTGTAGTTGCGGAAGATGGACTGTTCCACATATCCTACGAAGAGGCAGGCATAGCTGGGGTCCATGCGGGTGCCCATGGCAACTCCTTTAGTTTGGAGGAAGTGGGAGGATTGAAAAGAGAAGTTATCAGGGTGAGGACCAGTTCAGTCAGTCGAAGGAGGGGTCAGTGGAAGGGTACTGGTTGGTGCGGCGGGAAAGGAAGAAGCGGAGGGCTTTGAGTCCTTCGTGATGGGGGATGGAGGTGTACAGGGACTGGATGTCCATAGTGAAAATAAGGCGTTGGGGACCGGGGAAGCGAAAATCCTGGAGGAGGTGGAGGGCGTGGGTGGTGTCCCGAACGTAGGTGGGGAGTTCTTGGACTAAAGGGGACAGGACCGTGTCGAGGTATTGGGAGATGAGTTCGGTGGGGCAGGAGCAGGCTGAGACAATGGGTCGGCCGGGGCAGGCAGGTTTGTGGATTTTGGGCAGGAGGTAGAAACGGGCGGTGCGGGGTTGTGGGACTATGAGGTTGGAGGCGGTGGATGGGAGATCCCCTGAGGTGATGAGGTCCTGGATGGTCTGGGAGATGATGGTTTGGTGGTGGGAGGTGGGGTCGTGGTCAAGGGGGCGATAAGAGGAGGCGTCCGCGAGCTGGCGTTTGGCCTCAGTGGTATAAAGGTCAGTGCGCCAAACTACCACCGCGCCTCCCTTGTCTGCGGGTTTGATGGTGAGGTTGGGATTGGAGCGGAGGGAGTGGAGGACTGCACGTTCTAAGGGTGAGAGGTTGGAGTGGGTGAGAGGGGTGGACAGGTTGAGTCGGTTAATGTCACGGCGGCAGTTGGCTATAAAGAGGTCGAGGGCGGGTAAGAGGCCAGCACAGGGTGTCCAGGTGGATGGGGTGTGTTGGAGGTGGGAGAAGGGGTCGTCAGAGGGTGGGCGGGAGTCTTGGTTGTGAAAGTAGGCACGGAGGCGAAGGCGGCGGAAGAATTGTTCAATATCTCGGCGCGTGTTGAACTCATTAATCCGAGGGCATAGGGGAATGAAGGTGAGGCCCCTGCTGAGGACTGATCTTTCATCCTCAGAGAGGGGGAGATCTGGAGGGATGGTGAAAATCCGGCAAGGCTGGGAGCTAGGACCTGGTGTGGGACTGGAGCTGGGGCTGGGGGCGGGGTCAGGGGCGGGGACAGAGATCGAAGTAGGGGCGGAGTTAGACGTGGTGACGTTGCTCGATGTGGGGTATCTCAAGATGGTTGGAATATAAAAGCAGCGATATGCTACTGAGACTTAATAAAGTTCTAGTTAGGCTCCATATAGAATACTGTGTCCAGTTTTGGACCTCAGGAAGGACCTACTGGCACTGAGCATCTCCAGTGGAGATTCACATGGATGATTCCTGGAATGGTAGGCCTAATACACGATGAACGAATGAGGATCCTGAGATTGTATTCATTAGAGTTGAGAAAGTTGATGGGAGATCTCATAGAAACTTACATGATAATACATGGCTTAGAAAAGGTAATTGTTTCCATTAGGCAGGGAGACTAGGACCTGTGGACACAGCCTTAGAATTAGAGGGGGTCAAATTAGAACGGAAATGAGGAGACATTTCTTCAGCCAGAGAGTGGTGGGCCTGTGGAATTCACTGCCACGGAGCACAGTGCAGGCCGGGACGCTAAATGTCTTCAAGGCAGAGATTGATAAATTCTTAATCTCGCAAGGAATTAAGGGATACGGGGAGAGTGCGGGTAAATGGTGTTGAAATGCCCATCAGTCATGATTGAATGGCGGAGTGGACTCGATGGGCTGAATAGCCTTACTTTCACTCCTATTTCTTATGGTCCAATGGTCTTATTTTGTTCAGGACACATGATGGTATTTCCTGAAGTTAATTAACTTTCACATCTAGGTCTAATTACTTTTTCTTTAATATTTTTATTAAGCATTGGTGATATGTATTTACTTTATCACCACATCTAGGATGTGACATGTATCCTCTATAGTGAAGACTGATGCAAAATATCTGTTCACTTTATCTGCCATTTCTTTATTTTCCATTATTGTCCAGTCTAACCGGATAAGGTTTACTTTTTAACTCTTTTTCTTAAATATCTAGAGATTCTCTTGTCGTGAATGTAACGAGGTCCAGATGGACCTCATAGAATACGTGTTCCCTGATTGGAGCTGTTATTCTGGTTCAGTGAAGGCTCCTTGATCACAGCTATAAACAGGAGAGTCAAAGGTTCTGTTTGTTTTGAGACTTGGCTCTGAGGAAGCTGGATCAATGTCATGGACTCTCCGTGTGCAAATAAAATGTGACTTGGTGAATGGATCCTGGCCCTTGTAAAGCTATTTCACCTGTTAATATCTGTTTTTATATTTCTGGCTAGCTTTCTCTCTTACTTCTAACATTTCCATCTTTATTAATTTTTAAGTCAATCTTTGCTGTTATTATATTCTGTCCAATGTTTTGACCAGCCACTTGTCTTTGTGCAATTATGTGTTTTTTTTTATTTAGGTTTAATACTTTCTTTAACATTATAGAAGATGATAAAGAGATTTTGATCAATTGGGTCAATGGGCTGAAGATGGGCTTTAATTTGGATAACTGTGAGATATTATGTTTTGGTAAAACAAACAAGGGCAGGACGTTTACAAGTAAATGTAGGGCCTTGGATAGGGTCATAGAGCAGAGCGACCTAGGGATTCAGGTACATAATTCTTGTAAATTTGTATCAACATAGACAAGGTGGTTAAGAAGGAATGTTGCAACTTTGCCTTCATTGATCAGACCTAGGAGTTGGGATGTTCTATTGAGTTGTACTTCATACTCTTTGGAATGTATCTATTTTGTGTATTCTGAAGTATCCCCTTAAATATCTGCCACTATACCTCTACAGCAACACATGCCTTAATGTAAATTGCCAGTTAGTTTTAGCCAGGTCTGCTTTTCTGTCTTTATAATTGCCTTTATTTAAATGGAAACAAATTAGTCTCAGAACATTCCTCTTTCCCTCAAACGGAACGTAAAATTCAATTATATTATGGTCACTACTACCTAAGATCACCTTCGTTATGAGATCATAAATTAATCTTATCTCATTGCACAATGCTAGGTCCAATATGGTCTGCTCTCTGGTCAGCTCAGGAACATGCTCTTCATAGAAACTGTCCTGTAAATATACCAAGAATTCCTACTCAAGGCTACCTTCACACATTTGACTTTTAACATATCCCAGGATTATCATAATGTTCTTCTGACAACTCCCATTATTTCTTTCTTTATGCTCCACTTTGCCATTTGTTGTAATAGGGGAACCTGTACACCACTTCCTCAAGTGATTTTTTAAACTTTACATTTCTCATCTCTACCCAAACCATTTCCACGTCATGGTTTCTTAGCTTCTCTGTTGTACTAACGTCATTATTAACAGTCATCCTTCCAACTTTTCATAGCTTCCTGTACCTTCCAAATATCCTATAATTTTCAAAGTTTGAATTTCATAACAGAACAGGACTGAAGGTGTCTCTGTGTGTCTCTCTGTCTGTCTGCATTTCTCTCCATAGGTCTGTGTCTGTTTTGTTCTCTCTCCCTCTCTCTCTGTTCCTTTTTCTGTCTCTCACTTTTCCTCTGTCAGTCTCTATCTCTTTTTTGTTATTCTCCCTGACTCTCCTTTTATTCACTCACTCTTTCTGTTTATCTCTCTTTGACATTGTCCATTTTATTTTCTCTTTTGGTCTCTCTCTTTTCTCTCTATCTCTGTCTCTCTGTCTCTCTCTCTCAGTATCTCAGAGCTGTTTGTTTCTTTTTCTTGCTCTCTCTCAGAAACTGGTTCTGTTTTTCTCTCCTCATCTTGTTCTCACTGCCTGAAATGCTCCTCACTCACTGTGTTCTGTAGAATCTGCTGATGTTTCTGTGTTTTTGGTTTTGAACAGCTCTGTCTCACTTGCATAGGCGGAAAGTTGTTCAGAGTCGAGTTTTGTCCAGACAGAATCTGCAACACAAGGACTCCGGGTGAGTTGTGTCTTTGAACATTTTTCATATCTGTAGTGAGCAATTTAAGAAGCAGTGATATCAAACCTTCTGGGAATTTTAGGGATCATTGTCCTGATATTTGATACCAGACCTAAGGCTGGTGCAACTGTATTCAAGCAGAATGGAGCAGCAGCAAAATTATAAGGACACACCATGGACAGCGAGAGCCTATTCAAAAGGAAGAGGACTGTTTAAGGGATGGGACCTGGAATTACTTAGAATCAGGTAGCTGCCCAGTGAGATTGGGGAGGCAAGTCTGGGCATCCCTTAGTTGAGGGTGGTTCAGGTTGAGTTGGAGGTGGACTGGATGACAAGGGCTGCTCTTTTCTTTAAAAGGGTGAAGCCAATGAGTCGACTGGTGGCAGTTGATTCAATGTGACTCTGCACGTATTGCTGTTAATCTTCCATTTGAGTTCCTCCCATCTTTCCACACAGCCTCATGTTCCTGTCTGTCTTGTGGTTTTCCAGCTTCCACTTTAACTGTGGGAATGAGTACCATCTTCTCGTCAACACTCTGGGGAAGGGGTTTCACCTGAATTCCTGAGGGGGCTTTTTGGAGAGTATCCAATATTTTCCTCACCAGGCTCTGCTCTCTCTCACGCAAGTGAATATTTGAAGGCAGAGGCAGACTGATTCTTGTTAAGCAAGGGGTGAAAAGCTATTAGGGGTAAAAAGTGAGAGTGTAGATTTGAACTGATAATCAGACCAGCCATTATCATAGTGATTGGTGGAATAGGCTCGAGGGGCTAAATGGGCTCCTGAGTGAGATGTTCATTTGGAAATAAACACAATCTCTAGATGTTGACCCAATGCAAATCCTCCACAATCCTACAAACTGCCACCAGTCCACTCATTGGCTTCTCCCTTTTAAAGACAACAGCAGCCCTTGTCATCCAGTCCACCTCCAACTCGACACTAATTACTCATTCTCCAATGAACAGTCTACGGTGGAGACATGGCCATTTCAAGTTCCTTTCTGCTTATTCTTCTCAAATACCATCCCATTGATTTGACTTGGCAGTTCCTCAGTATTGACCCTCCTATAGTGTGTCACACCCTCAGTACTGGCCCTCTGACAATGCAGCACTCCCTCAGTCCTGTCCCTCTGACAGTGCAATACACCGGCAGTATTGCCACGCTGAGAGGGCAACATGCTTTTATTGCTGACTGTAACAGTGCACCACTTCCCCTATCTGTGTCCCTGTCCTTAAGAAAAGATGAAGATGCAGGAGTTGGTCAGTTGGCCCTTTGCTTCTGCACCACTAGTCAATACAATGATTAATCATGCAATTTCAGTATTTCATTCTCGCTTTCTCTCCATACTCTTTGATCCCTTTAGCTCTAAGGGCCATATCCAATTCTGTCTTGAATATATCGAATGAACTGGCCCCAACAACTTTCTGTGGAAGAGAATTCCACAGGTCTACAACTCTGGCTGAAGAAATTCTCCCTTATCTCAGTCCTGAATGGCATACTCCTTATTCTTAGACTGTGAATCCTAGTTCTGGACTTCCCCAACATCAGAAACATTCTTTCTGCATTTAGCCTGTCCAGTTCCATCAGAATTTTGTGAGATCACCCCTTGTTCTTCTAAATTCAAGCAAGTACAAGCCCAGTCAATCCAATCTTTCATGATTTGTCAGTCCTACCATCCCAGGAACAAGTCTGGTGAACATTCTCTGGACTCCCTCAATAGCATGAATCTCCTTCTTCAGACCAGGAGACCAAAGCTCACAATGCTCAAGGTGTGGCCTCACCAAGACCCTGTATAACTAGAGCAAGACATCCTTACTCTTATACTCAAAGGCCTCCTTATGAAAGCCAGCATGCTATTAGCTTTCTTCACTGCCGACTGTACCCGCATGCCAACTTTCAGTGACTGTTTCACCATGACACCTAGGTCTTGTTGTGCCTCACCTTTTCCTGAACTGCCACCATTCAGATAATCTGCCTACCTTTATAGTGTCTATTCATGGCTTAATATCCCTCTGGTAAAAAATGAGGTCTGCAGATGCTGGAGCAGCTGAAAATGTGTTGCTGGTTAAAGCACAGCAGGTTAGGCAGCATCCAAGGAATAGGAAATTCGACGTTTCGGGCATAAGCCCTTCATCAGGAATGAGGAGAGTGTGCCAAGCAGGCTAAGATAAAAGGTAGGGAGGAGGGACTTGGGGAAGGGGCGATGGAGATGTGATAGGTGGAAGGAGGTCAAGGTGAGGGTGATAGGCCGGAGTGGGGTGGGGGCGGAGTGGTCAGGAAGAGGATTGCAGGTTAGGAGGGCGGTGCTGAGTTGAGGGAACCGACTGAGACAAGGTGGGGGGAGGGGAAATGAGGAAACTGGAGAAATCTGAGTTCATTCCTTGTGGTTGGAGGGTTCCCAGGCGGAAGATGAGGCGCTCCTCCTCCAGCCGTCGTGTAGTTATGTTCTGCCGGTGGAGGAGTCCAAGGACCTGCATGTCCTCGGTGGAGTGGGAGGGAGAGTTAAAGTGTTGAGCCACGGGGTGGTTGGGTTGGTTGGTCCGGGCGTCCCAGAGGTGTTCTCTGAAGCGTTCCGCAAGTAAGCGGCCCGTCACCCCAATATAGAGGAGGCCACATCGGGTGCAGCGGATGCAATAGATGAAGTGTGTGGAGGTACAGGTGAACTTGTGGCGGATATGGAAGGATCCCTTGGGGCCTTGGAGGGAAGTGAGGGAGGAGGTGTGGGTGCAAGTTTTACATTTCCTGCGGTTGCAGGGGAAGGTGCCGGGAGTGGAGGTTGGGTTGGTGGGGGGTGTGGACCTGACGAGGGAGTCACGAAGGGAGTGGTCTTTGCGGAACGCTGATAGGGAATGGGAGGGAAATATATCCCTGGTGGTGGGGTCCGTTTGGAGTTGGCAGGAATGACGGCGGATGGTACGTTGTATACGGAGGTTGGTGGGGTGGTAGGTGAGAACCAGTGGGGTTCTGTCTTGGTGGCGGTTGGAGGAGCGGGGCTCAAGGGCGGAGGAGCGGGAAGTGGAGGAGATGCGGTGGAGGGCATCGTCGATCACATCTGGGGGGAATCTGCGGTCCTTGAAGAAGGACGCCATCTGGGCTGTGTGGTGTTGGAATTGGTCCTCCTGGGAGTCCTTCTGTTGGTGTGTGTGTGTCTTTAATCAGTGCCTTACTAAATGTCTGTGATAATCTCTCGATTAATGAAGTGCCCAGGTCAGACATTTCAATGATGACTGAATGGGAATCCTACTTCCCATGAAGTCAGACTGAGGGACATCTGATCCTGAAGTTCTTACACAATTGGTTAAATGGCCTCCTTCTCTACTGTCAGATACTTTAGTTCTGTATGCACCTTATTGTTTTGAAATGTGTGCATTTTCCCAACAGCCGATCGACCATCTTGGTTTGTCTTCATACTGGGGACTCAGACAAGCTGAAGTACATTCCTGGCGATCATGTGGGTGTTCACCCAGCCAATCAGGAGGAGCTGGTGCAGAGAGTGATGGCTCATCTGGTTGAATTGCCAGCGCTTAATGACACCATCAGTGTTGAGAAATTACTTGAGACACGAACGAAAAATGGTGAGAGGACAGACCTTGGTGTCAGTTTCAGGTTTTCTAATAAAAGGTGACATCTCAGCTCAGACAATGCATTAAAGGTGTGAGATTAAAGCCTGTCTCTGTCCCAATCTTGAGTCAGACTGGTTCTGTTTCTAAAGTGGGATTTATAGAATACTACATGGATTTACCTAGAGTTATTTTGAGACTGTGATTTAAAAGAAGTTCTGGGATTTAAATATTAAAGAACCAAAAAAAGCAAACCCATTCTAAAAGACGAAAGACTTAAACTAGGTTTATCATTTCACCTGCATGACACTGTAACCTTTTCCTATAAATTCTGTGTCTTATGGTCCTGCTTCACAACTACCTGATGAAGAAGCAGCGCTTCGAAATCTAGTGTCTCCAAATAAATCCGTTGAACTATAACCTAGTGTTGTGTGATCTTATATTTTGTTGGTGGCCTTCCTTCCATGCGTTGTCTTTGTGTCCATCATGCTGCTGGTGTGTCCATCATGCCTTTTTCCATGTTGGTGTTGGCCTGTGGGGCCCAATGTGTTTTCCTGTTCTGGTTCTCACCAGTACCCACTTACTTGTCTCCTTCATCTCTTCCTCCTCCATTGACTCCACCTGTTAAGGTGGAGGTCGAGTTGGTTATTGTACCTCCATGCTGGCTACCTTTTCATCCTCTCCTCCAGCCTGTCCCTCCTTCTGGATGCTCTCTTTTTTCCGTTTTCTTGCAGGAAGGTGACACATTACTGTCCTTTAAGGATTCGTGGCTCACATCCGGCCATCTGAGCGCATGTGTCCATGTCCTCCCCAATCTTGGATTGGTCTTTTATAGGTGGACTGCTTCCCCACAGAGGTTGAAGATCTTGCTTTCCATGCAGTCCTTAGTCAGGTGCCCCTCTTGATTGCAATTCTTCCAGGGAGTCACTTTGCAGCTTGTTGCCATGTGTCCTGACCTCCTACAAGTTCAGCATATTCTCAGCTGTCCCACGTATGTCAGGTAGCCTCGGCTCCCTCCAATCACAAAGATGGGAGGGGGGGGGTGGTTGAGGATGTTCCCACTGGCATTCAGCTTCTGGGTCACTGTGACCTGCCACTTGCCCAGATTCTGAAGGGGCCCACTGCATTGGTACTGCCTCCTTCAAGCTGTACATACCTTTCTAGGAAGGTCAGGACATCTGCTGGCAGGACGTGTGAGTTGTACATATGGATTCTGACAACCCAGTTTCTCAGTGCAGGGAGAATGAACAATGGTGCTTCAGACAGGACAAAGATGAGACCTTCACATCCTTTCTCCACAAATACCTTCAGGAATGTCTGGTCAATCAGCAATCCTTCCTCTACCGTCTTCACAGTCATCCTGACTGTATTGTGGACCCCTGATTTGGGCTATGGGCACTAGCAGAGATCATAGCTCTGGTTAGTTGATCACTGATTTGGTGTTACTTGAGATTTGGCTCCTGCAATATCCTTTGTGCTGATAACTTATATCCCAAAGTGTGCATACGTTCCAGAAATTCTCTGGCACTCAGCCAATGAATTGACCAAACCTGATCACAATGTTTGATCCCAGCCAATGGAGTTGACTGGCAAACAACTCCCAAGTTTAAACAGTCACATACCATGTTCCATATAAGGTAATAATTGTGCCAATATGTCTAGCAGACCAGCATTGCACCTCACTTGTTTAGTCAACTTAGGAAACTGCAGGACAAACCTGTCAGGACAGATCACAACATGTCCTAGCTGCAGTTTTAACCTAGGTCAGAATTTAAATTAGCTTAACCAAAGTTCTCAGCATGCTTGATTGGAGCTCAGTCTTGTAGCCATTTCGTTTATTGGCTACATGACCACACTGGACTGGAAAGTTCAATGCAGTGGTGTGTAAGGTCATTTTGGTATAAAGAATGTGGAAAGATAGTATAAATTAAAGGATACTGTTTTATGGTGTTTTAGGAGCAAAGGCTTTTTATGCACATAACTCACTAAATGTGGCAGGAAAGGTAGAAAGGGCTTTCAATAAAGCATACGAAAAAAGCATTCTAGGCATTGTTAATGGAAGCATAAAGTACCAGTGAGGATATGCTGAATTTATATAGGAAATCATCCTCAGCTGAAGTTTTGTGTATGGCTGTGGGCATTACATGATAGAAAGATGTGAATGCATTGGAGAGGCTGCAAAAGAGAATGGTTCCAGGAATGAGACAATTCAGTTTTTAGATGAGATTCCTTAGATTAGATTCCCTACAGTATGGCAACAGGCCCTTCGGCCCAACAAGTCCACACTCTGAAGACCCAGACCTATTCCCCTACTTAATGCACTAACACTATGGGCAATTCACCTGACCTGCACACCTTTGGATTGTGGGAGGAAACCGGAGCAGCCGAAGGAAACCCACGCAGACACAGGGAGAATGTGGGGATTGAGCTGCTGGGATTGTTTTTCTTGGGAAGGAGAAAGCTGAGAGGTTATCTGATCAAAACACTCAAACTCATGCATGTGCTGGATTATATAAAAGGGTGAAACAGTTTCCACTTGTAAACAACTTGCGAACCACACAGCACAGATATGAACAGTTTTATATTTTAAAAAAAACAAATGCAAGGATGGTAAGCCTTTTTCACACAACAGATAGTTGGGATCTGGAACACAGTGCTTGGGAGTCAGGTCCAACTGAGGTATTCAGAAGCTGTTGAATGGTTATTTAAATTGAAACAACATGTGGGATTATGAGGAAAATGTAGCAGGTTGACACAAAGTTAACAAGCTCAGAGACTCGGTGCAGGCACTAAGTGGCCTCCTGCAATGGAAAAAATCTGTGATTCTGTCAAGTATTGTTTCTCAGCTTCAGTGAAGCACTTTGGGTTGGCCCATTGTGTAAATGTCGCGACATAACAGCAGTTTGTTGTTGTTGGTCTATTCACATCACACAGTGCTGTATAGTAAAGAGCTTCTGTTTGTATATAGGAGTCCAACGTAAATGGGTGTCAGATATGCGTCTCCCAAACTGCACAGTAGCCCAGGCTCTCACATACTTCCTGGACATCACTAGCCCAGCCAGTCCTGAACTGTTACAGTACCTCGCACAACTCGCAACAGATCCAAGAGAGAAGGAGCAACTCGAAGATTTGGGTCAGGTAAAAAGGCATGGAAGTGTGAAGGGGCAACCTGCAGTCAGGAGGAAGTGAGTGAGGGGTCGCTCGGAGGCGGTAGAAATTGAGGGGAGGGGACACTCTCTTTCAGAAGGGAGTGAGTGAGAAGTTACTCTCAGTCCAGAGGAGTTAGTGAGGAGAGGGGAGGTCACTCCTAGTTGGGACGGATTACATTAATTGGTTACTTTATGGTACTCCTTCCTGCCTGTCTTTAATCTGTTTCTGTTCCAGGGGACTCGTAAATATGAAGAGTGGAAATGGGAGAATGTTCCAACGATTGCTGATGTCCTCGATGAGTTCCCTTCTGTCCAAGCTCCTGCATCTCTGCTTTTAACCCAACTCCCATTGCTGCAACCTCGGTATTACTCCATCAGCTCATCACCGGATACCCATCCATCCCAAATCCATCTCACTGTCGCTGTTGTCAAGTATCACATTAAAAGTACATAATCTTTGTTGACTTAACCAATTACACTCCCGGGGGTCTGACTTTTTCCGGTTTACAGCTCCCCGTGTATTGATTTGTACTTTGTTGGAACTTTTTCAGAATACCAAGGTCCAGAGCGACATGGAGTGTGTTCCTCATGGTTAAATTGCATTGAAATTGGTGACAGTGTTCCCTGTTTCATCAGAAGGTAGGAGTTTGAACAACGTGAGATTCTTTGCAGTGAATCCTTCTGTCCGTCTCTCTGCCCAGACACTGAAACCTGGAGGGGATATGATAATAAGCAGCAGACAGTGCACTGTCCAGTTTTCAGTGAGTGGGCGACGGGGAGCAACTGTAACTCTCATCTCTGAATCTTTGCAGTCGGAACAGAGTAATTGTCACATTTCTTGAAATAATCAGTGTCTGCCTAGTTTACTTGTCGGGCGGGGTGAGATTACTAAGATTGTGTTCCACAAACCCTAACCTACAATTCTGAGAGGGAGAGAACGTCACTGGGAGCAGCTGCAGTTACACTGAGCTTTATCTTGTTTCCAGGGCTCCACTATTCCACCTCCCATCTGATCCCTCTACCCCGTGTTTGCTTGTTGGCCCTGGCACTGGAATTGCCCCTTACAGAAGCTTCTGGCAACAGAGATTGTATGAGATTGAAAACCAAGGTTGGTGCTGCTGGTCTCAACATTCTATTTCAAGTCTTGATCCTGTCAGACTCCCTTTCTCGCCTCCTTGTCAGCCTATCTCTTGACTATCCTTCAATCTCTGAACATTCCTTCATTTTCTCCTCATTTACACACACACGGACACACACGGGTGCGCGCGCGCACACACACATACAATATTACCCCTCAGCCCTATGAAACCTCTCCGATCTCCCCAGACTCATGCACAACTTCCCAGTACTGTCCTTGACTGGCCCTAATCTTACTCGAGTAATTCTTTTATTCCTGACACATCTATAAAAAGCTTTAGGGTTTACCTTGATCCTATCTGCCAATGACTTCTCATGTCCTCTCCTTGCTCTTCTTAGGTCTCTCGTTAGGTCTTTCCTGGTTAACTTTTAACTCTCAAGTACCCTGTGTCTTCACGTCTCACCTATACACAAGCCTCCTTCTTCCTCTTTAGGAAACCACAGTTCCCTCGCTCAACCACTTCCTCCCTGCCTGACAAATACATACCTATCAAGTACTTTCCATAACCTCTTTTTCTCTTGCTCCCACACATTCTTCCTTTCTCTCCTCTCTCCCTCCCAGATTCCTCCACATTCTTTCCTTCTCTCTGATACTCGAACACACTGTCTCTGCCATGCCCCCTGTCAGCCGTCTCTCACTGTTACTCTGACCTATCCTCTCTCTGAAGCAGGTTTGAAACAATGTGAGATGAGCCTGATCTTCGGGTGTCGTTACTCGCAAATGGATCATCTTTATAAAGAGGAAATGATGGAGGCGAAGAACAAAGGAGTTTTCAAAGAAATTTATACTGCATATTCACGGGATCCAGACAGGAAAAAGGTGAATAAAGAGCAAGATCGAGAGGCAGTGTTCTACAAAACATGGAGAGACTCTGAAATTAGAGATTGTGTGTCTCTGCTAATAGAAAGTCTGTGAGAGAGAGATTTTGTCTGCAATCGAGAGACAGTCTGTGATAAAGAGAGAGTGGCTGTGATAGAGGGAAAGTCTGTCTGATAGAGAGAATTTGATAGAGAGTCTGTGATAGAAAGTGATTGGATAAAAGATAACTGGCTGATGGAGAGAGTGCATGTGACTCTTTGAAAGAGTATGGTAGAGAAAAAGAGTGTCTGTAATAGAGAGAGTGTATCTGTGTTAGAGAAAGCATGTAGTGAGAAATAGTGTGTCTATTACAGAGAGTGGATAGAGAGTGTATGTCGCTGACAGAGAGAGTGCACCTGTATAGAGTTTGTCTGTGGTAGAGTGAGACTGTGTCCATGATAAAGAGAGTGTGCCAGAGTGTCAGAGAGAGAATCTGCGATAGAGCGAGAAAAATACTGGATGATAGGGAAGTGGCTGTGATAGTATGTTTGTGATAGACAGTGTCTGAGATAGAGACTAAGTCTATAACAGAGAGAGTTTGTCTATGATAGAGAGGAAATGCGTCTGATAGAGAATGTTTCTGTGATAAAGTGTGATAGAGAGAGCATAGTAGAAAGGGTGTCTGTGATGGAGAGAGAAAGTGGCTGACTGGAGGATATGTGACTGTGATAGAGTGAGAGCGAGCAAGAGAGAGTGCCTGTTGATAGAGAGACAGTATGATAGCAAGAATGTGATAAAGACAACTAAGTGGTTGTGCTGGCTGCATCACTCCTGGATTATCCACTATATACCTGCTTAAAACAAATGGCAAAGCTACTTTCTTGAAATGTTTTGAAGGGGTCTGGCATGGTCCAGAACAGATTGGGGACTCCTTGCGGATTTGTTCGATAGTTCCAAATTGGGATTAGGGTTGTTGGACTCAAAGGCTGCGAGTGGTAGGTGTTAGCGTCTTTTGTTTTGGGTCTTGCTGTCGATTGATTTAAACAGTGCTTGGGATAGCTTTGGCTTTTTCAAGAGCTTTCTGCGGCTGGAAGAAGTGACTCTGTGGGTTTTGCAAAAGGCAATTAAGGCAATGCTGCTGGAATTAGCAGACAATGTGGAGTTGGAGCTGCCTCCTTCCGTCAGGAAATAATGCCATTAGAATCATTAGAGATGGCTAAGGTTCAATTGAAAATGAAGCAGCTTGAGTTAGAGACAAAATACAAGACGAGGGTTAAAAAAAATGAAACTGTTTGAATTATGATTAAAAGTGGAGAAAGGGAAAAGGAACGACAGGCCCTACAGAACAAAATGAAAAGGGAAAATCAAACGCAGGGTCTTACGAGAGAGAGAGAAAGATGGCAAAGAGATTTAGCATGGAACATCTTCTTCCATGTAGCTGTTTCCTGGCATAGCAGCTTCAAAACTGGCTGACTGCTTTCAGTGAACAGCCAAAATGCTAAAACCAAACCAGATGAGAGAAAAACAGAACTGGGAGAACTGGTCACACCATCTTCATTGTAAAATGTTTTGTTTTTAATTTGCAAACCTTTTAATTAACCCTTCCGACCTAGACCTCCAGAGTCTGTGGTTACGAACCCTCTGAGAAAAAAAACAAAGTACCTTGTTAAAGGAGCAGCATTATCACAGTGTACGTGGCTATGGAGGGTGTACATATTGGGGGAAGGTGTTTATGTACGGAGAGGGTGTGTGGGGAGAGTAACGTATGTGTTGGGAGAATGTGAATGTGTTGATGCCGTTTGATGTCCTTTGAATTTTTCCTTGATGTCCAAACTATCCTATTGAATTTCTGATTTTTGATTTGTCATGCTTTTAGATAGTTTTATGATATCTTATTGATTTGTCATCCTCTAGGAGTATGTACAGGATATCATTCGAAATCAGCTGCCTAACAAGCTCTTCCAAATTTTGAGCTCTTCGAAGGGACACCTGTACGTTTGTGGTGATGTTACAATGGCTCAAGATGTTTCAAAAACTGTCCAAGAAATAATAGCAACAGTGGGGATGATGAGTCTGAATGATGCAGCAAGCTATCTTACAAAGCTGAAGGTAAGAGAGCTTTACAATGACCATGCGCCAATATTAGGATGCTCCAGACAATGACGAGAAACAGTCTTGGGCTTGGACTTGGATTGTAAACAGATGAGCAGTATCAAGTTGGCACTTTCCAGAGGAAATTTTGCATCACCAAATATTGAGTGTGAATCAGAATCAAATTTGATCCTTTGAGTTAATGCCTTAAAAAGGGAGATCTGTGAATCTCTTTCAGAAAGTAAATTAATCAGAGAATTATAGTAACATACTGCAGTGAAAGATGTCATCGCACCCCTCGTGTCTGTGCTGGCCCATTTAAGCAGCAGGTGTGTTAAATCCCACATCGCTGCCAATATTATACCATGAAATCTTTCATGCCTCAATTTCTTTCCAAATTCTGATGTGAATGTGCTGGCGTTGGGCTGGAATAGACAAAGTTAAAAATCACACAACACCAGGTTATTGTCCAACAGGCTCATTTGGAAGCATAAGCATTTGGAGCGCTGCTCCTTCAACAGGTAGCTAGTGGGGGAGGATCCTAAGACACCGAATTTGTTTGTGATCCATAGTCCATTTGGCATCTTTCCTGCTTTCTTATATTTCTGCAGTAACTTAATGTCTGTGTACTTATAAGTGATCTTCTTGGAGATCCTCTCCATTTTGAGCCGGCAGTTCATGGTGTTGACGATAGCCATGATGTGAAAGTTCTACTGTTGGACTGGGGTGAACAAAAGTCACACAATACCAGATTATAGTCTAACAGCTTTATTTGGAAGTACAAGCTTTTAGAGTGAGCCTTCTTCATCAGGGTTATGATCCTGCGCCACTAGCTACCTGACGAAGGAGCAGCGCACCAAAAGCGTGCACTTTCATATAAGCCTGTTGGACTATATCTGTTGTGTGACTTTTAACTTCCTCCAGATTCTTTTTAAGATGATTAATAGAATCAGCCAGACCCAGAGGGAGTACCAGATCCTGACAGTTTTCACAGAACATAGACATTACAGCACAGCACAGGCCCTTTGGCCCTCGATGTTGCACCGATCTGTGAAACCAATCTGAAGCCCATCTAACCTTCACTACTCCAATATCATCCATATGTTTATCCAATCACCATTTAACTGCCTTAAAGTTGGTGAGTCTACTACTGATTCTGAGTTTTCCAAGTTAAAAATCAAAGTCCTCCTACTGCCTCATGATTGGTGACTTTGAATTTAATGACCTTTCTCACTCACACCACTGGGAAGTGTTTCTCTCTCTCACTCTCCATCAAACGTCTCACTATTCTGATGATCTCCAGTCAGTGACCTCTTAACTTTTTCTGTGTCAAAAGGGGCTTCCTAAATTAATAGCCTTCCCTCAAAAATTAATAATTGCTATCCCTCAACCTCCTGGGAAAACTCCTCTGGATCCTTTTGAGCACCTTGATGTCTTTTGAGAATTGTCATGTCAAGAATTGTCCGCAAATATGCCAGCCAAGACCTCACTCATCATTGATAAAGTTCAAACATGTTCTCCCTGTTTCTGTAGCCTGTTTGTAAAAGAAAATGACCCATATTCCATTGAAGTATCTTCCCGGCTCACTCTGCTATCTCTCAGGTTTGGTGTCAATGGACATCAGGGTGGTTCTGCTCATTGACACTGTTCGAACACATTCCATTTAGAGGATTCTACCTTTCCAGGTTAGATTTCCCAAATCAAATTTCACATATTTCTCTGCATTGAATTACATCTGCCAGCTCCTCGTCCTGTCAGCCGAAGGCCCAGAACTTTCTCACCAATATCTCCAATTTTCAATTTCTCTGTGATCTTTAAAAAGTTGCTGCCTGCAACCAAGTCATCCTTATTCCCAAAGGCTGATGCACTTCACACTGATCCAATCAAAACATGACTGCAAGTTACCTCCCAGACCAACATCTTTCTGGGGTTACACTTTGCTTCCTGTCAACCAAGGTAGCACATTAACAGTCCTCCAACCCTTTGGGCACCTCTCCTGTGTCCAGAGAGGATTGAAAGTTAATGTCAAGCCCCTGTGATATCTGTCCCTGCAACCCCCAAAAGCCTGGGATACATCTCATTTATCCAATATTAAACCCTTCTCTAATACTCAGTAGTGAATATAGACTTTTAAAACCTTACTTATGACTTCCAAATTTACAGTTTGATGCCTAGATCCTGAATGGGCCCCATTCGTTCCCTCGTTATCCTTTTGCCCCAGATTTGAACATTAGATTACTTACAGTGTGGAAACAGGCCCTTCAGCCCAACAAGTCCACACCGACCCTCCAAAGAGCAACCCACCCAGACCCATTTCCCAACATTGACCCCTTCACCTAACACGAGGGGCAATTTAGCATGGCCAATTCACCTAACCTGCATATCTTTGGACTGTGGGAGGAAACCAGAGCACACAGAGGAAACCCACGCAGACATGGGGAGAATGTGCAAACTCCACACAGACAGTTGCCTGCGATGGGAATTGAACCCAGGTCTCTGGCACTGTGAGACAGCAGTGCTAACCACCGGGCCACCGTGCCACCCCTTTAGTTTTCCCATTAGTTTACCCAACGGTGATTTTTCATGTCCTGTCTTCACTGTCCTGATTTCTTTAGAACATAGAACATAGAAAAATACAGCGCAGTACAGGCCCTTCGGCCCTCGATGTGGCGCCGATCCAAGCCCACCTAAACTACACTAGCCGACTATCCTCCATTTGCCTATCCAATGCCCGTTTAAATGCCCATAAAGAGGGAGAGTCCACCACTGTTACTGGCAGGGCATTCCATGAACTCACGACTCGCTGAGTAAAGAATCTACCCCTAACATCAGTCCTATACCTACCACCCCTTAATTTATAGCTATGCCCCCTCGTAATATCTGACTCCATACGTGGAAAAAGGTTCTCATGGTCAACCCTATCTAAACCCCTAATCATCTTGTACACCTCTATCAAGTCACCCCTAAACCTTCTTTTCTCCAATGAAAACAGCCCCAAGTACCTCAGCCTTTCCTCATATGATCTTCCTACCATACAAGGCAACATCCTGGTAAACCTCCCCTGCACCCGTTCCAGTGCCTCCACATTCTTCCTATAGTATGGCGACCAAAACTGCACACAATACTCCAGATGCAGCCGCACCAGAGTCTTTATACAACTGCAACGTGACCTCAGGACTCCGGAACTCATTTCCTCTACCAATAAAAGCCAGTACGCCATATGCCTTCTTCACAGCACTATTTACCTGGGTGGCAACTTTCAGAGATCTGTGTACATGGACACCAAGATCCCTCTGCTCATCCACACTACCAAGTATCCGACCATTAGCCCAGTACTCCATCTTCTTGTTACTCTTACCAAAGTGAATCACTTCACACTTAGCAACATTGAACTCCATTTGCCACCTTTCTGCCCAGCTCTGCAGCTTATCTATATCCCGCTGTAACCCGACACATCCTTCCTCACTGTCAACAACTCCACCGACTTTCATATCATCCGCAAACTTGCTCACCCAACCTTCTAGCCCCTCCTCCAGGTCATTTATAAAAATGACAAACTTTCTTAAATACTACCCTATACACCTGAAGAGTCTCTGCTCTTTTGAGTGTTTGCCATCTACCATATACTTTCATTTGTTTACTTTTCCAATCATGTGCATCCATTGGCATCCAGGGTTCTCATGATTGGTTGGTTCAATCCTCTATCTTTACAGGACCATGATGGTCCTGCTGTCTCACTTACTACTCTTTTGAATGGCCCATGTGACAGAGAATTTCCCACAATTAGCTGCTCCCAGTCTATTTTGACCATATCCTGATTGCTCATGCTAAAATCAGCCTGAATTTAAAATATTTACTTGTGGTCCATCCTTGTCCTCTTTTCATGATACTTTATATCTTATTGAACTATAGTTTTATGCAGTTGTAGGTGTGAACTGTACCTTTAAGAAAGAGTAGAAACTGGCATAGACCTAGAAGGGAACAGAGTGTGCTGAAAGATTTACAAATGTAACATTTGCTTGTGAAACAAATAGCTGGAGCTGCATTACTATGTTACACAACAAATTCAAATTCAGCCAATCAGTTTAAATTATACCCCAAGATCACAAAATCCAATCGACTTTAAATGTTTCTGTTTTGATGCCATCAAACCAATGAGATGATCCAATGTTTTGGGGTATAAAAATGGGTTTTTTGAACAGTAAGCTAGAGCTGCAAAGAGCACCAATGACTGTGCCTGCAGAATTGCTCTCTGAAAGGTACTTTTTGTATGAAATCTGTGAAGCAGAAGACTGAAGAAAAGACCCTGGAAAATATGTAGGAAGATACCAAGCGAAAAGCGACAGCTGGCTGGTTTTGAAATATTGTTGTAGAGTGGGTGGTAGATAAATTGATCAGGCAAAGGAAGTTTACAGTGTAGGTAGTTGTTTAATTTTTTTTCTACTTGGAGTTAAAGATTAGATTCCCTACAGTATGGAAGCTTTTTGGCCTAACAAATACACACCGGCCCTCCAAAGAGTAACTCACCCAGACCCTTTCCCCAACCTGTATTTACCCTTGACAATTACATCTAACTGTATGGGCAATTCAGCATGGTCATTTAACCTGACCTGCACATTTTTAGATTTTGGGAAGAAACCAGAGCACCCAGAGAAAACCCATACAGACATGGGGAGAATGTGCAAACTCCACACAGTCACCTGAGGCTGGAATCAAACCTGGGTCCCTGGTGCTGTGAGGCAGCAGTGCTAACCACTGAGACACCATGCTGCCCTGAAAAGTTGTTAATTTTTTTCTTTAAATAGTGGAATTTGGTAACTCTTTGTCACTTATACTTTTACACATTATGAGTCGAGGTGAGCTTTTCTGTGTGTCTGATTTAAATCTGCAGAAGGGTTTACCCCATGTTGTAACAATCATCACTATCACTGAAATGCTCCCCCGTTGACACATCTACCACTTGCCCAGTTTTGTTCTGTAAAAGTTGTTATCAGTTTATCTCTTTTTTAATATTTTAAGTGCTGGCTTAAAAAGATCTCTTACTTGTATACGGGCGGCACGGTGGCACAGTGGTTAGCACTGCTGCCTCACAGCGCCTGAGACCCGGGTTCAATTCCCGACTCAGGCGACTGACTGTGTGGAGTTTGCACGTTCTCCCCGTGTCTGCGTGGGTTTCCTCCGGGTGCTCCGGTTTCCTCCCACACTCCAAAAATGTGCGGGTCAGGTGAATTGGCCATGCTAAATTGCCCGTAGTGGTAATGTAGGGGTATGGGTGGGTTTCGCTTCGGCGGGTCGGTGTGGACTTGTTGGGCCGAAGGGCCTGTTTCCACACTGTAAGTCTAGTCTAATCTCCTGGACACATTGTAAGAATTCCACCCCTTCAAAGCCTTTCACAAGTTTTCTGTACAGTTAGTAATTGTGAAGCTGAAATCCACTACTACTAATGCCTAATTATATTTACACTTCTCTGAAATTTGCCTATGTATCTTTCAATCAAACACTTTCTGACTGTTTGGGGGATTAATGTTAGCATTTTGATATGAAACTTATTTGTCCCTGAGAATGGTTCAAATAAGGTCTGCTCTCATGATTGCATAGAAAGAGGACTCACTTCGGCTTTGCAGGAAGATGAGGAAGATGTATTTTGAACAACAATTAACTGCAGTTTACCCAGAGGCTGATTCACATTCTCTGTGAGAGGGAGCAGAGACAACATTCAGTCAAGTCCTTGTTCTCCTCCACCAGAGAGTGAGAAATATTCCATTACATTACTGAATTTTGTTTTGTGATCCATCAGTATTTAAATTGATCTTTTTCTCAAGAGGCAATGGGTGATGGAGTCAGTGATAGGGGAGAATGTACGCAGATCTGGAGCGGGGCTGGACAGGAGCATTAAATGAGTGGGTATTGTCGGTGATAAGGGAGAGTTTCCATGGGGGTGTGAACAGGGTTAAATGGTTGAGTAGAGACACTGAAAGGGGAGAGCATTAATACAGCTGTGGGACAGTGACCTTAAAGTTTTGAAAGATCTGCTGAATTTATTGTGCGGTCTATATGCTTCCTGTTTCACACTGCAGTTTGTTCTTTCTCCTACTTATTCAAAGAATGCTTGATTTGTATTCTTCTTTCTGTCACTCTCCCCACACAATGTGTTCCTGATCTGCTGATTTGTTTCTTCCCTGTAGGATGAGAATCGTTACCATGAGGATATATTTGGTCTAACACTGAGAACCCGAGAGGTCGCTACAAAAATCCGATCAACATCTTTGAATTATTGGCAGGAAACGAAGTAAATGCTTGGCTCTGATGAATGGGAATAAATCGGCAGAATGTATAGTTGGCCTGCTTCATGTTTGTTGTACATGAGAAATGTTAGTTCCTGACTGTAATACAAAGAATGTGTGATGTCATAAATTGTGTATCAGTGCAGTTTTGATGGGCAACTCTTCCTCTCAGCCTCTCCCAACTCTCTGCTGCCTCCTGCTCACCTTTGATCGTTTACATTAAAAGACTATTTCTTGTACCAAGAGCTAATGCAAGTAGCTTTTCCCTGTCCTGAGCTTTTCTATCTCAATCAAATCTCCCCTCAATCTCCTTCACTCCACAAAAAAACAACCCCAGCTTTTCCAAACAAGCCTGGTCATTAAAATCCTTCATCCTGGCAACAATCTGGGATATCTCCTCTGCACCCCCTCAATGTCACATCCTTCCTAAGGTGTCAAGACCAGAACTGGAGCTGAAAATGTGTTGCTGGTTAAAGCACAGCAGGTCAGGCAGCATCCAGCTGATCTCCAGCATCTGCAGACCTCACTTTTTACTCGAAGACCAGAACTGGACCCAATGTTCAAGTTGTGGCTGAACCTGATCATAGAATTCCTACAGTCTGGAAACAGGCTATTCATCCCCAAAAATCCACACCAACTCTCCGAAGAACATCCCTCGCAAATCTTATGCCTATAACCCTGCATTCCCCATGGCTAATCTACCTATCCTACACATTCCTGAACACTATGGGCAATTTAGCATGTCCAATTTACCAAACCTGCACATCTTTGGACTGCGGCAGGAACTCGGAACATCAGTGGAAACCCTTGCACACATGGGGAGAACGTGCAAACTCCACACAGGCTGTCATCCCAGGTTGGAATTGGACCCAGGTCCCAGCAGCTGTGAAACAGTGGTGTTCAGTGCTGAGCCACCATGTTGGCCTAAAATCTCTGTAAATGTTCAGTATCCCTTCCCTGCTTTTGTGTCAATATCTCTTATTAATGAAGCTCAAGATCACTGGCAAGTTTTGAGATCTTACTTTATATCCCCAGATCCAGACTATTTATGCCTATGGAAGAAATAACCAAAACCTAGGAAACCAGACTGCCTTCCATCCCCCAGTGGGAGAAACAGCCTCTCTCCACAATTCAGTTTTCTGTCTTTCAGCTTGTCTTTAATCCAAATTGACACTCACGTCTATTCAATTGGCATCAGTGTTCTTAACTGGCTGTTTAAGCAATTCTACATCAATCACTTTTGAAAATGGATTCAGACAGCATCCACCATATTCCCTTCATCAACCTCCCCTGGTACCTCATTAAAAAATGCAACTCAATTAGTTAACCATGATGAGCTTTTGACAGATCCATGCTGCCTCTCCTTAATTAAACAATTAACTCAAGCCACTCAAGTGCCTGTGCTTTTATCCCTGAGCATTATATCTAAAACCTTATGCACCTCAAATCTTAAAACAGTTCATCCTGTAGCAATTCACACTGTCCTTGCCACTCTCTAATTCTCTGGCATCTCCCCTATATCTATGCTAGCCGTTCTACTATCTCCAGCCCTATTGTCTTTTCCTTCAGGAAATGCAATGTGATCTACCAGCATTTCCTAATCTTCCTGCCTATTAATTGCCACCTCATTTTTACCTCTATCATTGTCCATTCTGATGATATTTTGTCCTTATTGTATTGTCTGGAATCTGAACTTGAAACATCACCTCCTCAATCATAATGTGCTGGTGCTGGTGTAGGACTGGGTGTGGACAAGGTCTTTCACTTCAGCATTACGTCCCCTGGTATTGACCTTTCAACCAATGAGAGCAGCTGCTTTCATTTCACCCTCATCATCTTATATGCTTCTTTAAGGTTCCCTCTCAGCTTTCTCTGCTCTAAGCTTATCCAGCTTCTCTTCAAAGCTGAAATGCTTCATCCCAGGCAACACCCTGATGAATCTACTTTGCATCCCCTACAATGCAATCATGTCCATCTTACGGTGAAGAGGACTGTACACAGTACTCTAGATGTGGCCAATTCAAAGTTCTGTACAGCTCCAACATGACCCTTCTACTCATATAATCTATGCCACAACTGATAACAGCAAACAACTCATGTAGAATTACAAAATCATAGAATTTTACAGTACAGAAGGAAGCCATTTGATCCATCATGTCTCCCTCAGTTCCCAAAAGAGCTATACAGCCAGTTCTTTTCTTCAGCCTATCTCTGTAGCAGTCTAAACTCAACATTTACAAATATGTATCCATATCTCTTGAAATCTCCTGTGGAATCCACCTCCATCACTTTCCCAGGAAGTGCATTCCAAATCCTAACAATTTTTTGAGAATAGTAGTTTCTCCACATCTCAATCTAGTAATGATTAAACTTCCTACAGTGTGGAAACAGGCCCTTTGGCCCAACCAGTCCACACTGACCCTCCGAAGAGTAACCCACCTAGACCCATTTCCCACTGACTAATGCACCTAACACTATGGGCCAATTTAGCATGGCCAATTCACCTGACCTGCTCATCCTTGGATTGTGGGAGGAAACCGGAGCACCTGAAGGAAACCCACGCAGACATGGAGAGAACTCCACATAGACAGTCGCCCAAGGCTGGAATCGAACCTGGGTCTGTGAGGCAACAGTATTAACCATTGAGCCACTGTGCTGCCCCTTAGCTTGCTGATGACATTGTAATTGTGACCCCCTTGGTTGCTGATATACCGCTTAGTGAAAACTAAGTATCTTTTTGCTTCTGTCAATTGTTCATAATTTTGAACAACTCACTAATGAAACCTCTTAATCTTTATTCCAAGTAAAATAAGCCCAAATTCTCTAATCATGTCTTGTATCAAAAATCCTTCTTGATATCATTTTATTAAATCTGCTTTGAACTTTTCCAGGGCTTTCGCATCCTTCTGAGATAAGGTACCCAGAACAGAACACAATGCTCCAAATGTGGTCTGACCAATGATTTGTAGAGGTATAGCATCACTCCCTTGCTTTTATACTCTATGCCTCTATTTAGAAATCCATTCTAACTAGCCTAGCCACCTTCAGAGAATCATGTATGTGACCACTGAGGTCCTGCTGAACTCTCTCAACGTTATAGCATTGAGCCACATTGTTTCTCTGTGTTTCTTCTACCAAGACATATTACCTCACATTTTTGTGCTTTGAAATTTGTCTGCCAGGTATCTGCTCATTTGGTCAAATTGTGAAAGTCTTTCTGAAGTCACTCAGCATCACCCTCAATGCAATCCTTGCTTTGCATCTTCTGCAAATTTAGAGCAAGGGTCCCAACATCAATCCCTGTGGAACATCACTTCCAATTCCTCTACAATCTGAAAAATGTCCATCTATAACTATCCTTTGTTTCCTATCCTTTAGCCAACTTTTAATCCATGCTGTGAAGGTATCATCAGTCCTAAACATTTCTAATTTGCTCAGCAACCTACTATGTGGGCACTGTATCAAATGCTTTCTGAAAGTTCAAACACATTGTTGGGGTGAAATGAACCAATAATTCACTCTGACACCCAGGAATTCAATTCCAGCATCAGAGTTTACTGAAATTACACCGGTGGGAAGAAACCCTCTGAAAATCCAGAGAGGTCTTTACCAAGACTAGCGAAACATACATTTTTATACAATTAGATTAGATTTCCTACTAATCTAACCTAATTTGTTTCATCCCACCCCTTTAACATTTACAAACCAATCATATTGTTAATTAATTAAGCACAATTTCAATTAAGCTAATCATATGACTGCACGGCTAGAGATGCACAGGTTTGTGGTCAACCCCCAATCCACATTGATCTCATGATGTTTCCACGACTCTCTTATCTCCTTTGTTGGACTTTTCACAATGGACACTGTATTCAAGTACATTTCTTCCCAAGCATTTACCAGCTGCATCATGTTAACTGTCAATTAATTGGATACTTGCCTATCACTTTAAGACTGTTTAAATTCCTCATTCGTCTCATTACAGGAAATGCAATAGAATATTGATTTTTACTAATTGTTATAATATCAGTTCCAACAGTGTTGTGTGGTTATACTTAAGTTTAAAAATCTAGCTAATAGGTTGTGAGTAGTTTCTTTCTTACTGTATTTCCTAGTCACCCCTTTTTCCTTGGAGTCTTATAATGTGCTCACTCACCCCATGTTCCAGTACCAGCTAGTTTCTGTACCTTTTTCTGTCTATAATGATATTGGAGCTGCTTTTACTGTCTGACAATGGTTTGCTTTCATAATTTTATTTGAACCTTTTTTCCCTAATGCTTTTAGTGATTTTTTCTTTGTGTATGAGTGAACCTATAATAGTTTCAGAATCTATATCTATGATTATTAGAAGGATATTAACTAAAATCTACTATTAATATTGTAACAGGTTGATTAAATGCTTCAAGAGAGATTCACTAATTAAATGCAGTGTGAAATTTTCTTATCAATTCTTATGCACAAACAACTGCAGTTGCATATTCTGTCTCTGTTTAGATTAGATTAGATTAGATTTCCTACAGTATGGAAACAGGCCCTTCGGCCCAACAAATCCATATCGATCCTCCAAAGAGTAGCCCACCCAGACTCATTCCCCTACCCTACATTTACGCCCGACTAATGCAATTAGCATTATGAGCAACTTAGCATAGCCAATTCACCTGACCTGCATATCTTTGGATGTTACGTTTGGTCCACAGACCTACTAATGTTCTTCTTGTGAAGACTACACTTATCAAATATTTTCCCAAGGTCTCTAACTACTATCAGCTATGTTCTGTATTATCTGTGAGCAGTCCTTGGCCATTTTGTGCTGCTCAACATGGGCAGCCCTAATAATCCCACCTGTCAGTAAGGGCTGCCAACAAAAGGTTCTTAAACTGAACTCTGCTGTCAGTTTAGATTAGATTAGATTAGATTACTTACAGTGTGGAAACAGGCCCTTCAGCCCAACAAGTCCACACCGACCCGCCAAAGCGCAACCCACCCATTCCCCTACATTCACCCCTTTACATGACACTACGGGCAATTTAGCATGGCAAATTCACCTGACCTGCACATCTTTGGACTGTGGGAGGAAACCGGAGGAAACCCACGCAGACACGGGGAGAATGTGCAAACTCCACACAGTCAGTCGCCTGAGTCGGGAATTGAACCCGGGTCTCTGGCGTTGTGAGGCAGCAGTGCTAACCACTGTGCCACCGTGCTGCCCATTGTGCCACCGTGCCGCCCATATTCCCATTTATTGTCCCATATTCCTTTGGGATTACTTTGTATAATTCAGTATAATCAATTGCCAACCGCGATGATCCATCTGACTTCTTAACTGGCCAGGAGAAAGTGAGGACTGCAGATGCTGGGGATCAGAGCTGAAAATGTGTTGCTGGAAAAGCGCAGCAGGTCAGGCAGCATCCAAGGAGCAGGAGAATCGACATTTCCAGCATGAGCCCTTCTCCTGCTCCTTGGATACTGCCTGACCTGCTGCACTTTTCCAGCAACACATTTTCAGTTCTTAACTGGCCAGCTCGGTAAATTAGTGGTGAGTACAGTGGTGCTTGAGACCACATGAAGCACAAGCACTGCTATGATTTCTTAACGACCTTTGCAACTTCAGGTTTGATGGGATACTGTTGTGTGGTATGTGACATGGACCCACTACATGGATGAGTTTCGTATCTATTAACCTGCAATCCTGTTTATCCTTAGTTCACATCTTTCTGATTGTGGAACAAATTGACTGAAATTAGCCATTCATAGTTGGTAATTTTCCCTATCACTGCAATATTCCTAACTAGACTATGATTGCTTCCTAAGTTTTGCTTTTGCCCCATTAGTTGTCCATATTATTCACTTCCCTTTAGTGTCTATTGTTATTCAATAAGCACATCTATACCCAATACCATGTTCTCTGAATTTTTACATACCCAAAAATGTGTTGGAATCATAATTCCATCTGTCTCTAATAGTTGAATCTGACTTTTATATACTTCTATTTTCTTGCCACCTATTCCTTGATTCCAAATTTCATATTTTGTGAGTGGTTGGTCTCAATTTGTAATTGACACTGACACTCCAATGTCTATATTCTCTTCATGATTATTTGGTTTCTTTCATGACTGCTGGTGAAGTTTGACCATCCTCTGCCAAATTTCCCTGAGCTGTTCACTTAAATGTGGAATAGGGGATTCTATTTCCTAATAATTTATGAGTTCATTGTAGAGTGGGTAGCATTTCCAGTTCTCATTGTTTGAGGTGCCTCATTTGAGCTTGACAGATAACCAGTGTTTGTAATGAGGCAATGTAATTTATGATATCCCTATGGTTCACACATAATACTGTTCCCTTTTTATCCTAATTGAGTGATGTGTCAGAGGTGGGGCATGGGTGATTTCTAAATGTGCTCTTTCATACTATTAAATCCACATTTATAAATGCTTGTTAGAACTCACAGTGGTCTAGTATCCTCTTAGATTGGATTAATTGCACCTGCTACGTACCACCAATCTAATCAGGTACCTCTCCTGATTAGGATCTGGACAAGGTTATGTCTTACCTGGCCCACCATTCAGAATCTGCATGTGTAATCCTTTTGCTCTCTGTCAATCAAGTGATTGATTATCTTAACACATATTAGGAGAAAGTGGGGACTGCAGATGCTGGAGATCAGAGTTGAGAGTGTGGTGCTGGAAGAGTACAGCAGGTCAGGCAGCATCTGAGGAGCAGGAGAATCAGTGTTTCAGGTATAAGCCCTTCCCTCTTTTATGACTGGGCATTTTAATTCTCTTTTGGTTGCAGGAGAAGGAAGACCATGTGGTATGGTCAAAGCAGGGAGAGAACATATGGTAATACTGGCACTAAACCTTGTTGGCGAGCCTTCCCACTTCCTAATTTGTCCCTTCGGTCAAGTTGTCAAATATCCACCTGTAGGTCTTTACCTTCCCCTTTTTGACCCACATCCACTATTTACTTTTTAAAAGTTCCCAGTTAGTGAAGTTCCAATTTAATCAGATACTTTCTTTATCAGTGACAGCTTGGTTTTACATAATTCTGCTAAAATCTGATTGAAGATTTGTAGCTCGGGTATCTGTTGTTGTGGTTCTGCTCGCCGAGCTGGAAGTTTTTGCTGCAAACGTTTCGTTCCCTGGCTAGGGAACATCATCAGTGCTGTTGGAGCCTCGTGTGAAGTGCTGCTTTGATGTTTCTTCCGGTATTTATATTGGTTTGTTCTTGCCGCTTCCGGGTGTCAGTTTCAGCTGCAGTGATTTGTATGTGGGGTCCAGGTCGATGTGTCTGTTGATGGATGTTCTTGCTGTTTCCAAAAACGGATACCCACGCAACTTTATCACCAGATGCCTAAGAGATGGAACGAGGACATGCCACAACCAAAAGGACTAGCCACTCTACCATACGTCAGGAGCGTCTCAGAACTGACAGCCAGACTACTGCGACCCTTGGGACTCATAACAGCACACAAGCCAACATCCACGCTCAGACAACAACTCACTAGAACAAAGGACCCAATACCCAGCATGAGCCAAACTAATGTAGTTTACAAAATACCATGCAAGGACTGCACAAAACACTATATAGGACAAACAGGAAGACGGCTAACAATCCGCATCCATGAACATCAGCTAGCCACAAAACGACACGACCAGCTATCTCTAGTAGCCATACACTCAGACAACCAGCAACATGAATTTGACTGGGAAAACACCACTATCATAGGACAAGCCAGACAGAGAATTCCTAGAAGCATGGCATTCATCCCCAAACTCCATCAACAGACACATCGACCTGGACCCCACATACAAATCACTGCAGCTGAAACTGACACCCGGAAGCGGCAAGAACAAACCAATATAAATACCGGAAGAAACATCAAAGCAGCGCTTCACACGAGGCACCAACAGCACTGATGATGTTCCCTAGCCAGGGAACGAAACGTTTGCAGCAAAAACTTCCAGCTCGGCGAGCAGAACCACAATAATTCTGCTATTTGAGCTGAATGTTTCCCAGGAATCTGCTCTCCTGCTATTAAGTATCTCTCTACAACTACCACCCTCATGAAATTTATGTGCTACCCTCTAATATTCCTTATAAATAACACTGGAGATGGACTCTAAGCCACTCTGTCTCCTTCAAATGGTTCCTCAGTAGTCTCATCACACTCTCACACACTCGTGCTCATTCCGTTCCCTCATCATCAGGTCTGACGGTTGTTCTACTTTAACTTCCTGCATATGTTTATAGGTCGTGAGTAGCACCCCACCCCGCCCATTAGGTTCTGTGGCCATCTTAATCTTAATTTAATTTTTGTCTCCAAACTATCCCATCAAGGTGATGGGTTTGCCCCTGTGACACATCACATCAGTGAAATCCGGGCACCACGGGATATAATCTCTTTCTCACCCTTGTCTCATAATTTCTTTTCCTCTGTCATTCTTCCCTTGATTCTTTGAGTGTAATGAGCTGTTCAAATTTTCTATATTTGCTTTTTTCAGTTTAATCCATTTGCATAACTTATTCTAAAATTCACATTTTTCAAATTCAGTAACCTCTGAACTTTGTTTGTTTTAACCTTCAGTTCTCTATCCACAGATCACCTCATTCAATAACAGTAAAATAGCATCACATATGGACTCAAAATTTCCTCAGCCCTTTTGGTTTGTATTGGTTTTGAAAATGCATCTTCAAGCGGCATGGTGATTCAGTGGTTAGCACTACAGCCTCACAGCGCCAGGGACCCGGGTTTGATTCTAGCCTTGGGCGACTGTGTGGAGCTTCGCACATTCTCCCCGTGTCTTCATGGGTTTCCTCCCACATCCAAAGATGTGCAGGACAGGTGGATTGGCCTTGCTAAATTGCCTATAGTGTGAGGTGCATTAGTCAGAGGGAAATGAGTCTGGCTGGGTTACGACTTTTGGGCTGAAGGGCCTGTTTCCACACTGTAGGGAATCTAATCTAATATTGTTCTTTATTTGCCAATTTAATGAATGATTGATTGTATTATTGAGTGGTAACCACCTCCATATGCAATTACCCCCTCAGAGCTGCAAACTATGTTGTTTCAAACAATGCAACTCTAACAAATTACAATTAGGCTTTACCTGCAGCAAAACTCCTCCCCCCCCCCCCCCAAATCCCGCCTTCTTCTTTGAGGTATCCAAGTGTCATAATTTTAGGCCCTTCCTCTCTAATTCACTATCATTCCTCCCAGAGTCCACATTCCCTCCTTTCTGTAACATTTTGACATAAATGCTTTTTTATTTTGATTGTAATTCTTTTTACAAGCCTTTCACTAATATCCTCACTCTCTCGGCGGAGCAGGTAACGGCTGTCTGGTGGTGTTTTTTTTAAAGTCGCAGTATAGTCCAGTTATTGTTTTTTTTAACGGTTAAAATTTAAAGTTTTTTTTAAAGTGCCTAGCGGACCCGGAAGCTGGTGTCGCGCTAGCTTACCTGGGAAGGTTTTTTTTCTCTTATGGGCGGCAAGGTGGCACATATGGGCTGCACGGTGGCACAGTGGTTAGCACTGCTGCCTCACAGCGCCTGAGACCCGGGTTCAATTCCTGACTCAGGCGACTGACTGTGTGGAGTTTGCACGTTCTCCCCGTGTCTGCGTGGGTTTCCTCCGGGTGCTCCGGTTTCCTCCCACAGTCCAAAGATGTGCGGGTCAGGTGAATTTGCCATGCTAAATTGCCCGTAGTGTTAGGTAAGGGGTAAATGTAGGGGTATGGGTGGGTTGCGCTTTGGCAGGTTGGTGTGGACTTGTTGGGCCGAAGGGCCTGTTTCCACACTGTAAGTAATCTAATCTAATCTAAAAGCACGCAGGCGAGGAACCTGAGGCACTGCAGGGGTAGAGCCTCCCACCCGCCCTCCTCCTCTAACCTAATAATAAGACCCATTGTGGTAAGCAGGTAAGTGCTGCATTTTGCTTGTTTCTTTAGATCCAGTTTTCTTTTTAAAGTTTACCTTTTAGAGGGATGGCAGCGAAGGCAGTGCAATGTTCCTCTTGCAAGATGTTTGAGGTGAGGGAAGCCATTAGCGGCCCTGCTGATTACACTTGCGGGAAGTGCACCCATCTCCAGCTCCTCCAAGACCGTGTTAGGGAACTGGAGCTGGAGTTGGATGAACTACGGATCATTCGGGAGGCAGAGGTGGTCATAGATCAGAGCTTTAGGGAAGTAGTTACTCCGAAAGTTATAGACAGATGGGTGACAGTGAGGGGGACTGGGAGGAAGCAGCCAGTGCAGGGACCCCCTGCGGTCGTTCCCCTCAATAACAAGTATACCATTTTGGATACTTGTGGAGGGGACGACTTACCAGGGGTAAGCAACGAGGTTCAGGCCTCTGGCACGGAGCCTGTCCCCGTTGCTCAGAAGGGAAGGGAGGAAAAAGGTAGAGCGACAGTTATTGGGGACTCAATAGTGAGGGGCACAGAAAGGCGGTTTTGCGGGGGCGACAGAGACTCACATTTGGTATGTTGCCTCCCAGGTGCAAGGGTGCGTGATGTCTCCGATCGTGTTTTCCGGGTCCTTAAGGGGGAGGGGGAGCAGCCCCAGGTCGTGGTCCAGGTTGGCACCAACGACATAGGTAGGAAGAGGGGTGAGGATGTTAGGCAGGCTTTCAGGGAGCTAGGTTGGAAGCTCAGAGCTAGAACGAACAGAGTTGTTGTCTCTGGTTTGTTACCCGTGCCACGTGATAGAGAGTCGAGGAATAGGGAGAGAGAGCAGTTAAATGCGTGTCTACAGGGATGGTGCAGGAGGGAAGGATTCCGGTTTCTGGACAACTGGGGTTCTTTCTGGGGAAGGTGGGACCTCTATAAACAGGATGGTCTCCACCTGAACCTGAGGGGCACCAGCATCCTTGGGGGGAGGTTTGCTAGTGCTCTTTGGGAGGGTTTAAACTAACTCTGCAGGGGCATGGGAACTGGACTGTAGCTTTAGGGTACAGGACCTTGAGTGTAGGGAGGTTAGGAGCAAGGCATTGATCTCAAAGGAGGGTGCTGGTAAACAGGAAGGTGGCTTGAAATGTGTATACTTCAATGCCAGAAGTATAAGAAATAAGGTAGGTGAACTTGCAGCGTGGGTTGGTACCTGGGAGTTCGATGTTGTGGCCATTACAGAGACGTGGGTAGAACAGGGACAGAAATGGCTATTGCAGGTTCCAGGGTTTAAAGTTTTAGTAGGGTCAGAGGTGGGGGTAAAAGAGGGGGAGGTGTGGCATTGCTTGTCAAGGATAGTATTACAGCGGTGGAAAGGACGAGGGAGGAAGACTTGCCATCTGAGGTAGTTTGGGCTGAGGTTAGAAATAGGAAAGGTGAGGTCACCCTGTTAGGAGTTTTCTACAGGCCTCCTAATAGTCCGAGAGACGTAGAGGAAAGTATTGCAAGGATGATTCAGGAGAAGAGTGAAAGTAGTAGGGTGGTTGTTATGGGAGACTTTAACTTCCCAGATATTGACTGGGAAAGCTATAGTAAAAAATGAGGTCTGCAGATGCTGGAGATCACAGCTGCAAATGTGTTGCTGGTCAAAGCACAGCAGGTTAGGCAGCATCTCAGGAATAGAGAATTCGACGTTTCGAGCATAAGCCCTTCATATATTCCTGATGAAGGGCTTATGCTCGAAACGTCGAATTCTCTATTCCTGAGATGCTGCCTAACCGGGAAAGCTATAGCTCGAGTTCGTTAGATGGGTCGGTGTTTGTCCAATGTGTGCAGGAGGGTTTCCTGACACAATATGTAGACAGGCCAACAAGAGGTGAGACCATACTGGATTTGGTTCTAGGTAATGAACCAGGCCAGGTGTTAGACTTGGAGGTAGGTGAGCACTTCGGGGACAGTGACCACAACTCGGTGACTTTTACTCTAGTGATGGAGAGGGATAAGTGTGCACTGCAGGGCAAGAGTTATAGCTGGGGGCAGGGAAATTATGATGAGGTGAGGCATGACTTAGGATGTGTGGATTGGAAAAGTAGGCTTCAAGGGAAGGGTGCAATCGATATGTGGAGCTTGTTCAAGGAGCAGCTATTGGGTGTCCTTGATAAGTATGTACCAGTCAGGCAGGGAGGAAAGGGTCTTGTGAGGGAGCCGTGGTTTAATAAGGAATTGGAATCCCTTGTAAAAGGGAAGAGGGCGGCCTATGAGGCGTGAAGGTTCAGTTGGGGCGATTGAGAGTTATAAGGTAGCCAGGAAGGATCTAAAGAGAGAGCTAAGAGTAGCGAGAAGGGGACATGAGAAGTCCTTGGTTGGTAGGATTAGGGAAAACCCTAAGGCTTTCTATAGGTATGTCAGGAATAAAAGGATGACTAGGGTAGGTATCTGTCCAGTCAAGGATAGTAGTGGGAAGTTGTGCGTGGAGGCGGAGGAGATTGGAGAGACACTAAATCAATACTTTTCGTCAGTATTCACTCAGGAACAGGACATTGTTGCTGATGTGAATATTGAGTCACAAGTGATTAGAATGGATGGCTTTGAGGTATGTAGGGAAGAGGTCCGGGGAATACTGGAAAGGATGAAAATAGATAAGTCCCCTGGGTCTGATGGCATTTATCCTAGGATCCTCTGGGAAGCTAGGGAGGAGATAACGGAGCCATTTGCCTTGATTTTTATGTCGTCGTTGTCTACAGGAATAGTGCCAGAAGACTGGAGGATAGCGAATGTGGTCCCCTTGTTCAAGAAGGGGAATAGGGATAGCCCTTGTAACTATAGGCCAGTGAGTCTCACTTCTGTTGTGGGCAAAGTCTTAGATAGAATTGTAAGAGATAGGATTTATGAACATCTGGATAGGAATAATGTGATCAAGGATAGTCAGCATGGTTTTGTGAAGGGCAGGTCATGCCTCACAAACCTTATTGAGTTCTTTGAGAAGGTGACCAAGGAAGTGGACGAGGGTAAAGCAGTAGATGTGGTGTATATGGATTTTAGCAAAGCGTTCGATAAGGTACCCCATGGTAGGCTACTGCAAAAATTACGGAGGTATGGCATTGAGGGTGCATTAGAGGTTTGGATTAGGAATTGGCTGGCTGGAAGGAGACAGAGGGTAGTAGTTGATGGTAAAGGTTCATCTTGGAGTGCAGTTACTAGCGGTGTTCCACAAGGATCTGTTTTGGGACCATTGCTGTTTGTCATTTTTATAATTGACCTGGAGGAGGGGCTTCAAGGCTGGGTGAGCAAGTTTGCGGATGATATGAAAGTCGGTGGAGTGGTGGACAGCGAAGAAGGATGTGGCAGGTTACAGCAGGATATAGATAAGCTGCAGAGCTGGGCAGAAAGGTGGCAAATGGAGTTCAATGTAGCTAAGTGTGAAGTCATTCACTTTGGTAGGAGTAACAAGAAGATGGATTACTGGGCTAATGGTAGTGTGGATGAGCAGAGGGATCTTGGTGTCCATGTACACAGATCTCTGAAAGTTGCCACCCAGTTAAATAGTGCTGTGAAGAAGGCATATGGCGTACTGGGCTTTATTGGTAGAGGAATTGAGTTCCGGAGTCCTGAGGTCATGTTGCAGTTGTATAAGACTCTGGTGCGGCCTTATCTGGAGTATTGTGTGCAGTTTTGGTCGCCATACTATAGGAAGGATGTGGAGGCTTTGGAACGAGTGCAGAGGAGGTTTACCAGGATGTTGCCTGGCATGTAGGAAGATCGTACGAGGAAAGGCTGAGGCACTTGGGGCTGTTCTCATTGGAGAAAAGAAGGTTTAGGGGAGATTTGATAGAGGTGTACAAGATGATTAGGGGTTTAGATAGGGTTGACAGTGAGAACCTTTTTCCGCGTATGGAGTCAGCTGTTACTAGGGGACACAGCTTTAAATTAAGGGGGGGTTGGTATAGGACAGATGTTAGGGGTAGATTCTTTACTCAGCGGGTTGTGAGTTCATGGAATGCCCTGCCAGTATCAGTGGTGGACTCTCCCTCTTTATGGTCATTCAAGCGGACATTGGATAAGCATATGGAGGTTATTGGGCTAGTGTAGGTTAGATAGGCTTCGTTCGGCAGAACATCGAGGGCTGAAGGGCCTGTACTGCGCTGTTTTTCTATGTTCTATCAATTTCATTGTTTTAAAATTCTGTTTTTCTGCTCTTCTAGGCCACATTAATGCTTGCATAAAGTAGGTGTACATGTCTGAGACCCGTTCTTCAGTGAATTTATTTATTATGCATTCCTTCATGTTTGTTATCACTGAGGTAACAATCCTAAGAACGTCACAAGAACTCCAGATGACCTTATCAAAAGATCTATGCTATTTTATTTATCTCTCCACATATGGTCCTGATGCCTCAGGTACTGGCTCAATTATCAAGTTCAGTCCTCTTTAAAGAGAAAATAAGGTCACAAACATCACCAAGAGAAAGCTATCAATTTCATGCTCTAATTTTCAACATCTTTTTGACTAAAATGCATTTTAACCTCAAATGCTATTTCAACTCATTATTCTAATTTTTTTTGTCTTCTGCCACCAGTCACCATTCTTAATTACTTTGTCCATCCACCTTAGTAATTTAACTACTACCATCATATCTAATTCTGGAGCTCTAGAGAGATTTGTAGTGCATTGAATATATTCTTATTTATCTTAAAACAGAAGTCATCCTTCTGTTTGAGTCAGGGAACAAAAACATATTTTGTCCATTCTTTCTTTAAGATTACCCTTTTTTTTAAAAAGTCATTTGATAACTCATTCTTGATATTTGGTATATCTCTATATAAATTTATCCAAATTCAACATTCCGTTTACTCTCTTCCAGTCACTAACAATCTTTTAATGGATTGGTACCACTAAGACTGTGGGCATGCACTTTATTATTTTCTGGAATCATTTTAAATTTTCAGACAACTATTCTCTTTCAATGACAACCATGTGGGTCTTAATATATTATTTCATCATGATATGCTCAAGTGTAATCAGGCTTAATGGCTTTGAAATTCCGGATACTCCAATACATTTAATATTTTCACAACAGCTCTCTAATGCTAAGATGCGTTGTTAATGAATGGCTTGATGGGTTGAGGATGCCTCATCCATCATTGTGTTGTGAGGGTGAAAGTCTGCAGATGGGTTCAGAAGTTCACAGGTATTGGTGAAAGCTTTCAGTATTTTTAATTCTCTGAAAAACAAAACAGCATCCATGCATTCCACTTCAAGTAAAATGTGTTTATTAGTAGTGGTTTACTGCTGGTTTAAATGGGAAGGGTGAAAACCCCTGGGTATAATTACGTAAACAGCCTCTCATCCTTTTGTACAGAAATAAATGTGTTATAATTATTTAAGGAAAAGCCTACCTCTTTGTACCCTAGAACTCTGTGGGAAGCTAGAGAAGTGATTGCTGGGCCTCTTGCTGAGATATTTGTACCATTGGTCACAGGTGAGGTGCCAGAAGACTGGTGGTTGGCTAACGTGGTGCCACTGTTTAAGAAGTGTGGTAAGGACAAGCCAGGGAACGATAGGCCAGTGAGCCTGACATCAGTAGTGGGCAAGTTGTTGGAGGGAATCCTGAGGGACAGGATATACATGTATTTGGAAAGGCAAGGACTGATCAGGGATAGTCAACATGGCTTCTTTTGTAAAATTGTTCAATACCAGTTTTCTCAGGTTTTAGAACATTTCATCAGGTAATTTTATTAAAGAGGATTTGTAAAGTTCCACTTTCTCTTACGATGAGCAAATCTTGTCATCTGGAATTAAGAATTCACTCACGTATTAAAAACGTATTTGGTAGTTCACGCTGGCCAAAAAGTGAAATTCTAAACTTGATAATTTAAACATAAAGTTCCTAAAATTAAAATTTACCCAGACCTCTTTCTTCAATCCAAACACAAATGGTTCATTAATTTGTGGAAAGAGCAAAAAAGTTATATCTGTTAGCTTTATTTTTCTTTCTTCAATTAGTTTTAATTAACTGTAGCCAATTCTAAGAGGTAACTTTTTACCAAGTTTTATGAATGAATTTTTAAATCAAAATTTCATGATGATTTTTTCTTTTTGTACAACATGGAGGTCGAACCCCTCAGTTAATTAAACCAAACACCCAGAAAAACCCGCCTCATCTCATAATCTCTTAAAAATAAGTAACAGGCAACTCCTAAATTCCTATATTTAAAGAAAAATAACAATTTATTTTCTTAACTCTAATAGTGAACACTAAACAACAACTATTAATAAATCCAAACCCCCCTTTTCTTAACTACTTACAATCTGACCCCAACGCTATAAAAGTTATACTGTTCCAATAGCATGCTTATTAAGCATTACACAAACTTAATCTCAAAACCATACAGTCTCTGTCTTCTCCATTGTCTTTAATCTTTTGGCTATTTATCTCCCTGGGTTATCTTCTTTCTTTTTTAACTGCAAGCATGTCTGTGTGGAGTTTTCACATTCTTCCGAGTCTGCGTGGGTTTCCTCCAGGTGCTCTGGTTTCCTCCCACAGTCCAAAAGATGTGCAGGCCATGCTAAATTGCCCATAGTGTTAGATACATTAGTCAGAGGGAAATGAGTCTGGCTGGGTTACGACTTGTTGGACCGAAGGGCCTGTATCCACAATATAGGGAATCTAATCTAATCTAAAAAAATGTTTTACATGAAAAGGCACCTTTTATCGAGAGTAAGTTCTAATTTCTTTGACAGTAAGATGTTAGATGGGCAGTTAGCTCTCTGGCTGTACAGGAATTGTTTGGCTGATCAATTGCAGTTGCTCTCTGACCAATTTTCAAATTACCCGCATTTTATACCTCCATGATACATTAAATTCATAGACTATGATTGGTTTCTGGGTGTCAAAACAATAAATTCAAACTTGCTTGGATTTTAGTATTCTGGGCATAATTTAAACTGATTGGTTAAATTCGACTTGTTGTCAAAACAACAACCAAAACTCAAGTATCCATTTAACAGCCATTTGCTCCATATATTTAATTTGGAACAGCTCATCTCCCAGACTTTCCTTTTGGGCAGCTGAGCCTGTATTTTAAGTTTACTTCAAAATTCAGGAAACATTTTCTATTTTAAAGTGAACATATGTACTTTTGACTTCGTAACACCTAAAAAAAAAGAACCATCATTGTGAAAAGATGGATTCATTTTTAAAAATGGTTAATGGCATTACTATGAAATACGTATGTTATTAATCTAAGTAATACCTTTTATGTTAATTCTGCACACATATATAACATTGGAATCGATATGGTCCAATCTTACCTAAATTTGTTTCTTTTAAATTTGCAATATGCATCTGCTATCACATTCTTACAACTAGCAATACATACATTTTCTAAATTAAAACCCTGTTACATAAGACTCCAATGAAATAGTATCATAGTTTTGCCTTTAAATCGCTCCAAAAATGTAAGAGAGTTGTGGTCTGTATACACAACTGTCTCTGACACATTGTTCATCGCTGAAAAATGTGTTGCTGGAGAAGCGCAGCAGGTCAGGCAGCATCAAAGGAGCAGGAGAATGAAGAAGGGCTTTTCCCCGAAACGTCGATTCTCCTGCTCCTTTGATGCTGCCTGACCTGCTGCGCTTTTCCAGCAACACATTTTTCAGCCTTGATCTCGAGCATCTGCAGTCCTCACTTTCTCCACATTGTTCGTCATATAAACATTAACATGTTGTAAGGCCAGTACCAAAGTCAATTACTCTTTTTCGATAGTAGATTATTTTCTCTGGTGGATATTGAGCTTTTTCAATAAGTAGCCAATTGGCTATTCAATTCCATCATCATCTCCCTGCATCAATGCAGCTCCAACTCCTACATTGCTCACCTCAATTGCAACTTTGAAGAGTTTCAAAAAAAAAAATTGGTGTAGATAAAACTGGTGTGGTGGTTGATATGCTTTTAAATTCTCAAATGGATCCTTTCATTGTTCTGTCCACCGAAATTTTGTGTTCTTTTCTACTAAGTTTGTTAGTGATGCCACCATGCTGTTGAAGTTTGGAACAAACTTACGGAAGATTCGGATTAGTTCCAAAAATCAAAGCACCCCTTTCTTCAAGGATGGTCAAGGAAATTCCTTGAAGGTGTTTGTCTTCACGTTCCTTGGGTCCATTCTTCCATGTGTGATATTATGCCCCAAGAATATCACCTCTGCCTTCGCAAATTCAGTTCTCTTTAAGTTTATTACCAGTTTTCCTTCTGTAATTGTTCAAAGAGCTTGGCCAACTGTACCATGTGATCTTCCCATAACTCGCTAAAGGACACTACATCATCCAAATAAACTGCACAATTTGTTAATCTGGCCACAAATCCGTTCATGTGTCTTTGGAATGCAGTTGGTGCATTCTTCATTCCAAAGGGCATCACTTTGAATTGATATAGCCCATTTGGGGTTAAAAATGCAGAAACCTCTTTCACTTTCTCTGATAAAGGTACCTGCTGATAGTAACGCAGTAAGTCCAATTTTTGCAAGGTTTGCAGCTCGGTTGAGGTTTAGGGTGTAGTTTTGCTCGCTGAGCTGTAGGTTTGATATCCAGACGTTTCATTACCTGGCTAGGTAACATCATCAGTGGCGACCTCCAAGTGAAGCGAAGCTGTTGTCTCCTGCTTTCTATTCTCAAACATTCATGCAGGAAGTACAGTTGTTCGCAGGTGGAACTCTCTTGGATGGCATAGCTGTCCCATCTTCGGGCAAGTTGTCGCATATTGCACCCATAGGTTTTTGCAAGGTTTGTAGGTCAGGTTGAGGTTTAGGGTATCGGTTTCCTCGCTGAGCTGTAGGTTTGATATCCAGACGTTTCATTACCTGGCTAGGTAACATCATCAGTGGCGACCTCCAAGTGAAGTGACGTTGTTGTCTCCTGCTTTCTCCTCTCAAACTTTCATGCAGTAAGTCCAACTGCGTGACGGAAATGACTTGTCCAACTTTCTCTATAAGTCCTCAAACCTTGGTATTGGATAGGAGTTCACTTAGATTCGTTACAGTATGGAATCAAGCCTTTTGACCCAACAAGTCCACATTGACCTTCTGAAGAGTAGCCCACTCAGACCCATTCCCCTAACCGATATTTACCCCTGACTAATGCACCTAAAACTATGGGCAATTTAATATGACCTATTCACCCGATCTGCAAGTCTTCGGATTGTGGGAGGAAACCCACACAGACACAGGGAGAAAGTGCAAACTCCACGTAGACAGTCACCCAAGGAAGGAATTGAACCCAGGCCACTGGACTGTGAGGCAGCAGTGCTAACCACTGAGCCACTGTGCTACCTGTATTTACAGCATTGACCTTCCGATAGTTCACACAAAACTGTTGAATCCCGTCAGGTTTGGGAACTAACATGACTGGCAAATTCCACGCCCTCTGACTCAGTTTGACTATGTCTTTGTTGAGCATCACATCCACTTCCTTCGAGACCTGTGTGGCTTTGAAAGGATTAAGTCTTTGTTTTATCAGAACAGTATTCCCTATTTCCACCTCATGCATAATAATAATATTAGTTCTCCTTATCATATGTCTTCCTACTGTAGCAATAACCTTTTCAACTCAGTTCTTTACTCCAGAGACATGTAGCTTGCTGTCCTAACCCATTCCTCAAGGACTTCCTCATTATTTAATGTATTTTGAGGTATTTCAAAATCCACACTATCTGGAACTCTTTCTTCACACTTTGGGGCAGCAACCTGTTTCTCCAGTTCTCTGTCTCCATTAGAACACAGAACATGAAACATTGAATACAGAACACAGAACAACATAGCCCAGCAAAACCTCCTTTGCCCTCGATGCTGTGTCAACCTTTTATCCAACTCTAAGATCAAACTAACCTACATATTCTACACTTTAATATCATCCATGTGCCTATCCAAAAGTCACTTCCACTTCCCTGATGAACCTGACTCCATTATCACTTGGTGGCCAATGCATTTCACGCACCCACTACTCTCTGTGTAAAGAACATACCTCTGACATCGCCCCTAAACCTTCCTCCAATCACCTTACAATTGTGCCCACTCATGATAGCCATTTCCACCCTGGGAAGGGGGAGGCGCTGGCTTAGTGGCATTATCACTGGACTGTTAATCCAGAGACCCAGATCATGTTCTGGGGACCTGGGTTTGTAATCCTGCCATGGCAGATGGTGGAATTTGAATTCAACAAAAGTTGGAATTAAGAGTTTAATGATGACCATGAATGCATTGTCAATTGTTGTGAAAAGCCTATCTAATTCACTAATATCATCTTTACCTATTCTGGCCTACATGTGATTCCAGACCCACAGCAATGTGGTTGACTCATAACTACACTCTGGGCATGTAGGGTTGGGCAATTAATGTTGGCCCAGTCTGTGATGCCATCATCCCATGAATGAATAAAGAAAAAGAAAAGTCTCTGGCTATGCATTTGATTTATGCCTGTCATCATCTTGTACACCTCTATTGCTCCAATGAGAAAAGCGTTAGCTCCATCCACTTTTCTTTACAAGACACACCTCCAATCCAGGCAGCATCCTGGTAAATCTCCTCTGTACCCTCTCTAGAGCTTCCTTCCTATAATGAGGGGACCAGAACTGAACATAATAATCCAACTGTGGTTGAACCAGGGCTTTACACAGCAGCAATGTAACCTTGCGGCTCAATCCTCCTAATAATGAAAGCCAAAACACCATACACCTTCCTGACAACCCTATCAACTTGGATGGCAACTTTGAGGGATATATGGGTGTGGAATTGTGCCTAGAGTCAGAGGTAGAAAAGGGGGTTCTTAATGAATACTTTGTTTCAGTATTCACTAGTGAGAGGGACCTTGTCATTTGTGAACACAGCGTGAAACAGGCTGATATGCTCAAACAATTTGATATTTAGAAGGAGGATGTGCTGGAAATTTTGTAAAACATGGGAATTGGTAAGTCTCCTGGGCAGATAGGATATACCCAAGGTTACTACAGGAAGCAAGGTTCCTCCACACTGCCAAGACTCCTGCTTTTAGCCTTGTAATCTGCATTCAAATTCAACCTTCCAAAATAAATCACTTCACACCTTTCCAGTTTCAACTCCATCTGCCACTTATCTGCCCAGCTCTGCATCCTGTCAATACCCCAGTGCAACCTACACAGCCCTCCACACTATCCACAATTCCACCAACCTTCGTGTCATCGGCAAACCTACTAATCCACACATCTATCCCTCATCAAAGTCATTTATAAAAATCACACAAAGCAGAGGTTGGCACGGTGGCACAGTGGTTAGCACTGCTGCCTCACAGCGCCTGAAGACCCGGGTTCAATTCCCGACTCAGGCGACTGACTGTGTGGAGTTTGCACGTTCTCCCCGTGTCTGCGTGGGTTTCCTCCGGGTGCTCCGGTTTCCTCCCACAGTCCAAAGATGTGCGGGTCAGGTGAATTGGCCATGCTAAATTGCCCGTAGTGTTAGGTAAGGGGTAATGTAGGGGTATGGGTGGGTTTCGCTTCGGCGGGTCGGTGTGGACTTGTTGGGCCGAAGGGCCTGTTTCCACACTGTAAGTCTAATCTAAGGTCCCAGAACAGATCCCTGTGGAACACCGCTGGTCACCGAGCTCCAGGCTGAACTTTCCATCTAATACCATCCTCTGTTTTCTATGGGTCAGTCCATACAGCCAAATATCCCTGTATCTCATGCCTCTTTAATTCCTGAATGAGCCTACCATATCAAATGCCTTGCTAAAATCCATGGACACCACATCCACTGCTCTACCATAATCAATATGTTTGTTACATTCTCAAAGAATTCTGTAAGGCTTTTGAGGCTTGACATGCCCCTCACAAGCCATGCTGACTATCTCAAATCAAGCTACGCTTTTTCAAATAATCATAAATCCTATCTCTCAGAATCCTCTCCAATACTTTGTCCATCACCAACATAAGACTGACTGGTCTATAATTCCCAGAGTTATCCCCATTCCCTTTCTTGAAAAAGGGAATCACACTTTCCACCCTCCAATCACCTGGTTCTACTCCAGTGGACAGTGAGGATGCAAAGATCATCGCCAAAGGTGCAGCAATCTCTTCCCTTGCTTCCTGTAGTAACCTCAGGTATATCCAGTCTGTCTCAGGGGACCTACCAATCCTCAAGGTTTTAAAAATTTCCAGCACATCCATCTTCTAAACATCAAACTATTTAAGCATATCAGCCTGTTTCATGCTGTCCTCACAAACGATAAAGTCCCTCTCATGAATGAATATTGAAACAAAGTATTCATTAAGAACCCCCTTACCTCCTCTGACTCTGGGCACAACTTCTGTCCACTATCTCTGATTGGCCCTACCCTCACTCTGGCCATCCTCTTGCTCATAACAGAAATGTAGAACACCTTGGTGTTTTCCTTAATCCTATCTGCTAAAGGTTTTCCATGTCCCCTTCTAGCTCTTCTTAGTCCAATCTTCAGTTCCTTCCTGGTTACCTTGTAACCCTCTAGAGCCCTGTCTGATCCTTGCTTCCTCAACCTTAAGTAAGCTTCCTTCTTCTTCTTGACTAGATATTCCACATCTCATGTCATCCAAGGTTCCTTCGCCCTTTCATTCCTTCCTAGATGGGACAAACCTATCTAGCATTTGCAGCAAGTGCTCCCTAAACAACCTCTGCATTTCTGTTTTGTATTTCTCTGAGAGTATCTGATCCCGACTTATGCTCCACAGTTCCTGCCTAGTTGCATTGTAATTCCCTCTCCACCAATTAAATACTTTCCCATACTATCTGTTCTTATCCCTGTACACGATTATAGTAAAGGTTAGGGAGTTGTTGATCACTATCACCTAAATGTTCACCCACTCAGAGATCTGACACTTGACCTGGTTCGTTGCCAAGCACCAAATCCAATATGGATTCCCCTCTAGTCAGGAATCCTTCCTGGACACACCTGACAAGGTCTGCTCCATACAACTTACTACAGTAAGGAAGTTCCAATCAATATTAGAGAAGTTGAAGTCACTCATGACAACAGCCCTGTTACCTCTGAATCTTTTTGAAATCTGCCTCCAATCTGCTCCTCCTTTATTGCTATTGGGGGTGGTCCATAGAAAACTCCCAATAAAGTGACTGCTCCTTTTCTATTTCTGCCTTTCACTCATACTGACTCTATAGACAAACCGACCCCAACGACTTTCCTTTCTGCAGCTGTTATACTATTCCTGATTAGCAAAGTCACTCCCCCACCTCTTTTACTTTCTTCTCTATTCCTCTTGAAACATCCAAACTCTGGATCATCCAACAACCATTCCTGCCCCTGTGATATCCAAGTCTCTACAATGGCCACAGCATCATAGTTCCAATACTGATCCATGCTCCACGTTTATCAATCTTATTCCTGACACTTCTTGCATTAAAATAAACACACTTCAATCCGTCAGACTGACTGCAACTTTTAACTCCTCAGTTCCATGGTTTTCCTTTGGCTTCTCTACCATGTTGCTCTCTGTATGTATTTTAGAAAAGTCTCATTCGGGCAGCTGAGTCTGCACTTTACTTTAAAATTCAGAATACCACTTTCTATTTTAAAATAAGGATGTATGCTTTTGACTTCGTAACACTTTACAGTCACAAAGTGTTCCTTAAAAGGACATTGCATTACCCATGCATGTTCCATACATTCCCAAAATACAAGCTAAACTTAAAGTGTTCCCAAATCTCAAGGCCTGGGAAACAAAGCACAGAGATTACAACACTTAACAACCAACAAAAGAAGATGCATCCAAACCAGACCTCTAAGGGTGAACACTTAGCTGAGGGTCTACAGTCACTCACATTTGCATCCTGATAGGAAAAAGTTTTTACCTTGGTTAAACAGAAAAGCTGGTCTCTCTCTGTCTGTCTCTCTCAATCCCTCTCTAAGACTTGTCAATAGACTTCAGCTTCACATTCCAAAACTAAACAAGGAGTTTACTTCCATAAATCTCAGCTGTGACAAATACCTGCTGCCCGAAGAATTTCACTTGCATTTGATCGGAGTTCGGAGAGCTAATATTAAGGCCTTCTCTTCCATACTTTTCTTTCTTTATCCACTACTCTCTTTGCATGTCTGCGGGATTCCAATTTTCTTCCATGATTAGATCAATTAACTTCTTATTTCTGTCTGTCAAAAAATGGGTGAGAGATCCCTCAGGCTCCAGTCTAATTCTTTCTCTGCTGTCATGGTCATTATTACAGGGTTAGCAGGGCAGCGAGTGGGCAAGATTCCAGGATCCACAACTCAAAAAAAACTCACTAAACACTATACCCCATGATCTGATCCTTGCCTGTTGTGCTAAACCAAACCATCACACACACATCACCAGGCGAATCACTGTACCTACGCACATCAGCCCACTTCCCATTCCACATTCCTGATGAAGGGCTTATGCCTGAAACGTCAATTTCCCTGCTCCTCAGATGCTGCCTGACCTGCTGTGGTTTTTTTCCAGCACCACAGTTTTCCACTCTGAATGTCCAGCATCTGCAGTCCTCAAGTTTTTCATAACATATGAGTAGTCAAATCAGAGGTCATGGTGCTCATCAGTTACTCAGCCCATACCAGAGGTCACTTGCCAGCCAGAACTCTGGATAGTAATTGTATGTCAGAGTCAAAATACAACAACATCAGGTTAATCACCCTTTGATTAATCTTGTTCCGGTCAGACTTTTTCACCCAAGTCTTATTGCGACAATTAATCCAGAGGTCCCCACCTACAGACTGCCCTGGAGGGCTTGAGCCGCTGCTACTCCAGGTTATTGTGACAGATCATCACTTATTATCCTGGTCTCCCCAATCTTTGACACTGAGTAAACCCAATTTAGGTTTGGGGAATGGGCAGTTGAGCAAGCCAAACAAGGAGATCATAACGACTACAATTTATTCAGGTAACTCGACTCCTCATTCATCAATGGTCCTGCTTCCTGTACCCTGCTTGTAGCCCCAAATGTTTGGGGTGGAATGACCAAATGATTCACTAAACACCCAGGAGTTCACTTCCAGCATTAAGAATATGTTCAAATTACACCAGTCTGATGAAACTCTCTCAAATTCCAAACAGGTCTTCACCAAATAAAGAAAAACACACAAAATATGCATTTCCCATTAAGCTAATCAAATGATGCAGAGATTTGTGGTCAACCCCCTGGTATTTCATGATCTCATAATGTTTCCCAGATTCTCTTATCTCCCTTCTTGGGTCTTTTCACAATGGACACAGTATTCAAATACATTCCTTCCCATGTATTTGCTCGATGCACCACGTTAAACTGCCAATTAATTGGATATTTGCCAATCAGTTAAAGACTTTTTAAATTCCTCATTAATCCCAATACAGGAATGCAAAAGATTTTTACAAACTGTTATAATATCAGTTCCAAAAAAGATATGTGGTTTCACCTAATGTTAGATTCTTTAGCTAACATGTTGTGAGCAGCTTCTTTCTTAGCATATTTACCCAGCTTTATCATTGGGTTCTTACAATGCGTTCATTCAATCCACATTCCAATGTCAGCTAGTTTCTGTACCTTTCAGTTATTTGATGAGGTGACAGAGGTAGTAAATTACCTGTGAATATCATATTGTTCAGCTGCCCATGATTGAGCAGCACAAAATGACTGACCACTGGCCATGGCTAATGCAGCAGAACATGGCTGATAGACAGCTTGGGAAAATATTTGATTAAAGTAGTCTTCACAAGAAGAACAATAGTAGCTCTGTAGACACAAGGTAACAGAACTGAGCTAGCAGTTGTTTGATTCATTTCCCCCTAGAATCATATGCGGCAGCTTTTACAGTATGAGACCAGTTTATTTTCAATTTTATTTGAATATTTCTCCCAAAGCTTTCAGTTTTTTTTTGTATATAGGTGAAACTATAACTACCACAGAATGTATATTATGGGCAGCACAGTGGTTAGCACCGCTGCCTCACAGCGCCAGAGACACGGTTCAATTCCCACCTCAGGCGACTGACTGTGTGGAGTTTGCACGTTCTCCCCGTGTCTGTGTGGGTTTCCTCCGGGTGCTCCGGTTTCCTCCCACAGTCCAAAGATATGTGGGTCAGGTGAATTGGCCATGCTAAATTGCCCGTAGTGTTAGGTAAGAGGTAAATGTAGGGGTATGGGTGGGTTGCGCTTCGGCAGGTCGGTGTGGACATGTTGGGCTGAACGGCTTGTTTCCACACTGTAAGTAATCTAATCTATGATTATTTGAAGGATATTAACTAAAACCTGCTATTAATATTGTAACAGACTGATTAGAACATTCAAGAGAGATTCACTTATTAAATGCAGTGTGAAATGTTCTTATCTGCGTCTTATGCACAAACAACTGCTGCTGTTGTGGTCTGTATGTGGAATGAACTGCCAGAGGAAGTGGAAGATGCAGGTACAGTTACCTGGCTCAAGGAAGGACTGAGTGTTAAATATTCCTGGATATAAGGTTTTCAGCAAAGATTGAAAAACAAGGAAAGAAAGAGGGGTAGTAATATTGAGCAAGGAGAGCATTGCATTAGTGCTATTGTAAGGGGCAACTGGGGTCATCTGGATTGCATTTGGTTGTATTTTCTATGCCCAGTCAATGAGAAAGAAGGCATTTTCAGATCTGGTTCTTAGGAATGAGGTAGGTCATGTAGAGCAGGTGGAAGTGGTGTAACAGTTGGGGGACAGGGATTGTTACATCAAAAAGACTGAAGTGTTACTTGAAATGTTAACTTTGTTTCTCTTTCCACAGTCACTACCAGAACTGTTGAGTTTCTCCAGCACTTCACAACATAGAACAAAGAACATAGAACTGTACTGTACTGTACAGAAATGGGCCCTTCAGTCCATGATGTTGTGCTGAACATGATACCAGATTAAACTAATCCCTTCTGTCTGCCCTGGTCCATATCCCTTCATTCCTTGCATGTTCATGTGCTTATCTAAAAGTCCCTTAAATGCCCTTATCATATCCACCTTCACCATCACCCCTGGCTGTGCATTGCAGACTCCTACCATTCTGTGCAAAAAAAAACTTGCCCTTCACATTTTCTTTGAACTTTCCCCCCTCTCACCTTAAGTTCATGTCCCCCAGTATTAGACATTTCAACTCTGGGAAAATAATTCTGACCATCAATAATATATTTCATATTTTTACAGACCTCTAAGTTTTCCCCTGAGCCTCCACCACTCGAGAGAAAACTATTTGTGGATGGCACGGTGGCACAGCGGTTAGCACTGCTGCCTCACAGCACCAGAGATCCGGGTTCAATTCCTGCCTCACTGTGTGGAGTGACTGTGTGGCGACTGACTGTGTGGAGTTTGCACGTTCTCCCCGTGTCTGCGTGGGTTTCCTCCTGGTGCTCCGGTTTCCTCCCACAGTCCAAAGATGTGCAGGTCAGGTGAATTGGCCATGCTAAATTGCCCGTAATGTTAGGTTAGGGGTATGGGTGGGTTGCACTTCGGCGGGTCGGTGTGGACTTGTTGGGCCGAAGGGCCTGTTTCCACACTGTAAGTAATCTAATCTATTTGAGTTTTTCTCGTTATAGTTATAACTTCTAATCCTGGTAGCTCTGCACTCTCTCTGAAGCCTCCACATCCTTTCTGTAATGTGGTGATCAAAATTAAATGCGATACTCCAAGTGTGGCGTAATTAAAGCCTTATGAACATGCAACGTGACATCCTGACACTATACTCAATTCCACGACCAATAAAAACAAGCATGTCATATGACTCCTTTATCACCATATCCACTTGCGTGGTGACTTTCAAGGAACTAGACTTGACCGCCAATATCCTTCTGTACATCAATGCTGATCAGAATCCTGCCATTAACGGTATACTTCTCCTTAGCATTTGATCTCCCAAAATGCAGTACCCCACACTTACCCGAACTAAACCCCATCTGCCATTTTTCCCCCAGTATTTGCAGCTGGTCTATATCCTGCTGTATCCTTTGACAATCTTCTACACTATCTATAACCGTGGGGTGGCACGGTGGCTCAGTAGTTAGCACTGTTGCCTCGCAGTGCTAGGGACCCGGGTTTGATTACAGCTTCGGGTGACTGTCTGCATGGAGTTTGCACATTTTCTGCGTGGGTTTCCTCCGGGTGCTCTGGTTTCCTCCCACAGTCCAAAGATGTGCCGGTCAGGTGAATTGGCCATGCTAAATTTGTCCGTAGTGTTAGGTAAGGGGTAAATGTAGGGGTATGGGTGGGTTGCGCTTCAGCGGGTCGGTGTGGACTTGTTGGGCTGAAGGGCCTGTTTCCACACTGTAAGTAATCTTAAGTAATCTAATCTAATCTAAATTGTTCACAGTGTTCGGTGCATTCATCAAAGGGAAGTGGGTCTGGGTGGGTTACTATTCAGAAGGTCGGTGTGGACTTGTTGGGCTTAAGGGTCTGTTTCTGCACTGTAGGGAATCTAATCTAATCGAGCATTTGGCCCGAAACATTGACTTTCCAATATTTATATCATCTGTAAACTTACTAAGTTACCCATCCACATTTTCATCTAAGTCATTTATACATATCACAATAATACAAGGCCCAGTACAGATCCCTGCAGAACAAGTACCTCCAGCTTGAAAATCATCCTCCCACTACTACCCTCTGTCTTCTGTGGGCAAGCCAATTATGAACCTACATGGCCAAGTCACTGTGGATCCATTGCATTTTAATCTTCTGGATGAGTCTTCCAGAGGGACCTCGTCAAAAGCCTTACTAAAATCCATGTAAATAACTACCACTGCTCTCCCCTCAGCAATCACCTTTGTCACCTCCTTAAAAAATTGAATCAAATTGGTAAGATATTACCTGCCCTGCAAAAACCATGCTGACTGGACAGGACTAGCTTTTCCACATATGCATAAATCGTACCCCTAATAATTCTCTGCAATAATGTCCTAACCATCTATGTGAAACTACTGGTCTACAGTTTCCTGAATTATCCTTATTTCTCTTTTTGAACTGCAGAACAACAGTAGCTATGCACCACTCCTCTGCAACGTATCCAGTGGCTAGTGATCTTGGCCAATGCCCCAGCAATCTCCTCTCTTGCCCCTCTCAATAACCTGGGGTACATAACAGTAGGCCCTGGATACGTATCTACCTTAATGCTCTTCAGGAGATTCAATACCACTTTTCTTGATCTCAAAGTTCCCTAGCATACTAGCGTGCTCCACACAAATCTCACTGTCCTCCAGATCCTTTTCTTGGATGAATGCTGCTGCAAAGTACTCATTTAAGATCTCACCCCCATTCTCTGCCTCCAAGTACAATTTCCTGCCTTTATCCTTGAATGGTCCTACCTTCTAGGAGAAAGTGAGGACTGCAGATGCTGGAGATCAGAGCTTAAAAATGTGTTGCTGGAAAAGCGCAGCAGGTCAGGCATTATCAAAGGAACAGGAGAATTAACGTTTTGGGCATAAGCCCTTCTTCAGGAACTGATTCTCCTGTTCCTTTGATACTGCCTGACCTGCTGCACTTTTCCAGCAACACATTTTTAAACTCTGGTCCAACCTTCTCCCAAGTTATCCACGTTTTTAATATATGTATAGAATGCCTTGTGATTCTCTTTAAAACTGCTTTCAAGGTTGTTTCATGGCCACTTCTTACTCTCCTAACTCTGTCCTGGAGTACTTTACTGCCTTCCTTGTATTCCTCATGGGTCTGATTTTAGCTTCCTAAACCTTACATATGCTTCTTTTCTCTTTTTGAGTAAACTCACAACCTCCCTCATTATCCAAGGGTCCCATATCTTGCCAACCTTATCCCACCTCCTTACTGGAACATGCTGGTTCTGAACTCTCCCCAGCAGGTCTTTAAAATAGTTCCAATAAGTCAAATGTGGGATTGCCCAATAACAGCTCCTCCCAATTAACATTCCCTAACTCCTGCCTAATGCTGATGTAATTTGGCATCCCCAATTTAGTACCTTCCCACAAGGTCCTTGTTCATAGCTATCTTAAAATTTAAGGAATTGCGATTACTCTTTCTAAAATGCTCTTCCACTGAAAGGTCAGTTACCTGCCTGGGCTCATGAGCCAACACAAGGTCCTCCTTTAGTTGAACTATCCACAGACTGTTTCCAGAAACTCTCTTGGATGCACTTAACAAATTCCGCCCCATCTAACCCTATTGCTCTAAAAGAGTTCAAGCCAATATTTGCTAAGTTAAAGCCATCCACTATGACACTTCTATTTTTATTGCACCTGTCCATAATCTGCTTACATATTCATTCTTCAATGTCTCAGTGGCCAATGGGGGGTAGTCTATAATATAATCATATCTGAGTGGTCAAGCCATTTTCAGTTTGAGAGTCAGGATGTTATGTTGTGGCTTCATAAGACTTTACTTGGGCCAAACCTAAGAGCATTACATTCAATTCTGGTCTCTGCATTACAGGAAGGATGTGAGGCATTGGAAAGGATGCAGAAGAGGTTTACCAGGATGCTGCTTGGATTAGAGGGTATGAACTACAAGGAGAGGCTAAAAAAAACTAGGATTGTTTTCTCTGGAGCAGCAGAGGCTGAGGAAAGACATGATAGAATTGAGATGTATAGATAGGGTTGACAGAATCTTTTTCTCAGAGTTGAAATGTTTAATACAAGATAGTATGCATTTAAGGTGAGGTGACAAAGTTCAAAGAAGATTGAGGGGCCAGTTTTTTTACACAGTAGTAGTTGTCTGGGTGGTGGTGGAGGTAGATAAAATATGGGCATTTAAGGGGCTTTTAAATTAGTAGATGAGTATGCAAAGCATAGAGAGATAGACACAAACAGGCAGAAGGGACTGGTTTAATTAGGCATCAGGCTCAGCACAACATCGTGGGCTGAAGGGTCTGTTCCTGTGCTGTGCTGTTCCAAGTTGTTTGTTCTGTGAATTAAAAAAAACTTATCAGGGTTCTGGGATAAGCCAATAAATGAGTCAGTAAGGTTGAACATTTTGTTGTAATGCGAACATTGTTGCAAAATAACTCCAATGACAACTTGATCCAGTAGAACAAAGAACAAAGAAAATTTACAGCCCAGGAACAGCCCTTCGGCCCTCCAAGTCTGAGACAATCCAAATCCATTGTCAAAACCGGTCACCCAATTCCTAAGCATCTGAATCCCTCTGCTCCCCACCCACTCCTGCATCTGTCCAGATCCATCTTAAATGAATCTACCGTGCCTGCCTCTAATACCTCTGTTGGCAATGCATTCCAGGCACCTACCATCCTCTGTGTAAAGTACTTGCCGTGTGTATCCCCTTTAAACTTTTCACCTCTCACCTTGAAAGCGTGGCCTCTCGTTACTGAATCCTTCACCCTGGGAAAAAGCTTACCTCGATCTACCCTGTCCGTAGCCTTCATGATTTTGTAGACCTCAATCAGGTGACCCCTCAATCTCCTTTCTTCTAATGAAAACAAACTTAACCTACTCAACCTCTCTTCATAGCTAGCATCTTCCATACCAGGCAACATTCTCATAAATCTTCTTTGCATCCTCTCCAAAGTGTCCACATCCTTTTGGTAATGCGGTGACCAGAATTGTACACAGTATTCCAAATACGGCCAAACCAATATCATGTACAATTTTAACAGAACCTGCTAGCTTTTATACTCAATACCCCGTCCAACGAAGGCAAGCATACTATTTGCCTTCTTGACCACTCTATCCATCTGTGCATCCACCTTCAGGGTACAATGGGCCTGAACTCCCTGATCTCTCTGCTCATCAAATTTTCCCAAGGCTCTTCTATTTACTGTTTAATTTGCTCTAGAATTATACTTCCCAAAATGCATCACCTCACATTTGCTTGGATTAAACTCCATCTACCATTTCTCCACCCAACTCTCCAGTCTATCTATATTCTCCTCTATTATTTGACCGTCTCCTATGCTTTCTACTACTCCACCAATCTTCGTGTTACCTACAAACTTGCTGATCAGTGCCCTCTTCCAGATCATTTTTATATATCACAAACAACAGTGGATCCACCACTGGTCACCTTTTTCCATTTTGAGGAACTCCCTTCAACTACTACTACTTTGTCTCCTGTTGCTCAGCCAGTTCTTTGTCCACCTAGCTAGAACACCCTGACTTCACTTTCTCCGTTAGTCTATCATGGGGAACCTTTTCAAACGTCTTACTAAAGTCCCTGTATATGAGATCAACAGCCCTTCTTTCATCTATCAATTTGGTCACTTTCTCAAAGAACTCCATTAAGTTGGTAAGGCACGATCTTCCCTGCACAAAACCATGTTGCCTATCACTGATAAGCCCTGTGACTCTGTGATGAAACAAATTATTTTTCATCTTTATTAACAAAGTTCAGTGGTGTTTGTAGTGAATATAAAATGAAACATTGAAAATCTGAAGTGTACATAAATTATACACTGCCCAAAATGTGGCCAGTGAATAATACTCAAATGCAGATTATGCGTTAGCTAAATTGTTCAGAATTACATGCACAATTGATAGTAATATCTTTATTCCTCCCTGGACTTTTAAAGTTTTTGAAGTGGTTTTACAGGATCATGGCACAGTGGTTGGCTCTGCTGTTCAGAACGACTGGAAAAAGACTCGTAGGGCCATAGTCAACGGGTATTCTATTGTAAGGGGAGTAGATAGGTGGTTTTGTGGCCGAAAACAAGATGGTATGTTGCCTCCCAGGTGCTCAGGTCAGGGATGTCATTAGTAGGCTGCAGAGCATTCTGAAAGGGGAAGGGCGAACAGCCAGTTGTTGATGGTGCATATACGCGTCAATGATATAAGTAAAAAACGAGATGAGGTCCTGAAAGCAGAATTCAGAGCAAGAGAGAAGTTAAAGAGGAGGATCTCAAAGGTAGTGATCTCAGGATTGCTACCAGTGCCACGTGCTAGCCAGGGTAGAAATGAAAAAATAGGCAGGATGAACATGTGGCTTGAGGGATGGTGTAGGAAGGAGAGGTTCAGATTTGTGGGACATTGGGACTGGTTCTGTGGAAGATGAGATTATTACAAATTGGATGGTCTCCACCTGAACCAGACTGGAACTAATGTCCTTGGAGAATTTTTTGCTACGACTGATGGGGAGGGTTTAACTTAATGTGGCAGGGGACTGGGAACCTGAAGACTAATGAAGTTAGCATTACCATGGGGAAGAGTAGAACTAGTGGCCTGAAGTGCATATACTTTAATGTAAGGAATTTAATGGAAAAGGCAGATGAACTTAGGGTTTGGATTGGTGCCTAGGAGTATGACATTATTGCAATCACAGAGACTCGGTTGAAGGAAGGATGTGATTGGCAACTAAATGTTCCAGGATATAGATGCTTCAGACAGGAAAGGGAGGGAAGTAAAAGTGAGGAAGGAGTTGCATTGCTGGTCAGGGACGATATCATGTCTGTGCTAAAGGAGGGCACGATGAAGTGGGGAGGGGGTGCTTGAACAGTGAGGCATTATGGGTAGAAATAAGGGTGTGAGGTAGAAGAACAAATAGGTAAAGAGATTATGGAAAATTGTAGAGGGTGATTTTAACTTTCACAACACTGACTCAAATACATGTCAGAGGTCTGAATGGGCCAGAATTTGTAAGGAGCATCCAGGAAAGTTTTCCAGAGCAGTATGTGAATAGTCCAACTATTGAAGGGGCCATATTGGACCTGGTGTTGGGGAATGAGCCAGGCCAGGTGGTAGAAGTTGCAGTGGGGAATTTCTTTGGGAACAGTGACCACAATTCTGTAAGTTTTAAAATGCTAGGGTACAAAGATGAGTCGTCCTCAGGGAACAGTACTAAACTGGACCAAGGCTAATTACATCACAATTCTGCAAGAGCTGGGAAATGTGGATTGGGGGGAGCTATTTGAAGGGAAATCCACATTTGATATGTGGGAGGCTTTCAAAGGTAATTTGAAGATAGTGCAGAATAGGCATGTCCCTTTGAAAACAAGAGATAGGAAAGGCAAAATTCGTGAGCCATGGATGACAGAAGAAATTGTGCAACTAGCCAAGAGGAAAAGGGAAGCGTGCATAAGATCCAGGCAGCTAAGAACAGAATAGGCCTTGGAGGAATATCAGGAGAGTAGGACCAATCTTAAACGAGGAATCATGCAGGCTAAAAGGATCATGAAATAACTTTATTGAGCAGAATTAAGGAGAATCCCAAGGCCTTTTATTCATATATAAGGAGCAAGAGGGTAACTAGACAAAGGGTTGGTCCACTAAAGGATATGGAGGGTTCAGGCCCATTGTACCCTGAAGGTTGCAGCACAGGTGGATAGAGTGGTCAAGAAGCATATGGTCTTGCCTTCATTGGACGGGGTTAAAATTATACAAGACGTTGGTTCGGCCGCATTTAGAATACTGTGTACAGTTCTGGTCGCCACGTTACCAAAAGGATGTGGACACTTTGAAGAGGGTGCAGAGAAGACCTACGAGGATGTTGCCTGGTAAGGAAGGTGCTAGCTATGAAGAGAGGTTGAGTACTTTAGGATTGTTTTCATTAGAAAAAAGGAGATTGAGGGGGCACCTGATTGAGGTCTACAAAATCATGAAGGGTATGGACAGGGTAAGCTTTTTCCCAGGGTGAAGAATTTAATAACAAGAGGTTACGCTTTCAAGGTGAGAAATAAAAAGTTTAAAGGGGATACATGTGGCAAATACTTTACACAGAGGGTGGTAAGTGCCTGGAACGCATTGCCAACAGAGGTAGTAGAGGCAGGCACAGTATATTCCTTTAAATCGGGTCTGGACAGATGCAGGAGTAGGTGCAGAGCAGAGGGATACAGATGCTTACGAATTGGGTGATAGGTTTAGACAGTGGATTTGGATTGGCACAGGCTTGGAGGTTCACAAGGCCTGTTCCTGGACTGTAAAGTTTTTGTTCTTTGTTCAAACCAAGTCAGCTGTCAGATCTCCTCATGGGTCAGCACTTCGGTGATTGTCACAACTCCCTGACCTTTACAATCATCATGGAGAGGGATAGGAGCAGACAGTATGGGAAAGTATTTAATTGGGGGATGGGGAATTACAATGCTATTAGGAAGGAACCAAGGTGCCTAAACTGGAATCAAATGTTCTCAAGGAAATGCACAACAGAAATCTGGAGCGGGAGCACTTGCTGATAGTGCTGGATAGGTTTGTCTCCTGAGGCAAGGAAGGGATGGTAGGGTGAAGGAAGGTTGGGTGACAAGAGATGTGGAACTTCTAGTCAAGAGTAAGAAGGAAGCTTACTGAAGGTTGAGGAGGCAAGGATTAGATAGGGCTTTAGGGCATTCCAATGTAGCCAGGAAGGAACTGAAGGTAGGACTTAGAAGAACTAGAAGGGGGCATGAAAATACTGTAGTGGGTAGGGTTAAGGAAGACCCTAAGGTATTCTACACTTATGTGAGGAACAAGAAGATGACCAGAGTGAGGGTAGGACTGATCAAGGATAGTGGAGGAAACTTGCGCCTGGAGTCGGAGGAGGTACGGGAGGTCATTAATGAATACTTTGCTGCAGTATTCATTCGAGGGACTGTGAGATACCTTCAGAATCTGGGCTTGTTCCTTTCAATGCATTGGCAACCTGAGATAGTTTACCTGTTTTTAGTACAACTGAGCTTTTTATAGGTCAACCTACACACCTGCTTGACTTAGGAAAATAATTCATACAATACCAATAAGTGTTCAGGTATAGTTTCAGTGTGAAGAGAATGACATCAACCTATTGCAAAATGCGCTTAGGTAAACAAAGTCTCTTCAAGTGGAACTGGTATTTGTTTGGGGAATATTGGAGTGGAATTATAGAATCATTGTGACAAACAATACAAGTGATAATCAAATGTGAAAACAAATTTATACAGATTCTCTTTTCTAACAATGATACTCGAGATTCTTTGGAAAAATCTAGGGTGGAAACATACTTGGGACCAGTTGGGATATTTGACAAAAGAGTTGAGGTCTCCACACAACAGGACATTCAGAATGTGTCATGATCAGTAGTTCACCTTCAACTTTTACCCGGTTTCAATGAAAGGCCCCCATTTAAAACAGTAGAAGTGACTGCTCTCCAATCACAATCACATTGGAACCCCATCTCCGACCATTTGTGGGGGCCAAATTCCTTCAGTGAAATCCCGTATTGGATCTTGTTGTGGGCAAGACATCACGCAGAGTATTTCTCCTGCTTTTCAGTCAGCAAATCATCCTTTCATGAATGTCAAAATCTCTTTCATTGCATTTTTCACAAATCTTTTTCCACAGGAGGTCAAGTTAGAGTACCTTTGTCTCTCTGTCCTTACTGGGATCCTATACAAACTGACTTGTCTGATGACACTTTTAGCCGGTGTCTTAATTGTTCTTGGAGTGTGAAGAGTTCTTCAAATGAAAGTGATGGATTGACCCACTGCTCTTCATTAATTTTGACAGGAGAGGGTGCTATTGGTCATGGGACCAATGTGCAGCTCAGACTGAATTTCGGAAGAGCGCTTGGACACTAATCATGGCTGTTATAAATGCATTTGTTTGAAAGTGTTTCGTGCTGCAACCGTTCTTGGGGCTACATGGCGGATACAAATATAGACCAAATAATCGATCAAGCAATTGATACATTGGAGTGTTTTTCAGGCTGATTGATTTTCCCATATATGTTTATGTTACACCCACGGCTTGTAAAGTGAATCTATTACTTAGCAGTTTCCTGTAATTTCTTCAGGTAAGTAATTAAAAGGACTTATTTAAAATTAGCTACCTTGTTCAGAGTGACCTCTCCCACCATCTGCTCACTACTAAAGGATCTGAAATTATTCCTAGTTCTTGGCACAAATCTCTATCTCTGTATGAGAACACTCTCTTATACTTCCTCAACAATTGTCTGTTGATAACTACAACTGGAGCTGCAGGTAGCTGTGCTCTGGGGAATGCAGACGAACCGTACAAATTCTGTGCAGGAGCAGTTCTGTCCGCCAGAACTCATGAGAAGATTTTTGAATTAATAGGCAGATAAGTGTTGGGATCAAGACTTAGAAGAAATCCCTAGGAAGCTGAAAAACTGGGAGGATCACTGGCTTTATACCAGTGAAAGCTATGAGGGCTTCAAAGAAGCCTATGAGCATTAACACTTCAGTGCAGTTGATAGAGTGAGGGTTAAAACAAGCCACAAGCAATATTTGCTTGATGTGATTAAACAAGCTTGGAACTCAGGGCAAAACACCAGCATGACTGGCTCTGAAATGAGCCAGCATGAAATGAGCTTGAGTTCTGCTTGTCAATGAATGTTGTAGTGCTTTTCCATAGCAACATTGTTGGTTGAGTTTTGTTTTTTTTCCTCTCAGTATTTTTTTTTCTGTTTGATAAATTTTGGTTATTATTATTTAAGATTTAATTGTATATCAATGTTTATACTTGAGTTTTTTTATTTTTAAACTTGTAAAAATGTTAAATTTTCAATAAAAATATCTATAAAAAGAAAAGAAACAGGTGCAGGAGTAGGCTATTCAGCCCATTGAACCCATTCAATCTGGTTCTTTATCTCAATGACTTAATCATATTCTCTCTCCATAGCTCTTGACACCATTGAATTCCAGAAGACAATCTATTCCTTTATTATATAGATTTAGTAATATGGCCTCCATAGGCTTCTGTGATTGAGACTCCAGACATTCAGCATCATAGAGTGAAGGCAGTTCTTTCATCTCAATCTGATGTGGCTCCTGCATATTCTGAAGCGACAAGCCTCATCCTCTCCTGACTGGGCACAAAGGCATTCCTAAGTATCGTCTTTCCAGTTTTGTACATCTTAACCAGGTACCTTCTCATTCTTCTAAACTCCAGTCAGTATGTGCCCATTCAATCCGTTATTTCTTTATATGCCTAACCTGCCAACCAAGAAATCAATCTGGTATATCTTCACCACACTTTCTATGAAAGCAAATATATCTTAAGAAAGGAAACCAAGTTGTTACGAATTCGCCTTGTGTAGATTCACCAATGCCCTGTACAGCTGCAATGAGATCTCCCTGCTCCTGTCCTCAAAACCTTTTGTAATGAAGGCCAACATACTGTTTACCTTCCTAACTGCCTGCTGCAGCAGTGTGTTTGCTTTCAGTGACCGGTATTCAAGGACACCCAGCTCCCTTTATACATTAACACTGGATGTAGGTTTGCTCGCTGAGCTGGAAGCTTCATTTCCTGACATTTCATCATCCTACTAGGTAACATCTTCAGTGGGCCTCCAGGCAAATCACTGTTGATAATTCCTGCTTTCTATTTATGTTTGGGCTTGTGCTGACATCATTTCCAGTGATGATGTCATTTATTGTTCTTTTTCTCAGGGAATGGTAGATGGGGTCTAACTTGATGTGTTTGTTGATAGAGTTCCGGTTGGAATGTCATGCTTCTAGGAATTCTCACGTGTGTCTCTGTTTGGCTTTCCCTAGGATGGATGTGTTGTCCCAGTTGAAGTGGTGTCCTTCCTCCTCTGTAGGTAAGGATACTAGTGAGAGAGGGTCATGTCGTTTTGTAGCTAGATGTTCATGTTCATGTATTCTGGTGGCTAGTTTTCTGCCTGTTTGTCCAATGTAGTGTTTGTTACAGTCCTTGCACAGTATTTTGTAAATGACATTAGTTTTGACTTGTTGTCCGTATAGGGCCTTTCACGTTCATTAGCTGCTGTTTAAGTGTGTTGGTGGGTTTGTGGGCTACCATGATGCCAAGAAGTCTGAGTAGTCTGGCAGTCATTTCCAAGATGTCTTTGATGTAGGGGAGAGTGGCTAAGGTTTCTGGACATGTTTTGTCTGCTTGTTTGAATTTGTTGCTGAGAAATCTGCAGACTGTGTTAATTGGGTACCTATTCTTTTTGAATATACTATATCGGCTCTGCATAGTTCCTCTGTGCTGCAGTGTGTGTTGGCTCATTGAAATAATGTTCTGATGCAGCTTCGTTTGTGGGTGTTGGGATGATTGCTTCTGTAGTTCAATATTTGGTCTGTATGTGTTGTTTTTCTGTAGACGCAGGTTTGAAGTTCCCCATTGGCTATTTGCTCTACTGTGACATCTAGGAATGGCAGTTTGTTGTTGTTTTCCTCCTCTTTAGTGAATTTTATGCCAGTGAGAGTATTATTGGTCATCTTGAAGTTTCCCTCTAATTTGTTTCGTTTAGTGATGAAAAAGGTGTCATCCATGTTGTGGACCCAAAGTTTGGGTTGATGGTTGGCAGAGCTGTTTAGATAGATTAGATAGATTGATAGACCACTTACAGTGTGGAAACAGGCCCTTCGACCCAACAAGTCCACACCGACCCGCCGAAGCGCAACATTTTACCCCTTTACCTAACACTACGGGCAATTTAGCATGGCCAATTCACCTGACCCGCACATCTTTGGACTGTGGGAGGAAACCGGAGCACCCGGAGGGAACCCACACAACACGGGGAGAACGTGCAAACTCCACACAGTCAGTCGCCTGAGTCGGGAATTGAACCCGGGTCTCAGGCGCTGTGAGACAGCAATGCTAACCACTGTGCCACCGTGCCGCCCATGTTTGTTTGAGCCTCTGTGTCACTGCTAAGAACCTTGATATCGGAGATCACAGGATGTTCCATTGGTTTGTCTGTAGATTTTGTTGTTGAAGGCGAAGTGTGTGGTAAAGCATAGGTCCACTAGCTTGATGATACTGTCCTTGCTGATGAAGTTAGTGGTGTTTGGTATATGGGTCTTCTAAAATAGTGTAGTCAGTGTTTCCTTGGCCAGGTTAATGTTGATTGATGTAAACAGGGCTGTTACATCAAAGGAGACGATTATTTCACCCTTTTCTATCTTAGTGTCTTTGGTCTTCAGGAATTCTTGGGCAGAGTGGATGGAGTGGCACGAGTCTTCTACTCAGTGTTTTAGTATTTGGTGTGGCTCTTTGGTCAATCTGTAAATTGGTGTTCCAGGTTGTGAGATTACGGGTCTGAGGGGGGTTCCTGGCTTCCAGCTCAGCAAGCTAACCTACGTCCAGAACCTCAACCTGAGCTATAAATCTTCTCAAAACTTGCTAAGGCCAAGGAGCTACACCAAAGACTAATATACTTAGTAGAATTACCAACAGTGTTTCGCCCGGAGGTCCACTGAAGATGTTACCTAGTATGGTGACAAAACATCTGGAAATGAAGCTTCCAGCTCAGCGAGCTAACCTACATCCAGAAGCTCAACCTGAGCTACAAATCTTCTCAAAACTCGCTAGTCTTTCACTCTTTAAATAACATTCTGCCATTCACTTTTTCCTACCAAAGTGGATAACTCCAGATATCCATGTTATACCAGTCTGTATTTTCCCAATTCCTTAATTTATCTAAATTACTCTGGAATTTCTTTACATCCTCCTCACCATTCTTGTTCCTGCTTAGTTTTATGTCATGAATGATGTTATGGACCGGACCAGAACTTCCAATATTTTAAGAAGGTAACCTAACATTTTATTATTTTATAGATCAATGTAAGGGTGCACATTCCAGATGTTAAGCAGAACATAAATTATTTAAACAGTATAGTTAAAATACAAACAAAACAAAGAGGAATTTCGAATAACATAATTATTGGAAAACTTAACCAAATAATAGATACAGTACCTCATACAAACTAATTGTTCCAAAATACATCCCTTGGCAAAAAGGTAAATTCAGACACAGATTTGTACTTGTAGTTATTCAATTCAGGAGGAAACAACATCAAGGGAGATTTCAGAGAAAGTAGCAGCTAAAAATCAATCGCTGAAGCTCCAGGTATTCTGGTACCCCAAACAGCTTCTGATTGCAACAGCTAAAAAAATCTAGAAAGCCTGCTCTGTGAGAGTCGGCCACTCTCCTCCCATTGTTTATAACTTTTAAACAAAATCCTAAAGGCTTAGTAAATTATTTACTCAAGTCATTTTCCATCACCAGCCGCTCTTAAAAAAAAATGACAAAATAACCTTTTTAAATTGACAGCATGTCCCAAGAATGTTGGATGTATTATGTTTGTTTTCCCATCCAAGTTAGATTAGACTAGATTCCCTACAGTGTGGAAACAGGCCCTTCGGCCCAACAAGTCCACAACGACCCTCAGAAAAGTAACTCACCCAAACCCATTTCACTCTGACTAATGCACTATGGGCAATTTAGCATGGCCAATTCACCTGAACTGCTCATTTTGGATTGTGGGAGGAAACCGGAGCAAACCCACGCAGACACTGGGAGAATGTGCAAACTCCACACAGGCAGTCACCCAAGGCTGGAGGTGCTGTGAGGCAGCAGTGCGAACCACTCAGCCACTATGCCGCCCTAGAATATATTATTGATATATGTTGTAAATAGCAAGAGCCAAGCACTAATCCAAGCACTTGTCACCATCTTCCACTCTAAAAATGACACAGTTTTCTGTTTTCTGTATGCAAGCCAATTCTCAATCCTATCAGCCTTGATAACCTCTTTTGTGGGACCCAATCAAATGTTCTTTGAAAATCTTAATACACCACATCCATTGTTCTCTCACATCTATCCCTCAAAACTCATAACTTTGTCAAAAATGGTTTCCATTTCATAAATGCATGCTGACTTTATAATCCCATTCGTATTGACTTAGTTTACTGTTATCATATCTTTTCATAAGACTTCAGTGATTTCCCTGCTACTGATACTAAGTTAACTGGTCTCTAGTTCCTGATTAACCCTTCCCTCCTTGTTTAAATTGTGGGGTTACAGTCACCAAAGAACTTCTGAGTTCCAGAATGTATAGAATTTTGGAAGGTGACAACCAACACACCTACTATCTTCATGTTCAGGTCCTTTCTTACTCTAGGATGACGATTATCAAGTCCTGGGGATTTATCAACTTTTAGCCTGATTTATTTCTCCAGCAAAAACAGAAATTGCTCTGGCAGCATCTGTGAAGAGAAATTAGAGTTAACATTTTGGGTCCGGTGACCCTTCCTCAGAATTCAATCTGAATTATTAACTCTGATTTCTCTTCACAGATGCTGCCAGACCTGCTGAGCTATTCCTGTTGTTGTTTCTGATTTACAGTTCAGCAGTTCTTTCTGTTTTAATTTCTCCAGTCGATTTTTTTTTTTACTGATTTTGCTTAAAAGTTTCCTTACCAAATAGGCTTGCTTTCTGCACACTTCTGGGAAGTTATTCTGCAGACAGCACAAAATTCGTTGCTTAGTTGCTCAGCCATTTCCTTGTTCTCCATCATCAATTGTCCCATTTGAGATTAGTTATTTCAGAGTATAGAAACTCTTAGTGCCACTTCTATGCTCCTTTTTTTTCTTGCTGGATCAGTGTCTCCATAGAATCCTAACAATGCAAGTAGAGGTATTCAGCCCATTGGCACCATCCCTCTGAAGAGCATCCCACCAAGACCCACCCCTATACCCATTACCCCATGGCTAATCCACCTAACCTGCACATCTTTGGACTGTGGGAGGAAACCAGAGCACCCAAAGGAAACCCATGCAGACACAGGGAGAACATACAAACTCCTCACAGGCAGTCACCTGCGGCTGGAATCAAACCCAGGTCTCTGGTACTGTGAAGCAGCAGGGTTAATCATTGAGCTACCTTGGGCTTTGTCCTCCTTTGATGAATTCTAAACTGCTCCTAGCCTTGCAACTCTAGATTTGGCTCTAATAGCATCTTTGTTTTAGTTTGTTAGCTGTGGATGTTTCTATGGAATAGAATCCCTACAGTGTGGAAACAAGGCCTTCAGCCCAACAAGGCCACACTGACCCTCCAAAGAGTATCCCACCAAACCCAATACTCTACATTTACCCCCAGACTAACGCACCTAACCTATACATCCCTGGATACTATAGCCAATTTAGCATGGCCAATTCACCTATCCTGCACATCTTTGCAGACTATGGAAGGAAACCAGAGCCACCGGAGCAAACCCACGCAGACACAGAGAGAATGTGCAAACTCCACACAGCATGGATTTGAACCCGGGTCCTGACTAGCCACTGGGCTACTGTGCTGCCCCGCTGTGCCATTTCCTGTTGCATTTTTTCAAAGGCACACATGGCAATGGACGAAATGAGATTAGTGTAATTAAGAGCTTGCTTTTGTTCAGCACAAACCCAATGGGCTGAAGCCCTTTTTCTGTGCTCTAGGCCTCTATGAATCTATGTCTGAAGGGAATGCATTACTGCTGCAATCATGCATTCATTCCTTAAACATTAACCAATGTCCGATCCATCGTCAGGCATCTTAACAAATTCACCCAGTCTATTGCAGCCAAGTCACTCCTGACAAGGGATTCCAATCTGGCCTCCTTCAGTAACATGCAGACTACTTTCATTTGGGCAGATGTCTCATAACATAGAACAATCTGGTGAAGACAAACAATACCTCGTTTCAAAGTAATCAGTTGCCTTTTTCTGAAATTTAAAGCTCCATCATCACCGAAATTTAAAGCTCCATCATCTCATACATTGATTGAGGTATGAAGTGTTAAGTACATAGGTCATTGCAAGGTTAGGTTGATGAGATAGTAGTGTCCCAGGAGAATAGAGGTAGGGTGCTGGGAAGTGAGGTGTCACGGGTAGGGTGAAAGTTAAATAGAGTGCCAGTGTGCAAGGTGGCAAGAGGAGCAGGTAAATAGTGGAAAGATTAGGGCAAGGAGTAAGTTAGAGCAACTTGGCCAAGTGGCTCAGAAGGAAAGGGGGAAGAAGAGGAGAGCAAAAGTGATAGGAGATTCAATGGTGAGAGGTGCAGACCAGAAATGCTGCTGTCGCAAATGAGACTTCTGGATGGTATGTTACCTCAAGTGCAGCTGAACACGTAGCTGCAGGGCTGGAGGAGGAGGAAGGGCTTCACATATGTGGATCATTGGAATACCTTCTGGGGAAGGTGGGACCTGTACAAGAAGGACGGTTTGCTCCTGAATTGGAGCAGCACCAATATCCTGGGTGGGAGGTTTGCTAGAACCTTTTGGGAGGGTTATAACAGGATTGGCAGGGAGTTGTGAACCTGAGCTATGGATCAGATGATGGAGTAAGTAGTGAACAGCCAGATACAGCATGCAGAGAGTTGGTGAGGGGGGTTCACAGGTGACAAGGCAAAGTTACAGTCAGTGTGATGGGTTGAGGTGTGTCTATTTTAACCAAGAATTATCACGAACAAGGGTGATGAACTTCGAGTATGGATCAGTACTTGGAACTATGATGTTGTGGCTATTATGGAGATTTGGATATCACAGGGGCAGGAATGGTTGTTGAATGTTCCAGGGCTTAGATGTTTCAAAAGGAATAGAGGGAGAGGTAAAAGAGGTAGGGAATGGCATTGCTAATCAGGGATAATATCACAGCTACAGAAAGGGAGGTCATCAAGGAGGGTTTGTCTACAGTCACTATGGGTGGAAGGCAGAAACAGGAAAGGAGCAGTCACTTTATTGGGAGTTTTCTACAGACCCTCTCAGAGCAACAGAGACATGGAGGAACAGATTGGGAGGCAGATTTTGGAAAGGTGCAGAAGTAACAGGGTTGTTGTCATGAGTGACTTTAACTTCCCTAATATTGATTAGAACCTCCTTAGTTCAAGTAGCTTGAATGGAGCTGTTTTTATCAGGTGCATCCAAGAAGGATTCCTGACTCAATATATAGATAGGTCGACTAGAGGGGAAGCCATATTGGATTTGGTGCTTGGCAATGAACCAGGCCAGGTGTCAGAACTCCCAATGGGGTTTGGGGATAATGATCACAAACTCCTGACCTTTACAATAGTCCTGATGAAGGACTTACACCCAGAATGTCGATTCTCCTGCTTCTCGGATGCTACCTGATCGCCTGTGCTTTTCCAGCACCACACTCTTGCATAACTTCAACTGATTGACCACAATTTGAACATAATCAATGTGGCAACCAACTCAGGTATCTATTTCACAGCCAAATGTTACATATTTTCAATTTTTCAGTACACTTTGAGACTGCTAGCTAGTCATATGACAGGTCTCAGTGCATTCACTCTCTTAGAGTTACGGTACACGCCTTTAACTTCATAAAAATAGATATTAAGGGTTATTGGCTAATGAGATGCATACAGATTTAGGTCACAGATTAACCATGATCTCACTGAATGACGGAACAGGTTTGAGGGCTGAATGGCCTACTCCTGTTCTTATATTCCTATAAGTGAAGAGTAATTGTCTTGGGGTCCATAAAGAGAGTGAAGGTATTATTTCCATGGTAGGGGAGTGTTTGGTGTATGAGACAGGTGTCATTGGCAGGGTGTGACGCATGTTAAAGGGTCAGTTTAATAGATAGTCAGGAGTTAGACTAGGTATTTAACAGTTTAGCTTTTCCTGGATAATTATTAGCTTAACCACAATGGAAACAGGTCAGTGTTTATAAGACTTAGCTTTCAAGCTTCAAAGTTCAAAGTCACACTTTGATAACTTATCCTGATCTGGTGATCACATACATGTCTGGAGATGTATGTTTTGTTCAGTATTGTTTGACTTGTTGCTTATTTGACAACTTGAGTGCCTGTCTACTGTTTCCTCAGACCACTGGATCACTGGAGCCAAAATATTGGCTCTGTTTTCTCCCACACATGCCGCTGAGTTTCTCCAATAATTTCTGTTTTTGCTTCATGGAACATAGCACAGGAACCAAACACAATGCCAAATTAAACTAATCCATCTAGCTGCCCTGGTCAGTGTCCCCTCTGAAGTGGGAGATGGCACAGGGCACTGTGACACCAGACACACGGACACACGAGATGGCTGCTGAGCCGTAAGTTAGCCACTTGAAACACAAGATGGTCGCCGGACCCAACATGAAGATAGACAGCAGAGCAAACACAGATATTGCCTGGGGCCACCAGGTCGCCAGCACAATGCACTCATAACCTTGTTGATTAGCTTAAGGAGATGGGGTAGTGTACATTGCCCCCCAAACTGTCTGGGTCCAGCCAAAACCTTTGATTGAAATGCTAACTGCTTGATATAGACTCAATCCAAAGTGCTAATAGCCAGGGCTGCAGTAATCATTCTTCTCAGGAAGAATGGACTTCCGCGTAGACATTGAAACTGACAACAACCACGCTGAAATTAACAAAGGCCACACTGGAACTGACAACGGTTGCACCAAAACTATTAATGATTTGCAATGTTTACAACAAACAAACTACATTACAGAGACAATAACCTCATCACTGACCTATTATATCACAAAATGTATAAAAGTGTCTTGACATGTGCTCCAGGTTGAGAGAAGACTCGCAGTTGACCACTGTGCTGTTGGTGTCTTTTTCCCCCCAGAGCTCCGGTATTTCCTTGTACAGTAAACTCTGTCATTGAACCAGACTCTGACTCTGAGGCTGGTGATTTTTTCCCACAACACCTCCATTCCTTGAATATTCATGTGCTTATCCAGAAGTCTCTTAAACACCCCTATCGTATCTGTCTCCATCACCACCCTTGGCAGTGTGTTCAAGTCCTCTCCAACCCTCTGTGTAAAAATGAATGCTCATCACATCTCCTTTGAACTTTCCCCCTCTAATCTTAAATGCATGCCTCCTGGTATTAGGCATTTCAACTTTGGGAAAAAGATGCTGATCGTCAATATTATCTATATATCTCATTTTATCAAGTTTGTCTTCAGTCTCTGCCACTTCAGAGAAGAAAAACTCAAGTTTTTCTTGCCTTTCCTTATAGCTTATATCGTCTAACCCAGTTGGCATCCATGCAAACCTCTTCCGCACCCTCTCCAGTCTCCAAATCCTTCTTGTAATGTGGCGAATAAAGCTGCAAGTGTGGCTGAATCAAAGTCTTATGAACATGCAATATGATATCCTGACTCTTTTACTCAGTTCCCCAACCAATAAAGGCAAGCACTTCTTTACCATGCTACCTACTTGTGTGGCCATTTTCAGGGAACTATGAACTTGAACAAGAAGATCCTTTTGTGCATCAATGCAGTTCAGAATCTACCATTAACTGTATACTTTGCCTTAATACTTGATCACCCAAAGTGCATCACCTCACATTTATCTGTCTGAAACTCCATCTACCATTTCTTATCCCATATCTGCAGCTGATCTATATCCCACTAAATCCTTTGACAACCTTCTGCAACTCCACCAGTCTTTTTATCATCTGCAAACTTACAAACTCACCCAGCTACATTTTCATTCAAATCATTCATATATGTCACAAATAGCAGCGTTCCCAGCAAGGATCGCTGCTGAACACCACTAGTCAAGGACCTCCAGCCTGAAAAACACCCTTCCACCACTACTTTTTGCCTTCGAGGGGTAAGCTAATTCTCAATCCATGCAGCCAAGTCACCGTGGATCCCATGCATCTCAATCTTCTGAATAAGTCTACCATGATGGACCTTGTCGAAAGTCTTACTAAAATCCATGTAAATAAGTACCACTGCTCTCCCCTCAGCAATCACCTTCATCACATCCTCAAAGAATTGAATCAAGTTAGTAAGACATGATCTGCACAAAGCCATGCTGATTGTTCCTATTCAGGTCTAGCTTTTCCAAATGTGCACAAAACCTTTCGCTAAGAATTTTCTCCAATAGCTTCCCAACCACCTATGTGAGACCACTGGTCTAAACTTTCCTGGATTATCCTTATTTCACAATAGCAACTCACAAGTCCTCCAGGACTTCTCCATTAGTTAATGATGATATAAAGATCATGGTCAAGGCCCCACCAATCTCCCATCATGTCTCTCCCCAATAACCTGGGATAGAGACAATCAGGCCCTGGGGACTTATCCACCTTAATGCTATTCAAGAGAACTTACACAACTTCTTTCTTGATCTCAAAATGCTGTAGCATATTCACATGCTCCACACAAATTTCACTATTCTCCATATCCTTCTCCGGTATGAATACTGATGCAAAGTATTCATTTACGATTTCCCCCACATCCTCTGCCTCCAAGCACAGGTTCCCTCCTGTGTCCTTCAGTGGTCCTACCTTCCCCCAACTTATCCTCTTGTTTTTTAAATCTATTTATAGAATGCCTTCCGATTCTCTTTAACCCTACTTGCTCAGGTCATTTCATGTTCCTTCTTGCTCTCCTAATTGCCTGCTTGAGTTCTTTCTGACTTACTTTATATTCCTCATGACCCTGTCCCACTTTAGTTTCCTAAACCTTATGAATCCTTCTTTTTCCCTTTTGAGTAAATTCACAACCTCTCCTGTTATCCAAGGGCTCCTTAGCTTGCCATTCCTGTCCTTCCTCCTTACTGGAGCAGGCCAGTCCTAAACCCTGCCGAGCACATCTTTAAATAATTCCCACATGTCAAATGTGGACTTGCCTGATAACATATTTCCAGCATCCACAGATTTTTTTTATGTTATGAGCATTCTGTTTTGATATTGAACACTGAAAAATTGTTGATTTGACAATTTGTACTATAGGGTAAAAACAATGTCTGCAGATGCTGGAAACCAGATTCTGGATCAGTGGTGCTGGAAGAGCATAATTCCTGATGAAGGGCTTTTGCCCGAAACGTCGATGCTTTTTTATTCCTGATGAAGGGCTTTTGCCCGAAACGTCGATTTCGCTGCACTTTGGATGCTGCCTGAACTGCTGTGCTCTTCCAGCACCACTGATCCAGAATATGTACTATATGCTACATTTGGGTGAGGATAATGCTCCATGTCATTCACATGTATTGAAACAGTTTTCCAGTGAATTGCGGTCCAATGTCAGACATTATCCATCCCAGAATGCACAATAAATTAGTACCTGGTGTGTCAGCGATAGTAGCACATGCTCTGTTGAGAAGACGTTTACCAGAGAAACTTATCAAAGTGATCAGTCATAACGATGTAACCTTCTCCATTCTCTGCGCAAAGTTCTGTTGGTACTCTTTTTCAATGGATGCGGTTGTTATGCTTAACCTCAACACTTAGCTTTCACCTATCACTACCTCACCACCGAGCTCTTCTCCCCACCCAAGCCCTCCCCCCATCCCCTCCTTTATATGCAGCTCCCCTTACACCCACCCCGAGTCCTAAAGAAAGGTTACACCTGAAAAGTAGACTTCTCCACCTCCTGATGCTGCCAGGCTTGCTATGTTCTTCCAGCCTCCTGTTTGTCTACCTCAGATTCTAGAATCTGCAGGGTTTATTTTGTCTCTAGTTATGATCTCTCACCATTGCACAAATACATGTATACCTCTGTGTCCTTGATGTGACATTGACATGATATTGTGATGTAATGCTTTTGATGTTTGCTTGTTAACCCTGCAGAGTTATTGATCGTGATATACCAAGTTGTTCATTAAATAACAAAAACCAACAGTGCAGAATCTTTTTTAATCCTGTCAGGATTATGGGTTTTTGTAATTCTAATAGTTAGAAGCATAGAATACTTACAGTGTGGAAACAGGCCATTTGGCCCAAGTTCACACTGACCTTATGAATAGTAGCCCACACAGACCCATTCCCCTACGCTATGTTTGACATTTACCCCTGACTAATGAACCTAACGTACACATTCTTGAACACTATGAGCAATTTAGCATGGCCAATTCACCTAATCTGCACATCTTTGGATTATGGGAGGAAACCAGAGCCCCCAGAGGAGACCCACACAGACACTGGGAGAATATGCAAACTCCATACAGACAGTTGTCCGAGGCTGGAATCAAACCTGGGTCCCTGGATTTGTGAGGCAGCAGTGTTAACCACTGAGACAACAGTTGCTCATCTTTGGCAGCTGCCGATTGTCACTGTTCACACTGACCAAATCTTGAGAATGTTTTCAATCTTCAAGGAGTGGCAAGTGAAGTCAGTGTCTCAGGCTAATGTTGTGGGCACACTTGTTTCAATATGGTGATGAAAAATATGAAACTTGAGTTTAAAAGACTGGAGTTAAGAAGCTAATGTAACAGTGATCATGTATCCATTGTCTTGAAAACAAAGAGGTGAAACTATTGAGACAGGCAGTTAGCATCACTGAGAGGAGCAAGTGAGGTATAAGTGTTAAGACAAGCAGTCAGCATCACTGAGAGGGGCAGGAGAGACAGAATAATGGCAAATTGATGTGGGATTAAGGAGTGGCAGTAGTGAGGTCAAAAAGGTACAGTGAGAGGTCTCAGTTACAAACAGACTGTAGAGATTCTATGATTTTATGACTGATCTTGGAGGTACACCATTGGACACCTGGCTTCAGTTACACAAAACCGTCATTGCCCACCACCTTCTGTATCCTGCCACTAAGCCAATTACATCCCTGTGTAACTTTATCCTGGGAGGTCGGTCGTGGAAATTCCTAGATGGCCTTTGTCTTTGCATTCCATGGGGTCAACCTTCCATGACCAATGTTATGTCCCAAGAATGTCACTTCTGCTTTCACAAATTCCATTTTAAGTTTATGACCAGTTTGGCTTCTCGTAATCGCTCAAAGAGCTCTGCAAACTGTATCACGTGACTTTTCCAGGACGTACTAAAGATCAGTACATCATCCAAACAGTTTGTTAACCCAGCCACAACTCTATTCATGAGTCTTTGGAATGTGGCGGGTGCAATCTTCATTCCAAAGAGTATCACTTTAAACTGATATAGCCCATCTGAGGTTACAAATGCAGAAATGTCTTTCACTGACTCTGATAAAGATACCTGCCAGTAACCAAGCATTAAGTCCAACTTGGTAATGTAACTGGCTTGCCTGACTTTCTCAATATATTCCTTCGATCTAAGAATTGGATATGAGTCTGATTTAGTAATGACGTTGACCTTCCGATAATCCATGCAGAATCATTGAGTCCAATCCAGTTTGGGAATTAAGATGATCAATGAACTCTTGGGTTCGATGATGTCCTCATCATGCCTGGCCTCCATCTCCTTTTGGACCTGTCTGGCTTTGAAAGGATTAAGCTGATAGGGGTGTTGTTTTATTGGAGCAATATTCCCTATATCCATTTCATGTACAATAACATTAGTCCTCCCATCTGATTCTTACATATATCCTTGTACTGCAGTGACAAATCTTCCAATTGCATTCTATGCTCTTGAGACAAATAGCTTACTAACCTATCCCACTCCTCAAGGACTTCTTCATTTTTTAATATATTTTGAGGCACATCAAAATCCACATCATCTGGATTTGATTCCTCACTGCGTGAGGTAGTAACTAACACCTGTTTCTCCAATTCTTCCTCTCCAGTATAATGCTGTTTCAACATGTTCACGTGACATACGCAATACCTTTTTTTTCTCTCTGGCATTTTTATTAGATAGTTCACATGACTCAACTTTTTCTCAATTTGATAGGGACCACTAAACCTGGGTTTGAAGGGATTTCCTATCACTGGTAACAGTACTGACAGTACTTGGGAAAACATTCAAGTCTCAGAGCTTTTATCTGTTACATGTTTCATCTGTACTCTGCCCTCTTTAGGTGCTGTTTAGCTAACTCACCTAATCTATTTAATCTCTCCCTCACCTCTGTTACATAATCTAGGTGTGAGATCTCCGACTTTGGTCCTGTCAATTTTTTAAAAATTAATTTCAAAGGGCCTCTCACTTCATGACTAAATATTAACTCAAAGGGAGTGAATTGGATAGATTCTTTTGGGGCATCTCTAATGGCAAATAATATGAATACGATACATTTATCATAATTATTCGGGTAATCCTGAGAGTATGCTCTCAACATGGTCTTCAAGGTCTGATGCCACCTCTCTGAAACTGCTTGGGATTCAGGATGGTACACACTGGATTTAAAGTGCTGTATACCGAAGCTATCTATCATTTCCTTAAACAGCCTAGCCATAAAATTTGACACTCAGTCCAACTGAATCTCTTTGGGTAGCACATACTGTTTGAAGAAAGTTATTAACTCCTCTATCACCTTTTTTGCCTTGACATTCCCACTTTTAGTTCTTGATCAATTATAACCGGCATGAGGTGCTGGCTTTATTACTGCCTGTGGCTTGCCTAGCATTTGGCATATATGACATGTCAGCAAACGTTAACCATGTCCTTGTGCATTCCTGGCCAACGAAAATATTTTCGTACCTTAGCCTGAGTCTTTCGTACCCCGAGGTGACAACCTACAGGCAATTCATGTGCTACCTGTAACACCATTTGTCTATATGCTACCAGCAACACGGCCTGGTGTACTTCAGCCCATTTCTCCTCTGCACTAACATGCCGTGGTCTCCATTTCCATCTGAGGATTTTATCTTTCAGTTAATAACCATCCGGAATATTCTCTACCTCTTTTTCAGAGTACGCAGCCATATCTAAATCTTTTATCATCTTGTCTTGCTGTTGCAAGTCTCTTAGTCTTTCAGGGCTAAACACTTCTGTCTGACCCTCTGCCTGTTCAGGTTTTTCCAGCAGCATTATGTCAAACAAGGTATCTGGTTACCACACAGTCTGGGAAAATACCAGGATATTTCTGTTTTAACTCCTCAGTTTCTTGGTCTTCCTTGGGCTTCTCCAGAACAAGGGGTGTCATTCTCACCTTGGATGCCAAATCGTTCCCAAGAACAAAATGAATTCGTGGAACTGACACTCTGTCAATCACTCCCACTGTAACTTCCTTAGTCTTAAGTGGGCATTCCAACCTGATCTTAGGGTAACGCTCCATTTTTTCGATCTATCCAACAACTTACCACTCCCTCAGGTAACAGATCAAAAGGAATACATTTTCACTCATCTCTTACTGTAAGTGACTGGTTAGTTCCTGTATCTCTCAAAATTATAACTTCTTGTCCTTCTCCCCCTCTTCTTTCTGAGTAAACCTTACCCACAGAGGTGAATTCTTTGTAGAGATCAGGTACTAACTCCATACCCAGCCCCTGCCTAGGCTATGCACTCTCCTGCAGCTCCCCAGCTCTTCTTGGGGTTTCTTTACTACTTTCACTAATGCCACTGGCTTAGCTTTTTTTACCACATCTTTTTCACAGTGCCTTACTTTAATGACCAGCACTGTGCCTTTACGTGTCCCACCTTCTGGCAGTGAAAACACCCTTTCCGACTGCCTTTTTGAAACCACCGGCACTGTAATTTTCTGTGTCCCACTCCATTACAATGAAAACCCCTGAGGCCTTTCACCTCCTGTCCACTCTCTTGGGCTTCTGTAACTTATAGTAAACTTTTACCAGTGCTCTCTATCCTTGGTTTAATAGTGTAGGATCTCCCCTTCTCCCAACTGCTATCCCTCACAGGATGAAATTCTGGCCAGACGTTTGTCTGATGCACCAACATGTACTCAATTGCTGATTCTGCTGCCTTTCTCACGCCCTGAACTTTCTGTTCCACTATGTGAATTCTTTCCATCTTTGGAAGTGAGGTTTTAAACTCCTCCAACAGGATCAGAGCCTCAAATGTCCTATCCATTTTTAAAGCATCGATCAAAATGGCTATGTTTAATTCTTTCGAACTCAACATAAGTCTGACCTGGCTCCTTCTTTGTTTCTGAACTAATGTCGACATGCTTCTGGTACCAATTCGTAAGCTCTTAAAATAGTCTGCTTAACCTCTTCATAATCTCTTGACACCTCATCTGACAGCACGGCAAATACCTCACTTGCTCTGCCTACCAGTTTAGTCTGAACTAGCATTACCCATAAATCCTCAGACCACCCCATCTGCCCATTTTTCAAATGAAATAAAGAAGTCTTCAACATCTTCTCATCAGAATGTGGCAGAGTTTTGACATATTTGTATATTTCACAACTTCTCTTTTAATCTCCATCTTGCTAACTTGAATTTAATGACTCAGTTGCAACTTCTTAAGTTCAAATTCTCTCTCTTTTTGCTCAGCTAAGAACCTTCTCTCTCTTTCTCTCTCTCTTCTCTTTAGTATTACAGCAATGGAAAGGACGATGGATGAAGACTCGCCATCTGAGGTAGTTTGGGCTGAGCTTAGAAATAGGAAAGGTGAGGTCACCCTGATAGGAGTTTTCTACAGGCTTCCTAATAGTCCTAGAGACATAGAAGAAAGGATTGCGAGGATGATTCAGAAGTGTGAAAGTAATAGGATGGTTGTTATGGGGGACTTTAATTTTCCAGATATTGACTGGGAAAGCTATAGCTCGAGTACGTTAGATGGGTCAGTGTTTGTCCAATGTGTGCAGGAGGGTTTCCTGACACAATATGTAGACAGGCCAACAAGAGGTGAGGCCATACTGGATTTGGTTCTGGGTAACGAACCAGGCCAGGTGTTAGAATTGCAGGTAGGTGAGCACTTTGGTGACAGTGACCACAATTTGGTGACTTTTATTCTATTGATGGAGAGGGATAAGTGTGCACTACAGGGCAAGAGTTATAGCTGGGAGCAGGGAAATTACGATGCGGTGAGGCATGACTTAGGATGCGTGGCTTGGAAAAGTAGGGAAGGGTGCAATCGATATGTGGAGCTTGTTCAAGGAACAACTACTGAGTGTCCTTGATAAGTATGTACCTGTCAGGCAGGGAGGAAAGGGTCGTGTGAAGGAGTCGTGGTTTAATAAGGAATTGGAATCCCTTGTTAAAGAGAAGAGGGCGGCCTATGTAAAGATGAGGCGTGAAGGTTCAATTGGGGTGATTGAGAGTTATAAGGTAGCCAGGAAGGATCTAAAGAGAGAGCTAAGAGCAGCAAGGAGGGGACATGAAAAGTCCTTGGTTGGTAGGATTAGGGAAAACCTTAAAGGCTTTCTATAGGTATGTCTAGGGTAGAAATAGGTCCCGTCAAGGATAGTAGTGGAAAGTTGCGTGTGGAGGCTGAAGAAATTGGGGAGACACTGAATGAATACTTTCCATCAGTATTCACTCAGGAACAGGACATTGTTGCTGATGTGAATATTGAGTCACAATTAATTAGAATGGATGGCTTTGAGATATGTAGGGAAGAGGTGTTGGAAATTCTGGAAAGGGTGAATGTAGATAAGTTCGCTGGGCCTGATGGCATTTATCCTAGGATTCTCTGGGAAGCAAGGGAGGAGATTGCAGAGCCATTGGCCTTGATTTTTATGTCCTCGTTGTCTACGGGAATAGTGCCAGAAGACTGAAGGATAGCAAATCTGGTTCCCTTGTTCAAGAAGGGGAGTAGGGATAACCCTAGTAACTATAGGCCGGTGAGTCTTACCTCTGTTGTGGGCAAAGTCTTAGAGAGAATTGTAAGGGATAGGATTTATGAACATCTGGATAGGAATAATGTGATCAAGGATAGTCAGCATGGTTTTGAGAAGGGCCGGTCGTGCCTCACAAACCTTACTGAATTCTTTGAGAAGGTGACTAAGGAGGTGGACGAGGGTAAAGCGGTTGATGTGGTGTATATGGATTTTAGTAAGGCGTTTGATAAGGTTCCCCATGGTTGGGTACTGCAAAAAATACGGAAGTATGGCATTGAGGGGGAGTTGGAGGTTTGGATTAGGAATTGGCTGGCTGGAAGAAGACAGAGGGTAATGGTTGATGGTAAAGGTTGAAGTGCAGTTACCAGCGGTGTTCCGCAAGGTTTTTTTTTGGAACCATTGCTGTTTGTCAATTTTATAAATGACCTGGAGGAGGGGCTAGAAGGTTGGGTGAGCAAGTTTGCGGATGATACAAAAGTCGGTGGAGTTGTTGACAGTGAGGAAGGATGTGGCAGGTTACAGCGGGATATAGATTAGCTGCAGAGCTGGGCAGAAAGGTGGCAAATGGAGTTCAATGTCGCTAAGTGTGAAGTGATTCACTTTGGTAAGAGTAACAAGATGATGGAGTACTGGGCTAATGGTCAGATACTTGGTAGTGTGGATGAGCAGAGGGATCTTGGTGTCCATGTACACAGATCTCTGAAAGTTGCCACCCAGGTAAATAGTGCTGTGAAGAAGGCATATGGTGTACTGGCTGTTATTGGTAGAGGAATTGAGTTCCGGAGTCCTGAGGTCACGTTGCAGTTGTATAAGACTCTGGTGCAGCTGTATCTGGAGTATGGTCGCCATACTATAGGAAGGATGTGGAGGCACTGGATCGGGTGCAGAAGAGATTTACCAGGATGTTGCCTTGTATGGTAGGAAGATCGTATGAGGAAAGGCTGAGGCACTTGGGGCTGTTTTCATTGGAGAAAAGAAGGTTTAGGGGTGACTTGATAGAGGTGTACAAGATGATTAGGGGTTTAGATAGGTTGGCCATGAGAACCTTTTTCCACGTATGGAGTCAGATATTACGAGGGGGCATAGCTTTAAATTAAGGGGTGGTAGATATAGGACAGACGTTAGGGGTAGATTCTTTACTCAGCGAGTCGTGAGTTCATGGAATGCCCTGGCAGTAATAGTGGTGGACTCTCCCTCTTTATGAGCATTTAAACGGGCATTGGATAGGCATATGGAAGAAAGTGGGCTAGTGTAGGTTAGGTGGGCTTGGATCGGCGCAACATTGAGGGCTGAAGGGCCTGTACTGCGCTGTATTTTTCTATATGTTCTATGTTCTCGCTCTTTCTCCTCTCTCTTTGATCAGCCAAGAACCTTCTCTCTCTCTTTTCTCTCTCTTTGTTTATCTTCTAACTCCATTTTCCTCAATTGTAATTTAAATTTTTCTACCTCGACTGCACTTGTCTACTTCTCTAATACACCTAAGTGCTTGAGTAACTCTCTTACAATTTCTGTTTACTTTTATCCTTGATAAAACCCAAATCTAAATTATTTGCTAATTCTAAAAGTATGGCCTTTTTTTTTCTTCTAAACTTTCTTGACAAATTTGAGAATCATCTTCAAATTCCAGAACCTCTTTAGCAATTTTAAGAGCCAATTTTACGTTTAATTTAATCAACTACAAGTCACCAAAATTAAACACATTGCCACCCTACATTTTATTTAAATATCTAGGACACTAACCTGCAAGTGTTTAAATCTGCTGGGATTTTTTTTGTATCCTCAAATCTGTTCAAATCTTTCTAAACTAGTTAAAACCCAAACCCAAGACTCAGACTGTTCAAATTGCAGACAAAAGCCCCCAAAACCATTCAAATCCTGGATGAGCCCCCAAGCTATGAACCTTACTGCTTAATTTAAACCAGAAACACAGCAAAGACTTATCTCATGCAGTAATCTGTGGAACTATTTAAAGTAAAAAATAACATTTATTTCTTAAAATATAACAGAGAATAATTAACTAACAACTATTTACAACTCCTTACTCTAACCTATCTTTTACCTTCTCTACCATAATACTAGTCCGATTAAGAGTTACTGAAAAATTGCAATTTCACAACCAGCCAGTGGTTGAATTCTTCTCTTTATATCCTCCTCAGTAGATTTGCTCTCCAGGTTGGTGTTGATGTTTTTCTCTGTGCAAACCCTTTATCTAGACATGCACCTCCCAGAGACTAGCAGCCTACATCTATTGGTCTATTGGCAGTTCTCTTCCAACTTTTCAATTTTCCCCGGTTTTATACCCCCAAAGCATTGGATTGTGTCATTGGCTTTTAATATTGTCAATATTAAATATAAATTCAAGCTTGATTGAGGTTTGGTTTTTTTTTGGAGAGAATATAATTTAAACTGATTGGCCTAATTTGAATCTGCTTTTTATCTCCAGGCAACCAGCTACCCTAGACGACCCAGTAGCTGGACCATATGTTATACATGACCACATGTATCATGTTCAGAACACTTGGTGCTATCAGGTAGTTCTACGAGCTTTTAGTAACACAAAACAATTTTACAATTCTGATTACCTAATTGTTTGCAGTTTGAATATTTTGAAGAAGGCTATCTAATTTCTCCTGGCCTGGAAGCTCCAAGTTAAAGCACTTCAACTTGCATGGCTGATTCCCCAAACCAATATGATTCTCCTGCTGGGTGACACTGGGAGAATCTTCTGGAGTGAACTTTGGGTTCTTCTCACCTAAAATACTGAAGTCTCTATTGTAAAGTCAAACTGAAATTATTGCCTAATTATATTTACTGTTAATATGTTGATTGCCTTTTATAAACACTTATCTATTAACAGGCCAGCGATTCTCGCAGGCACTCAAATCTGTAATCACAGACTGTCAACTTGAAAAACAATTTTCAAAACTGATTGACGTTGATTTTGGAATCCAAATTTAAAATATTATTTATATATATGTTTCATTTAAATACCAAGGAAGAAAGAAAGTGCAGGGAGTAAGGCAGCAGTGAACGCGATACAGGAAGGTAGAGTCTAGATTAGAGTGGTGCCAGAAAAACACAGCAGGTCAGGCAGCATCCAAGGAGCAGGTAAATCGACATTTTGGGCAAAAGCCCTTCATCAGGAATCTATAAATCTATTCCTGATGAAGGGCTTTTGACCGAAACGTCCATTTTCCTGCTCCTCGGATGCTACCTGACCTGCTGTGCTTTTTCAGCACCACTCTAATCTAGACTCTGGTTTCCAGCATCTGCAGTCCTTATTTTTACCTAGTTAATACAGCTGCAAATGTGTTGCTGGTCAAAGCACAGCAGGTTAGGCAGCATCTCAGGAATAGAGAATTCGACGTTTCGAGCATAAGCCCTTCATCAGGAATAGATTTATAGATTCCTGATGAAGGGCTTATGCTCGAAACGTCGAATTCTCTATTCCTGAGATGCTGCCTAACCTGCTGTGCTTTGACCAGCAACACATTTGCAGCTGTGATCTCCAGCATCTGCAGACCTCATTTTTTACTCGAAGATTTTTTACCTAGTTAATACAGAAAGGAATGCATACAGAGAGTGATAGTAAAGAAGAAAGAGAACGTTAGAAGGATTGGAGCAGGAGGATAAGAGAACAAGAATGAGAAGAGGTATGGAAAGAGAGTGATTCAGACAGAGGGATAGACAAATGAGAAGTGACAACATTGGAGAAAGCAACAGGAAAAGACACTTGCATAATTGATATGGCATGCTTCCTTTCTTTGGATAGGGTATTGAATACAGTTGTATAAGACTTTGATTCGGCCACATATGAAAGACAGCGTACAGTTCTGGTCACCATATTCCCAAAATACCAAAAGGATGTAGATGCTTTGAAGAGGGTGCAGAACAGGTTCACTAGGATGTTGCCCAGTATGGAGGGCACTAGCTAAGAAGAGAGGTTGAGTAGATTAGGATTATCTTCATTAGAGGTTGAGGGGGACCTGATTGAAGTCGAAAAAATCATGAAAGATGTAGACAAGGTGGATAGCAAGAAGCTTTTTCCCCTAGAGTGGAGGACTCAATTACTAGGGGTGATGAGTTGAAAGTGAGAGGGAAGAAGTTCAAGGGAGATATGTGTGGAATGTTCTTTATGCAGAGGATGGTGGGTGCCTGGAATGTGTTGCCAGCAGAGGTGGTAGGGGCAGGAACGATATAGGAGGAGAAAGTGAGGACTGCAGATGCTGGAGATCAGAGCTGAAAATGTATTGCTGGAAAAGCACAGCAGTTAAGGCAGCATCCAAGGAACAGGAAATTCGATGTTTTGGGCCTTCCTGGAGAAGGGCATATGCCCGAAACGTCAAATTTCCTGTTTCTTGGATGCTACCTGACCTGCTGCGCTTTTCCAGCAACACATTTTCAGCAGGAACGATATAGTCATCTATAGACAGAGACATGAATAAGCAGGGAGCAAAGAGATCCAGACCCTCAGAAAATAGGTCGTAGGTTTAGATGGAAGATCTGGATCAGCGTGGGCATGGCGGGCCGAAAGGCCTCTACCTGTGATGTAATTTTACATAGAATATAGAACATAGAACAATACAGCACAGAATAGGCCCTTCAGCCCACGATGTTGTGCCGAACATTTGTCCTAGCTTAAGCACCGATCCATATACCTATCCAATTGCCACTTAAAAGTCACCAATGATTCTGACTCTGCCACTCCCACAGGCAGCGCATTCCATGCCCCCACCACTCTCTGGGTAAAGAACCTACCCCTGACATCCCCCCATACCTTCCACCCTTCACCTTAAATTTATGTCCCCTTGTAACACTCTGTTGTACCCGGGGAAAAAGTCTCTGACTGTCTGCTCTATCTATTCCCCTGATCATCTTATAAACCTCTGTCAAGAACAATTTTCTTTGTTCTTTGACTGCATGAATCATGTATTCAGCCAGCCCAAAGAGTGAGATGCATACTGTAAAACACAAACACACCACATACACACAAATATACACATGGGAAAATGGAGACAGTACAAATAATATTTAAAGTATAGCAAGAGATGAAAAGATTAAGATGACAGATAGAACTATATGATGGGACAGAGAGCTAAATATGAAAAATAAGGAATAGGAGAGAGACCAAGGGGGCAGAGGCAATCTAATAAACAAGGATAATAACTATATGGAAATGGGAAAATGGTAGAAAGGGATGAGAGGGAAGATACATGCAAGAAGAGATAAAAGTACATAGAAGAAAAGACAGATAGAGAAAGAGAAAATGAGAGGCAAGGGAAGGGCAATAATCATGTTTTATGAATTTTGAGAGGATAGCAAGGGGAAGGAAAAAATGCCTTGAGGAGCAGACGCATAGAGAGAAGGACTGAGAGAAAAAATAACAAAGCAGCAAGTAAACAGATTACGAGAGAGAAATTGAACAATGGCTTGAATCTGGAAAAGTACATAAAAAGAAAGAAAGGAAGATGTATTAACTGGCATGAATGACCAACAGGCGTATCAGACAGCATGATGAGACATAAATGGAGATTGACAAAAAGATGACAGAGAAGTAACTTATAGACCAAAGTAGATTTGATTCTCTGTTTGAAAGTAACTGTGTTCTGTGGATCCTTTGAGCAGTTGTTGATCTTTGAAAGAATGGGCTTTACTGTTGGCTGTCATATCAGATATTTTAACTCCAGGGCGAGATGCTGACAGTAAACTAAGACCACTCAAGGAATTAATTTGTGGAATTGCAAGTAGTAGATGATTAATTAAAAAATAAGACTGAGACACTAGAAATAATATTACAAACAAAACAGTGATTGTGCTGAAAGAATGGAGAAGAGGATTCCATAGAGAAGCATCTCTGAAAAATGGGAACATAATACCTCAGCTGAGATGCAAGCAATCATTTAAAATGTTTTATTATACTTTCATAGTTTTACAATCTATCCATATACCAATTATTGAAACAAATTATTTTAACAGCATTTTATATTTGTGTTTCCAGTATAAAGCACAGGCATATAACATCACACTTTTTCAGCACCCTGTTTCAAATTGCTTTTAGTTTATAGTTTTTGTTTATATTGGCTCTCCTAATTAGTTTTCTCAATTAATTATGCATTAACATGTCTTGATTTTCTAATACCAATTTGGAAGTAAGAACCCTCCAATTTGATCAATTATTTTCAATACTTCTTTTTACTTCCTGCTTTTATCCAAAATCACAACCACAATGTCACTGTGATATTATAAACTTCATAACCTTAATAATTGCTCATATGTTGAAAGAATCAACAAAGATAAATTGTTATACTCAAAAGAAGCAGCAATAACTATGTCTGGAATTAAAGGACAAGGACAAAGTTTTACAGGAATTGAAAGCAATTAGCCACATCTGGGAAAAGAAGAAGTTGAAACTACATGAACAAGACTGTTTTGGCTATCTGCTTGATAACTGGCTGCTTTATGCCATAAGGAGAACTGATTGACCTTCTGAAAAAATTAAGGAGCTAACTGCAAGAAAGCTGTGTCTTCAAACGGACAGCCAATGCCAAATGTAACAAGAAACAAAGAAGTTACTTCTGATAGGGAAGCAAGTTGCAGTATCAAGGACCCCAGGAGAATAATCAATATTTTGTTTGAAAGGACTCCAAAAATCAATATCCCCTCATAGAACTGAAGGATGAAAATCTGTATAAGAATAATATTAAAGAATATAATGTAGTATAACATATAAACTTTGCATATGAATCAAATCCCAGAGACAGACACTGATGGTGGAATCTTTAGATTAGATTACTTACAGTGTGGAAACAGGACCTTCGGCCCAACAAGTCCACACCGACCCGCCGAAGCGCAACCCACCCATACCCCTACATATACCCCTTACCTAACACTAGGTGCAATTTAGCATGGCCAATTCACCTGACCCGCACATCTTTGGACTGTGGGAGGAAACCGGAGCACCCAAAGGAAACCCACGCAGACACGGGGAGAACGTGCAAACTCCACACAGTTAGTCGCCTGAGGTGGGAATTGAACCCAGGTCCCTGGCGCTGTGAGGCAGCAGTACTAACCACTGTGCCACCGTGCCGCCCGCAGAATCATGGCAAAGTTCTACCATTAATCAGGTAACAGCCAAGTTGAATTGTTAGGCTTAACATGCTTACTTGAGTCTTATTTTAGTTGCTACATGCAATAAAGTTTGAATTATTGCTTCAGGACTTGACTGACTGTGAGATTTTTTAATAAGCAGCTGAAGTAAAGGTAACCCACAATATCACTGCAATGTTAATGTGACGGTTTCAGTTTTAAGTCCATTACATGACACCTGACCCCACCCTACACTAGTGTAGAAAGTCTGTTAGACTAGACTTTTAATTTACATTTCTCAGTTACTGCTTATAAACCCTCCAAATTTTCCACTGAAATTATGGGCAGTTTTGTAGTTCTAAGATTTAGATTAGATTAGATTCCCTACAGTGTGGAAACAGGCCCTTCGGCCCAACCAGTCCACACAGACCCTCCGAAGAGTAACCCACCCAGACCTATTTCCCTCTGACTAATGCACCTAACACTACGGGCAATTTAGAATGACCAGTTCACCTGAATTGCACATCTTTGGACTGTGGGAGAAAACTGGAGCATCCGGAGGAAACCCATCGCAGACATGGGGAGAATGTGCAAACTCCCCACAGACAGTTGCCCGAGCCTGGAATTGAACCTGGGACCCTGGTGCTGTGAGGAAGCAGTGCTAACTGCTGAGCCACCGTGCCGCCCAAAAAATTTGTTGAATTCAAGCTCCACCAACTGCTGCAGCCAGCTTCGATCCCAGGTCCTCAGAACATTACCTGGGTGTCTGGATTTGTGGCCATTAGGCTGAGGCCTCTCATTCACCCACTATTTCCACGAACATTTACAAATATCCAGTTATTTGGCAGCATTATCACATCCAATGAAGACTGAATAATTCTGTTAAGGCTCTCTGCTATTTCCGTTATTCCTTCCCTCTGTTCCCTATACTGCTATTGCCTCCAATCCAAATCAAGTAAATGATCGATTTTATTATGGTATAAAACACATTGGATTGAAAGAAGTTAAGATTAGATTATCTACAGTGTGGAAACAAGCCCTTCGGCCCAACAAGTCCACACCGACCCTCAACCCACCCATACCCCTAGCACTACAAGCAATTTAGCATGGCCAATTCACCTGACCTGCACATCTTTAGACTGTTGGAGGAAACCGGAGCACACCCACGCAGACACAGGGAGAATATGCAAACTCCACACAGTCAGCCGCCTGAGGTGGGAATTGAACCCAGGTCTCTGGCGCTATGAGGCAGCAGTGCTAACCACCGTGCCACCCACTTCCACTAAGCATGTTTGTTCAGTGACAGTGATTAATGTCAGTCTTCGAGGATCCTAATTATGTCACTGAAAGATTTCCTTCTTCTGTTAATAACAGACATCCCTTCAATGTGCCATCCCATAGGATCAGCGCTGGCATCATCTCTGGCATTATCAAGGATCAGTGGGTCCAGAGAGAGGGAGAGGAGAGATTAGAACCTGAAAGCAGTAGATTTTAATGTTCCAATAATGAATCTGAATTGGAAAATATATTGGAATATTAAAACAATGGGCAGGAGTTTATCTTCTGGCCTTTACATGATTTCTACAAATTATGAATGGCTGTCATTCGTTAATTGGATCCAGTGCCTACTTTGGATTATTCAAGCGGATTATTACCCAATGCTAGCCATTGTTGGAGTCCCTGGTAAGTTTCTCCACAGTTTTCAATTCTGTAGACCATGCTATCCTGGTATTTTGGGAAACTACAAGCCATTGTCTGGAGTTCTGGTCATGAAATCCCTTCCTTATCCATTGAGTCCACACCTTTCTCTTGCCAACATCTACGGCTGAAACAGACTAATTCAGAACCTGATCACTCCCTTTGACCCAATCTTGAATTTCAAGTAAATATCACCTCCACCCCTAATCTTATTAGATGCCACATCCATTATCACTGGCCATGTCTGCCTCTGCCCAACTGCTGAATAACCCTAAATATGCCTTTCATATCAAAATACAAAATATTCCTCCATTAGTAGGCATTCCCCAGAATCTGCACCACCATTTGCAAAAATCAAATGATGGCTGACATCACTGTATTGTGATCACTATAATCTTTGATTATTTTGTTAATCATAAAACTATCCAGATTGTTTTACAAATAATCAATTAACTTGACTCCACTGCTCATGAGGAAGATAAGTCAATAGACCTGGGACCCTCAGAGCAAGAAAGTTTCCTCATCTCTGTCTTAATAGGGAGTCTGCGCATTCTAAATTATTTACCCTAGTTTTCTTGTTTCAGGTAATACATCCATTCAGCATCAACACTGTTATTTCATTCAGGAGTCTGTGTTTTTCAATAAATTTACTTTTCATTATTTAAAATTCCAATTGACATTGGTCCAAAATACTCAAGATTTCCCCATAAACCCTCCTTTCTAGCAATTAGTCCAGTGAACCTTCTCATGCAGTTGTATCTGTTCTTCCATTAAACCATCTAAACTGTACACAGCACTTCAAAAGTGGTCTCACCAATTCTCTTTACAACTGTAAATAAAAGTTTCTACTTTATCAAACCATTGTTCTTGCAATAAATCACAACCTTCCGTTTTCTTCCCAAATTGCTTGTTCCACCTGCATCCTAACTTTTCTCAAACTAAAATATCTAAGTGAACCTAACACTCATTTCTATTTATCTTTTGTACAATCAATGCACCAGGCACCCAGATTCTTCTGTAACACCAACTTATTAGTTTCTCCAAAAATAAAACCAATACTGTGTTTTCAATCTCCCTGTCAAAATTGCAGATCACATTTTTCAAAACTATCTTCAATCTGTCAACATTTTGCTGGCTGACTGAATTTACACCCAATTCAACTCTTTACATCGTGTTGACAAACTGCTTATGTATGAATTTTGTCAACAGCAAATTTAACCAACATCCTTATGTTCACTTTGTGCTCATCATTTAGAGAAATTGTAATAACTGAGATCCCAATACTAAACCCTATGGCACAGCAGTAATCATATCTGGCTAAGCTATAAGTGTCTGATTTATCGTAATTCTGTCCTTCATGATCTTCTCAGCTACATTGACCAAGAACTAATGCAATACTATTCTGGTAACCCTCAAAATTGGAAACTTTCAAAAACCATAGGTCAAAGAAAACTCTGCTGTTTACATAAGAACCTATATCAAAACTTGTTCACCCACCTTCCTGTGTTTGCTGGTCTACATGAACTCTTATAGCGGTTAAAAACTAAATTTTAGTATCCTCATTCTTGCGATTTGATTTGCATCACTCCTTCAATCAGCTCAATTAAAATATTCATTTCCCAAATTCATTTCAATGTTTTGCCTTCGAATTTTATTCCATTTGCATTAAAATTACGCATTTCCATCTGCATCTCTCCCTGACCATTATGCTGGATTCTGTGAAGTAGAGACAATAAAATGGCACAAATCCCATTGTTTTCACTTCTTGGTATGTCGTGCATGTTTCATGTGGGACAGAATGTTGCATCATTGGAAAGTTAGTGGAGGAGCAGTGGGTGTTTCTTTTTTTTTCCTGCAGGCACTCAGACCAGAGGATCCGGTGACCCAAATCTGGTCAAGATGTGAGGACTGTAATGGACGTATATCTACAACATGATCACAAATGGAGTAGCATATGTCAGGAGGAGTTCATAAGTGGGTTATTGTTATAACTGATAAAAAGCAAGGTGACAGATGGGAATGTGTCTACTTACAAGTCCCCCTTTAAAACATTAACGATCCTCACATGAAACTACATCACTTATCCTTCACTGTCACATGCTCACAATCTTGGAGCTCTGTTCCCAAAAAGACCAAGGACTAAAAAGATTCAAGATGGCACCTGATCAACATCACATGCTCAAAGACAATTAAAAATACAACACAATGATCTTCTGAATAGTTTATTACAAAACTCCATAGCTTTTTGTTCGAATGCCTGGAGGCCTGTAAAACCACTACTCATTCCTGTGAAAAAATGATCGGAGTAACTGAATGATCTCCTCCAGTTATGATAAAACTTTAATGGGCTGAACAATCATCTCTTTCTCCTCTTGCTCAGCATGGAGAGCTTTAGCAACCAAATCTTCCTGATACAAAATCATGAGGGCCTGAATGTCCTTCTGTTCTGCCAGTATGACAGGCTGGATGCACTGAACAAGAATTTGAGAACTTGGGGCAGGAGTGGGCCATTCAGCTCCTCGGGCCTGTTGTCATTTGATACAATCTTGGCTGATCTTATCTCAGCCTCAACTCCACCTTCCTGCCTGCTATATCTTTCTCCTCCTTAAATATATTCAGTGTCCTGGCATCTACCACAATCTGAGATGGTAAACTCCTTAGATTCACAACATTGAGAATTAATTTCTCCTTATCTCTGTTTTAAATCTCCTCTCCTATATTTTGAAACAAACACCTCTCACTCTAGATAGCCCCACATAAGGAAATATCCTTTCTATGTTTACTTTATCAATCCTCTTTAACATATTGCATACTTCAATTAAATCTCCTCCCATTCTTCTAAATTCCAGAGATCATGGGCCTCACTTGCTCAATCTCTCTTCAGAAGACAAAATCCTCGTTTCTGGAACCAGTCCAGTGAACCTCATCTGAACTGCCTCCAATGCAGCTATGCCACTCCTCAAGTAAATGAACCAATGCTGTCTGCAATACTTTAGGTGCAATCTTAATATTTGCCTGCATTTATTCATGTGCAACAGACTTGACGGCCTAATTAATTCCCCCGAGCTGTGCAACGAGAGGCTTTCCCTTGTTCATTTGTGAGAAATTTAGTGGATGGAATATTATCTTCTTTGCAGTGTTAACAGGTTAGACAATGTAAACCACACACTCCTGAAATCATGTTACAGTCTGTAAGGGAAATAGACTAGGTGGATGGAATTGATATCGCCTTTTCATGTATACCCTGTCCTGTGTTTGAATGGCATACCCTGTTCCTGTTTCGCAGCTTCAGGTGCTATGTGTTACTGTGTACAGGTTCTATAGACTAAAGCTCTCTCCTGTTCCAGTGCAGTGGATATGAGGAGCACAAAGGCTTTCAGCTTATCAGGAACATGTATAGTCTCTTGCTTCTATGTATGTATCGAGTGCTTAAACAGCCTCATCCAGTTCCTGTCTCACAAGGGCCATGTGGAAAGCCCATCCACTACCTCAATAGGAATTCTTGAGAAACTGAATTCCTTTCTCATTTTACTGAGTAACTGGCTTGAAAGTCTAAAAGATATTCTCCTGCTCAGGTGTAACAGCTGCTGGGAAATGCATGGCCTCCTCCAGTTGTTGTATGTCATTCCAAAGACATTTAAAACCTCTTATTCTTCCGAATAAAAATCTTGAGGAGTTGAATGGCCTCCTAATGTTCTTTTTCAACATTCCCGAGCAGTCGAATAATCTTTGTGACAGATTCACTGGGCATAATGAGTTTATTTGTTCCAATATAACAAAGTCAAGGGACAGAATGTCCTATTCTTTTGCAATAGACAATTTCATTGGGATGAGTAGCTCCTTTTTATTCAACATCAAAGATCTAGGATCTAATTTCCCTCCAGATAAAAAGGTTGGAAATCTTCTGTTTGTGATGTATGTGTCTGTTGAAGAATATGAACTATCTAATGGATTTAATTGGTGAAGATCATATTAGGAGAAGATGGATCTGAACATGCTTGTCCCTGCAAAATTCTAGAAACATCGAAATTCAATGAATCTTTGATCTTAGTAAACACTGACAGCACTGTCCTCATTATGGTTTGAGGATCAAGTCATGTTGAAGGAATCATAAGATCAGTGAAACCCATTGAGCCTTGCATCACCTCTCCAAAGAGCATCCCAACAGACCTAGCCCCGATCCTATCCCCATAACTATGCATTTACCCATCTAGACTGCACATGGCTTTACACTACAAGGTAATTTACTATGGCAAATCCACCTAGACTGAAACTCTTAACTAGGGGAGGAAACTGGAGCCCCTGGAGAAAACCCATACAGTCACAGGGAAAGCATGCAAAGCCCACACATATCCAAAGTTGGGATTGAACCTGCATCCCTGGCACTGTGAAGCAGCAGTGCAAACTGCTGACCTACCATTCTGCCCTGTGACACAGCTTTATGGACACCTTCTTGAAGAAACGAAGTTCACCCCATCCTTTTCTTCTGTTTTTTAAATAAATTGGTAATTTCTTAAAATTCATCTTTTGTTTTCTGTAATTGTCTATACGCCAATTCTGACTTTCTAATTTGTTCTTTCAAATGGAGTCATTTAAACACATCAATGAGTGAAATAAGGCCTTTGAAACTCTAATCAAGTCATTATACAAACTGAGAAGTTTGCTTTCATCCTTATATTTACTTTTATGATTTATTTCTCTGCTTCACAGTTAATATCATGACAATTGTCATCCTGATTCATGAAAGATGTGGTCTTTCCAAAAGTGTCACTTGCTACCTGGTGGCCATGGCAATGGCTGATCTCCTAGTCATCATCTGATATTGAGACACATACCAATTGAAAATGAAGAACAGTTCTACTTCCTATATTCGATCCGTTTGTGTAATATTCATGCTATCTTGCTTTATGCGGCTATTGACCTTTCTGTCTGGTTCACTGTCACTTTTACTCTTGATCGATTTGTAGCAATTTGTTGCCAGAAGCTGAAAAGGAAATATTGCAGTGAGAAAATGGCAATTGTAATTTTGACAATGGTGACTATGCTAAGTTGTCTAAAGGATATTACCTGGTATTTTATGTTAAGGGGTCAATATCGGTTGATATACTTAACCTCCCTGTGTGAGTACACAATGGATGTCCTGTACTCTCCAGTCTGGATCACAATTGAATTCCTCCACTACATTATAACACCAGGAATCCCTTTTGTCCTGATTCTCCTGCTGAATGCTTTAACAATTAGACACATTTTAGTGGCTAGCAGAACCCACAGAAGACTTTGGGTTCATAGCAGTGGGGAGAGCTCCAGAGATAAAGAGATGGAGAGTCGCAGAAAATCCATCATTTTACTGTTTGTTATCTCAGCAAATTTCATCTGTCTATGGTTAATGTTAATGAGCTATTCTATATGGAGATGGATGTTTGATCTGGGGATGTATCTATATGGATGGATCCGTTTATCCTGGAATTGGGCTTCATGCTTCAGCAGCTGAGTTGTTGTACCAACACTAGGATTTATGCTGTAACCCAGACTAAGTTCAGACAGCAGATGAAGAATGCACTTAGCTATCCCTTCACTCAAATACATCAATTAACTAAACTCATTAAATAATATAGCACTCCAGTATTTAGTTACTTTCTCGGTTATTTGACAAAGGAAGAAAATGGTATCATATGAGGAAGATGTGTCACACGCGGGAAATGGTGTCTGAAGACACCATTTCAGTGAGACAAGCAGCTTGCAACACCAAACTCATCATTTCGAGCAAACATCTTAAAATCCGTTGCAGATGTCTCTGAGTACGTATCTAGGTAGGATCAATAGGTTTAAACACCAAAATCATTATTTCAAACAAACTTTTGTAAAATGTTGGCACGTTCTTAAAATCTGTTGAAGATGTTACTAAAGTGCATATCTCATTGAGATAATCAACTTGGAAAATAAAAATCTCCATTTGTCGCTATTTTTTAAAAATTGTGATGTAGATGTTACTGAAGTGTAAATCTCAGTGAGATAAGCAACCTGAAAGACCAAAATCTCCAGTTCCACCAAACATCTTAAAATCTGGCGACACAGTGGCTTAGTGGTTAGCACTGTTGCCTCAAAACGCCAGGAACCTGGGCTTGATTCCAGCTTCAGGCGACTATCTACGTGAAGTTTACACATTCTCCCTGTGTCTGTGAGGGTTTCCTCTGAATGCTCCAGTTCCCTCCCACTGTTCAAAGATGTGCAGGTGAGGTGAATTGCTCATACTAAATTGCCGATAGTGTTCAGTGATGTGTAGGTTAGGTGCATTAATCAGGGGTAACTATAGAGTAATGGGGTAGGGAATGGGTCTGGGTGGGTTATGTTTCAGAAGGTCAGTGTGGACTTGCCAAATGACCTGTTTCCACACTGCAAGGATTTTATGATTCTCTAATGAGCATATCTGGGTGAAATCAGCAGGTTTAAACACCGTAAGCATAATTTCCAGCAAACTTCCGCAAAATGCTGGAATGTCCTTAGAATGTGTTGTAGATGCTATTAATGTGCATATCTCATTGAGATAAGTAATTTGGAACTCCAACATCTCTGTTTCCAGAAAATCTATTGCAGATGGCACTAAATTACATATCTAGGTGCGGCCAGGAGGTTTGAACACAAAAAAAAATTCCCACAAGCCTCTGCAAAATGCTGGCATGTTCTTAAAATGTGCTGTAGATGCGAGTAAAGTGCATATCTCAATGAGATAAACAACATCAGAATCTCCAATTCGATCAAACTTCAAATCTTATCTATGCTACTAAATTACGTAACTCACTGAGACAATCAACTTGACACACTAAAATCTGCAGTTCCATCAAACATCTTAAAATCTGATGTAGATGCAATTAAAGTGCATATCCTAGTGAGATAAGCAACTTGCAATGCCTAAATCTCCATTTTTAGTAAAATAAATCTTAAAATCTTTTACAGATGTCTCTGGGAGCGATTAATAGATTTAAACACCATTATTTCAAACAAACTTCTGCAAAATGCTAGCATGTTTTTAAAATGGGTTGGAAATGCTGCGAAAGTGTATATCTCATTGAGATAATTAACTTGGAAAATCAAAATCTCCATTTGTAATAAATTGTTTAAAATTTGTTGTAGATGTTGGTAATGTGCATATCTCATTGAGATCAACAACCTTGTACGACAGAATGACTAAATCCATCTAATTTCTTAAAATGTCACCTAGCCTAAACTGCATAACTGACTGAGACAAGTACCCTGGCACACTAATATCTGCATTTCCGTCAAATGGATTAAATTCTGATGTAAATGCTGCCAAAGTGCATAACTCACTGAGACGAGCATTTTGCCAAAATCCCCATTTCCAAAAAACATTTTAGAGTCCACTGCAGATGTCTCCAGAGTAATATCTGGGTGAGATCAGCAGGTCCAAACTCAAAACCATCATTTCTGCAAAATGTTGGCATGTTCTTAAAATGTGTTATCGATGCTACAAAATTGCATATCTCATTGAGATAAGCAACTTTACACTTTGGAATCTCCAATTCTATCAGACTTTAAAAATCTCTTCTAGCTGTTACTAAACTGCATAACACACTGAGACAAGGAACTTGGAAAACCAAAATCTGTATTTCCAGCAAATATCTTAAAATCTGTTGCAAAAGTCTCTAAAGTACATATGTGGATGAGATCAGCGTGTTTAACCACCAAAATCATAATTTTAAGCAAACATCTGCAAAATACTAACATGTTCTTAAAATGATCCTACAAAATATATATCTCATTGAGAAAAACAGCTTCAAAGATCAAAATCTCCATTTCTACCGAAATTTTTAATATCTGATGCTAATTCTCAGTGAGATAAGCAAGTTGTAACACCAAAATTTCCATTTTCAACAAACATCTTGAAATCTGTTGCAGATGTCTCTAAAGTGTATATGTGGGTGAGATCAGGTGGTGTAAATTCCAAAAACATCACTCCTAGCAAACTTCTGCAAAATGCTGGCATGTTTTTAAAATGCCTTGTAAATGCTTCCAAAATGCTTCTTAGTGAAATAAGCACTTTGGCTGATCAAAATCTCAACTTCTGGAAAAGTTCTGAAAGTCTTTTCTGAATGCTATTAAAATACATAAATCATTGAGAGAAGCAACTTGGCAATACGAAATCTCCATTTCCAGGAAACTTCTTAAAATTTGTTGCAGATGCTACCAAGTGCGCATCTCAGTGAGAGAAGCAGCTCGGCACATCCAAATGTCCATTTCTAGTAATGCTCCAAAAACCTGTTCTGGATGCTCATAATTTTCAAAGGGATTTCCATTCCTTTGACAGAGGCTGCTGTTCTCTGTGGTATATGCAGGAGTGCTATTCTCTATAATATATTCAGGGAATGCTGTTCGCTAAAATATAAACAGGGGATGTTATTTCCTATAATAAATAGAGGTAAGCTTGTTCTCTATAATATACAGGGGCTGCTGTTATCTGTCAATACAAGGTGTGGTATTTCCTGAAGTATACACATAGCTGCTGTTTTCTCTAATATATGGCGGCACGGTGGCACAGTGGTTAGCACTGCTGCCTCACAGCGCCAGAGACCCGGGTTCAATATCCGCCTCAGGCGACTGACTGCGTGGAGTTTGCACATTCTCCCCGTGTTTGCGTGGGTTTCCTCCGGTTTCCTCCCACAGTCCAAAAATATGCAGGTAAGGTGAATTGGCCAGGCTAAATTGTCCGTAGTGTTAGATGAAGGGGTAAATATAGGAGAGTGCGGATGGGTTGCGCTTCGGTGGGGACTTGTTGGGCCGAAGGGCCTGTTTCCACACTGTGATATTCTCTATGATATACAGAGGGGCTGTCATTCTCTTTCATATTGACAGAGTCTGCTGTTCTTGATATAATACATAGGAATGCTATTCTACAGAATATATACAGGGACTCCTATTCTCCATAAAGTACACCCGGACTGATTTTCTTTATAATACCTACAGGCACTTATATTCTCCACAATATGTACAGGGACTACAGTTCTCTACAATATACACAGCGACTACAGTTCTCTACATTATATACAGGGACTGTTGTTCTCTACAATATACATAGGGACTGTTGTTCTTTACAATATACACAGGGACTGCTGTTCTCTATCATAAAGACTTCTGTTCTCCCCAATAAAGAAAAGGAACACTGCTCTCCATTATGTAGACAGAGTCTGCTGTATTTAATAATATATACAAGGTCAGCTGTTCTCTTAAAATATACACAGGAACTACTGTTCTCTATAATACACACAGAGACTGCTGCCCTCTACAAAACACACTGAGATTACTGTTCCCTTTAATACACACAAGGACTTTGGCTCAAATCAAGATTCACAGGGACTGCTGTTCTCTCTAATAAAAAGAGGGAATGCAGCCCCCTACGATATACACAACATCTTCTGTGCTCAATGCAAGGATTGCTGTTCTCCATAACATACATAAGGACTGTTGTCCACAATAATACACAGGAACTGCTGTTCTCTAACATGAAGACAGGGATTGCTGTTCTTGCTAATAAAGAGAGGGAACACTGTTCTCTATAATATATACAGTGTCTGCTGTACTTAATAAAATATACAGGGATTGCTGTTTTCCAGAATGTACATGAAGACTGTTGTCATCTATAATATACACAGACTGCGGTTCTCGAAAAGAACAGAAGAACAAGCATGTTAGGCAGCATCAGGAGGTGGAGAAGTCAATGTTTTGGGTTTAACCCTTCTTCAGGACTAGGGGTGGTGTCGGAGGAGTTGGAAATAAAGGAGGTGGCAGGGATAGTATGGTGATGTGGAAATAGGTGAAGAAAGGTAGTGGGTTTGACCTGGTTGGTCAATGAGAGGAATGAATCCAGTTGATGGCACAGAGGAGAGGAAGGGAGGGGAAGGGGTCAGAGAGGGAGTAGGGTGATGGGAAGGGAGGTTATTTGGAATTGAAGAACTCAATATTGAGTCCTCCAGGCTCACGAGGACTACTGTCATCTGCATGATACACAGGACTGCTATTATTTTACCATAAAGACAGGGACTTCCGCTCTCTCCAATAAAGAGAGGGAATTCTGCTCTCTATAATGTAGACAGGGTCTGTTGTATTTTGTAATATAACAGGGTCTGCTTTTCTTTTATACTATACACACAGATTGCTGTTCTCTACAGGATACACAGAGAATGCTGTTCTCTTCAATACATACAAGGACTGTGGTTTTCTGCAAGGGACTGCTGTTCTCAGCCATAGAGACAGAACCTGCTGCACTCTCTCATAAAGAGAGGGAATGCAGTTTTCTGTAATATACATAGGGTCTGCTGTACTCAATAAGACATACAGGGATTGTTATTCTCCATAATATGTACAGGGACTGCTATCCTCTTTAAGAGACACAAGGACTGTTGTTCTCCCTCGTATACAGAGGAATGTCTGTCCTAGATAATACACACTGGAATTGTTGTTCTCTGCAATATGCACAGGTGAGGATCTGAAATCTGAATATAGGCTGAAGTAATTAGTTTTTGTCAGGAACAACCATTAATGCATGCTGTTACTCACATAGGCAGCAGTAAGACGGCTTCAGAATGCAAGTAACATGACAAAATGGTTTCTAGGCTGAAAATTGACAATTCTGCTTAAAAGCTGTATAAAATGGCTTTCAACACTGCTAAAAGCCACATTCCTGAACTAATCATAGTGTACCTCAACAAAGATTGGCAGACATTGCTTCCTTTCCAGCATAGAAATAACTAGACTAAATAAGACAGTACTACGGGCAATTCACCTGACCTGCACATCTTTGGACTGTGGGAGGAAACTGGAACACCTGGAGAAAACCCATTCAGACATGGGGAGAATGTGCAAACTTCACACAGTCACCAGAGGCTGGAATTGAACCCGGATCTCTGGTGTGAGGCAGCAGTGCTAACCACTGATCCACCGTGCTGCCCCCAGACTTGGCATAGGTTGATTGTGGGCAGCAGTGTAAAAGTCTTGAGACTTCCACTATTGAGTTTAGAGGAATTGGACAGCCAGACATGAGTATTTATATCTGTTTGCTTTTCCTCTCATTCAAGTGTGGTTGACTTGACCCCTTGCTGCTTATCATCTCAGCCCAGCCCAAGAAGGAATGGTCCTGATAAAACTTCACTTTAAAAAAGAATGGGTCAGGGACCTCAAGGAGTCGGAGACTCCAGAAAGTTGGGGACCTAGGAACAGAATCAGGGACTTTGATTCTGTCAGATTAGCGCTATCTAAATTGATTCCTAAATTGTTCTGTGAAAGATGAAACAAAGAATTGCAAAATATTAAAATGAAACTTTCAGGATTTTAGAATGTTTAGAATGTTTTGCAGAAATCATTAGTCTTGTTGTTTGTTGTCAGGTTCTTGATTAGTGAAAGTTTTAGGTCGAGGTTATCTTCTCTGATATATCTGTTCAGCTTGACTTTACTTGCTTTGCTGCTTTGTCTTGTTTGTCTGCTATAGCTTTGTTCTGTTTGTTTTGTTGTTTGTTCTTTCTTTATGAAATATAGAGGGTGGTTGCTGCTTTTATCGTGTTAAAGAAAAGGAAGCTGGTCAATGATACCATTCTCACACAATTGGTTAAGCAGCTATGTGTCACAGCCAAGATTTATAAGGGTAAAACTCTAAGTTTGACTTCTGGAACTTGTGCGTGCAAGAGAGAGACAGAGAGAGAGAGAAAGAGACAGACAGACAGACAGACAGAGAAAGAGAGAGAGAGAGAGAGACAGCACTGATTCCCTGCAGATTGCAGAAAACTTAACCTTTTCAGATTTAGTTTGGATTCAGATTTGCTTGTTCGTGATTGAATGTTGTGTTTTGTTGCCTGGAGCTCGAGATCCAGGACTGTTTTGGATGTGATTTGCATTTTGGGAATTTAACATGATTTCTTTTAAGGTTAAGGATCCTTCAATGATTATGAAATATTAACCCCTGTTCTTCTTACAGATCTTACAGATCTTACTGCCCTACTGTCAGTTTCTAACTAATCACTTTCATGTTTACATGAAAGCCAATCTTATGGAATTTCAAATCATTCTAATATGGAGGAAGACAGCATTATAATCTTTATTAAAAAAAGTCTTCTCCTTTGATTCTGTACCATTTGATATCAGTATAAACTTGCTCTCAAATTCCCCACAATTTCATGCTGCTGCCAAAGATCATTTTCACCCCTCTCACCCCTATATGTTGTACTAATGAAAGAATTGACTAAGGGAAGTAAAGCAGTAGCACTAAATCTGGGCCTTAGGTGCAGAATCATTCTGTTCCAGAATGAGAGCAGGTCTCTGCTCAATTTTAGTTGTAAACTAAGCCTAGCATTGAGGAAAATCACCGCAGACTTTAACATTTGCTCATTGAGTGCAGGAATTGAACGAACCTTATTTAATTTAGTTAAAATTTGTAAAACTGTAAGTATAAAGATACATTCGAAATAGTCCAAACCATCAACATTGTTTTCAGAAAATGATACTAGCAGATTTAATTTTTGTTTCAGACTCGTTTGTTTACAGTTAATTTTAAGACTGCTGTGTTTCATTGGTGATTATGGTGTGCCAGTTGTAGCTTTATTTTATACCAATTCCCCTCCCTTATTGACAATTGAAGCTTCAGTTCAACATTAGATTGTGATAAATCATGCAATAAAATTAATATCCTATGGTTAATATCTGTATCTTTGGATTCAGCCATTATTTGTGTATTGGACGTTTTTTATTATCATGTGACAAGACCTTTTTAGGCCGAGAACTGGTAAATGAGCAATGACTGGTCAGGAACACTTAAGGAACCAAATATTGGATTTAAATTAAGGGACTAGAACCAGGTAATTATAATGAATTTCAGAGCTGGAAACTGTATACATTTTACATTTTAAATATTGAATACTGAACAAATGAATTTCCAGTTTATATTGATGAGTTTTAAAATGTCTTAGTCACTTGTTCAGTTTCCATCTCTGAATTACAGATAGTGATCATTTTATTTATTATTTTTAATAATGAATTGTATTAGCCCTGAATCACAAAATCAGAACTAATTGGCAAGATCGCTTGGTTTTATTCCTTTACACATTGTCAGTGACTTGTCTTATTGCCTCATGGTTAATTAGAAGCAGAGCTGCAGTAATTTGTTGCTAACTAAAGAATGGAAAGATACCTTACTGGCCAGTTGAAGGCATGTGATTGGGGCATAGAGATGTGTAAAGCAGATGGAACCCCCAAAAGCTGGGAGATGTTCAGAGCTGACTGTGAATGGGTATATGGAAAAAAATAAAAGGAACATGAGAAGCAGTGTAAGGTCACTAAGACTGAGGAACACACAAACAGGGTTATCGCAACAACACTGTAAAAAAAGAACTTATTCATAATCCGAGTCTATATCTTGCATACTTACCCCATTGAAGGATGGGGATTTTATTTGTGGATACCCACTGTGCCCCTAACATCTTGTGGTTGTCCTCAGCAACATCCTCCCCATTACAAACCTTTCCTACTTTTGAAAATGAAACATCCAGTCTTCATAGCCGATATCATGGGGTGAGAGGCCTGCGCCATCCTAAACCAAGGCCCATCCTGGGAATTAGAGTAATTTAGGACAAAATGTGAAAACTCAGTTAGGATGCTTGAGGGTTACAAGGAAGTCAGGAAAGACATAAAAAGAGAGCTCAGAAGAGCCAGGAGGAGACATGAGAAGTTGTTGGTGGATAGGATCAGAGTTAACCCTAAGGCTTTCCATAGGTATGTCAGGAATAAAAGAATGATGAGAGTTAAATTAGGGCCGATCAAGGCTAATAGTGGGAAGTTGTTTGTGGAGTCAGAGGACATAGGGGAAGCACTAAATAAATATTTTTCAACAGTGTTCACTATAGAAGATGAAAATGTTGGCAAGGAAGATACAGAGATACTTGCATCTAGACTAGAAGAGATTGAGGTTCATAAGGAAGAGATATTAGAAATATTGCAGAGTGTGAAAATAGACAAGCCCCCTGGGCCAGATGGGGTCTATCCTAGGATCCTGTGGGAAGCAGGGGAAGAGATTGCCGAGCCTTTGCCATTGATCCTCAAGTCATCATTGTCTACACGAATAGTGCCTGAGGACTGGAGGATAGCAATGTGGTTCCCTTGTTCAAAAAGGGTAGTAGGGACAACCCTGATAATTCATTTGTTGGTAAAGTGTTGGAAAAGGTTATAAGAGAGAGGATTTATAACCATCTAGGAAAGAATAATCTGATCAGGGACAGTCAGCACAGTTTTCTGAAGGGTAGGTCATGTCTAACGAATCTTATTGAGTTTTTTGACAAAGTGACCAAACAGGTAGATGAGAATAAACCGGTTGATGTGGTGTATATGGATTTCAATAAGGCGTTCGATAAGGTTCCCCACAGTAGGCTATTATACAAAATGCAGAGGAATGGGATTGTGGGAGACATAGCAGTTTGGATAACATGTTCATCTTGGTATCCAGTTACTAGTGGCATACCGCAAGGGTTGGTGTTGGGTCCACTGCTGTTCGTCATTTTTATAAATGACTTGGATGAGGGCTTAGAAGGGTGGGTTAGTAAATTTGTGGACAACACTGAGGTCAGTGGAGTTGTGGATAGTGACGAAGGATGTAGTAGGTTGCAGAGAGACATAGATAGGATGCAGAGCTGGACTGAGAGGTGGCAAATGGAGTTTAATGTGGACAAGTGTGAGGTGATACACTTTGGACGGAGTAATTGGAATGCAAAGTCCTGGGCTAATGGTAAGATTCTTGGGAGTGCAGATGAGCAGAGAGATCTCTGTGTCCATGTACACAGATCCCTGCAAGTTGCCACCCAGATTTACAGGGTTGTTCAGAAGGCATACACAGTGTTTTGGCCTTTATTTATAGAGGGATCGAGTTGCGGAACCAGGAGGTTGTGCTGCAGCTGTACAAAGCTCTGGTAAGGCCACACTTGGAGTATTGTATACAGTTCTGGTCACCGCATTATAAGAAGGATGTAGAAGCTTTAGAAAGGGTGCAGAGGAGATTTACTAGGATGTTGCTTGGTGTGGAAGGAATGTCTTATAGGGAAAGGCTGAGGGCCTTGAGACTGGTCTCGTTAGACAGAAGAAAGTTGAGAGGTGACTTAATAGAGACATACAAGATAATCAGAGGGTTAGATAGGGTGGACAGGGAGAGCCTTTTTCCAAGTATGGGGACGGCAAACATACTTTAAGGTGAGGGGACACAACTTTAAGGTGAGGGGAGATAGGTATAAGACAGATGTCAGAGGTAGTTTCTTTACTCAGAGAGTGGTAAGGGTTGCTTTGCCTGCAACGGTAGTAGATTCACCAAGTTTAAGTGCATTTAAGTTGTCATTGGACAGGCATATGGACGTACATGGAATAGTGTAGGTTCGATGGGCTTCAGATTAGTATAACAGGGCGGCGCAACATCAAGGGCCGAAGGGCCTGTACTGCACTGTAATGTTCTATGTTCTAATGTTAATGAAAGCATGCCCCTGACCACAAGAACAAATTGGCCCAATTAGCTCAATATGTCCCAGGGTGATGCTAATGTAAATGCAGCAAGATTCTGGGAGTAGCCTGGGTACGAATTGCTTGTGTTACATGACTGAAATATGCAACTTCCATCTGATGGAAGTGGTATACAATTAAAAAATAATCAAGCAGCTCAATTACCTTTTGTGTTCTTCAGCAGGGGGCATCCGCTATGATTTCTGTACCTTACCCAGGTCTGGTATACCTGTCCGCATATTGTCTCTATCCGGATTTGCTGGGACCAGATGGACCTCAATCACCAGTCCACCTGGTGTCACTGACATTATCCAGACAAACAGTATGAACTAGTTCAGGAATTTCCAGTCACAAATACGGTGAGCGGTAGTTTTCTATTGGGATGACCAGAACTGGACTGAACCACGAGGGAAGTTACAGGTAAAACCGATTATACCCAGTGCCCTTGCGATCCCAAATGCAGTATGGCAGTCCTGACAGGGTTTATTGGCACCAAGATACCCACTGGGGATGTAACCTACCTCAGATGCCCACCCAGCAACGGCTGAGCAACCTTTTCCCGAGGGCACCCTGAAAATGGGGACTGGAAGGTCGCAGTATTACACCTTTGAGACTGGGAACAAAACAGCAAAATCCCCCAGGGATAAATGGCTGGCCCTTGTTTTAACTGTGGAAATGTGGCCATTGGGGAGTGATGTGGCTTTAATGTTAGCTTGGAGCTAACGTGGGGAATTCACATGCTGTGTCCTAGCAAAAGGAAATCCTGTTAATATACATTGACTGTTCGTTGCGCCAATGAATTTGGAGCCTTGTGGGAACATAAAGGATTTTTTTTCCCCATGGGTTGGTGTTATAGTAATGCTGTTTTGTCCAATCAATCTGGCAGTTATCAAGATGTTCAGCTTATGCTGAGGCAACTGCTACAGTTTCCAAAGTAATGGGCAGGTGGATGCAGCTGCCAAGCAGGCAGCCTTACACCCCAAACATCTGGTCCCAGCAAATCCGGATAGAGACAATATGGGGGTAGGTATACCAGACCTGAGTAAGGTTCAGAAATCATAGCGGATGCCCCCTACTGAAGAGCACAAACTATGATCTTAAATAGAGTACTCCCTAGATACTCAAACCAAAATGTGGGTGACCAGTGCTGGATAAGTTTGTGTTCATTCTTTGTTGCTGCCTATTTTAGTTGATTATGTGCATTTTGGGCAAGGAAGGGGTGGTTTATACTCTATTACAATGGACAAGCCATAGCCTCCGATCTCGATGTGAGGGTCCTTCCAGGTTCTCCTCACCACCCCTACTGCTGAGAAGGTTGCCTGGCACCTCCATCATTGCAAAGTCATCAGATGAGCCCCTTGCGAGGGGGATGATGATGAAGATCGAATTTACGCTGCTATATGGGCTCGTCATTGCCAGCATTGGTGCTCAAGAAGGGACTGTTTACCTATGTGATCTTGAGAAATCAGAGACTGTGTACCATTTATGCCAAAATGGTGTCCTTATGTGCCAAGACACTGATTCCTCTGATGCATGAAACATTACCAAGAGCTACTGTTGCAATGGTCAATTGCATCAAGAAGATCAGACAGTTCATTTACAGAGCAAGTCTCCGTGGTCTTTACCTTGTCAAGGTGTTGTGTGCCTGTTTGATTTCAGTTGTGTTACGGGCGGCCCTGGTAAGCCTTGTCCCTATTCAAAGGGGTCTAAATCTGCACACTGCCAAAGAGAAAAGGGGGAAGTGTTATCTTTAACTAACAATTTGTTTCGTCAAAGTCACAAAATATTCAGCCAGGATGAAATGGTCTGTTACATCCTCACATCAGCAAAAGACTCTTTGAGCCCGTTCCCCCTCCCAAATCCCAACGAAGGAGTATGGAATGTTTCTAAGGCATTTACAGGACAATGTTTCTTTTGACTATCCCCACCTGTTAGTTGTTTATGGACTTCCTCTAATAAGTCCGGGATAGCCTATCCAAATTGTTACAATGGTAAGGAATGGGGGTTGTACTTACATGAATGTGACTAAGACTAAGACTATCACCAATGCTCCCCAGTAAGACCTCACATCTCATGTGTATGCCAAGAGGAGGAGAGTGTCTCTATTATTACTGGTATTCAGGCCCTTTGTGGAATGCGTAATGGCATCCACCAGCACTATGAGACCCCTCACAGACCTCTATCTTCCCAATTGTGGGATGGAAGGAACCAACCTGGGAGAATAACCCTATCTCTTACCAAACGACCCACGTCTTTCTCTTGAACAGCTTTCACCCTTAGGACAACCATACTCTGTAGCCATGGACTACCCATGTGTTCAGGGAAGTCACAAAGATTTCTTATTGGGAAGCCCCCTCCATTATCTATACTAAACCTGGCTACGATTTTTTCAGCCAAGGCAAAGCAACCAACCTCCTTGTCCTTAATGAAATAAGTACTCCCCGCATTATAGTTGTAAGGACACATTTTGTGACTATTGTTCTCTGGCCAACTACCTGGGATTGGGATTGGGGGTTCCCTGTCAAATGTTCAGTCACACCCGAATTCTGTGCACATTGGAGGGAGGCTAAGGCTTTGGGAACCACTAAAGCTCAGTCTGGGGGGTACGCGTTTCTTAGTACTTTTTCCTTTGGATGGTCTACAAGTATTATTAGACATCAAAACTCAAATTATCTCATTTGTGGTCTCACTGTCTTAGGTAACATGATGGTCACAGCCTCAGCAGGAGTTAAGGACATGCTCTCAGAATTATACCTATTTTCACAACAAAACCAGTACACCCTCCACTACCTACTCGGCAAAGAGGGTGGGGTTTGTATCATAGTTAAAGACAAATGCATGATGGGGTTATTGACCTCATCAAGAATATTTCTGAAATTATGTTGCTGGAAAAGGGCAGCAGGTCAGGCAGCATCCAAGGAGCAGGAGAATCGATGTTTCGGGCATGAGCCCTTCTTGAGGAATGAGGAAAGTGTGCCAAGCAGGCTAAGCTTAAAAGGTAGGGAGGAGGGACTTGGGAGAGGAGCGTTGGAAATGCGTTAGGTGGAAGGAGGTTAAGGTGAGGGTGATAAGGTGAGGGTGATAGGCCGGAGTGGGGGTGGGGTTGGAGAGGTAAGGAAGAAGATTGCAGGTTAGGAAGGTGGTGCTGAGTTCGAGGGTTGGGACTGAGACAAGGTGGGAGGAGGGGAAATGAGGAAACTGGAGAAATCTGAGTTCATCCCTTGTGGTTGGAGGGTTCCTAGGCGGAAGATGAGGCACTCTCCCTCCAGCTGTTTTGTTGCTATGGTCTGGCGATGGAGGAGTCCAAGGACCTGCATGTCCTTGGTGGAGTGAGAGGGGGAGTTGAAGTGTTGAGCCACTGGGTGGTTGGGTTGGTTGGTCCAAGTGTCCCAGAGGTGTTCTCTGAAACTTTCCGCAAGTACGCGGCCTGTCTCCCCAATATAGAGGAGACCACATCAGGTGCAGTGGATGCAGTAATTGCTGTGTGTGGAGGTGCAGGTGAATTTGTGGTGGATATGGAAGGATCCCTTGAGGCCTTGGAGGAAAGTAAGGGGGGAGGTGTGGGCGCAAGTTTTGCATTTCTTGCGGTTGCAGGGGAGGGTGCCGGGAGTGGAGGCTGGGTTGGTGGGGTGTGTGGACCTGACGAGGGAGTCACGGAGGGAGTGGTCTTTTTGGAAAGCTGATAGGGGAGGGGAGGGGAGGGGAGGGAAATATGTCCCTGGTGATGGGGTCCGTTTGGAGGTGGCGGAAATGACGACGGATGATACGATGTATATGGAGGTTGGTAGGGTGGTAGGTGAGGACCAGTGGGGTTCTGCCCAGATGGGGATTGGAAGGGCATGGCTCAAGGGCAGAGGAGATGCGGTGGAAAGCATCGTTGACCATGTCTGGGGGGATATTTACCAGGCATGTAGATAATATCCGCACCTTTGTCAGTCAAATGATGTAAGGCACAGCATGGGGAGATTGGGGTTTTGGCTCATGGTACAACTGGTTGACAAATCTGGCCAGGCATATTGGTATTATTTTAGTTTGTCTCTTTGCTGACATTACTACTGTTAAATGTACTATTGCTAAGCTAATAACTTGTGTTGGCAGTATCAGTTCCCCCAGAAAATGCTGCTTCTCCATTTGAATGAAAATGAGGAGGTGTGATTGCCTACCCCACTTCTTCCTCCTCAGATGAGGAAGTATGGCATTCTCTAGCGTCCATTCGATTGGACTAATCTAATCTATGCCCTCCCATTCTATGGTGTGGCATGGAATGACCAAAGGGGGAAGATGAAGATCTGAAATCTGAATACAGGCTGAAGTAACTAGTTTTTGTCAGGAACAACCATTTAATGCATACTGTTACTCACATAGGCAGCAATAAGATGGCTTCTTAATGCAAGTAACATGATAAAATGGCTTCTAGGCTGCAAATTTTAATACTGCTAATAACTGCATTCCTCAACTAACCATAGTGTGCCTTAACAAAGATTAGCAATGTTTTCTTTACAGCACAGAAATAACTAGACTAAATAAGACATTACTAGCCATCCTAACTGACCTTCAAAGGCACGTGCAAAAACTCGGTTCATGAGATAAGAATGGCTTAAGTTTTGGAAAACGAAGTTGGTTCCCAGGAAATATCATTGGATTGAGTTGCTGTCAATAAAACCATTCTGTTAATTAATTGTTCAAAAAATGTATAAAAATGTGTTTGTCTATAACCATGTGCACAGTTTCTCCTGGGGACACAGCAGTGTTTAACTTCTGTGTTGCTGGACAACCTGTGTCCAGCCGTAATAAATAAAGTGTGAAATTTTACAGAACCAGACTGAATTGCCCGTGTTTATTGACTGAACGCGGAACAGAGAGACCCTTCCCACCACGCCACTCCCCCACTTCCCAACCCCCAGAAGTCCAGATCTTCACAGGGACTGCTTTTCTCTATAATAAAGACAGGGGCATCTGTTCTCTACAATAATAACAGGGAATGCCGTTATCTATAATAAAGAATGTTCTCTCTAATATACACCAAGACTGCTGTTCTCTGTAACATACACTGTGACTGCTGGTCACTGCAATATACACAGGAATGTCCATTCTCGATAAAGTGCACAGGGATGGCTGTTCTCTGTGATATACGCAGGGAATGATTTTCCCTTTGATATACACAGGGACCGCTGATCTCTACAAGACACACATGCACCCTCCTGGTTTCTCGAATAACAGGACTGTTATTCTCTATAATGTACTTAGATGACTATTCTCCACAATACACCCAGGCACTGCTGTCTCTGCAATGTACACAGGTACTTCTGTTCCCTATAATATACATGGGGTATCTATTCTCTAAAAAAATGTACAGGGACGAGTAGTCTCTATGATTGCTGTTCTCTATGATGTACACAGGGGTTGCTGGTCTATGTAACCTACATAGGGATTGCTGTTTTGTACGATATGCAGAGTTCTGCTGTTCTCTACAATATGCACATGGACAGCTGTTCTCTATGATATACATATTCTCTTTCATATGGAAAGGGGCTGCTGTTTCTGACATTACTCATAGGAGTGCTATTCTACTTAACAAACACAAGGATTCCTATTCTCTATAATGTACACAGGGACTGCTGTCCTCTATAATATATACAGGTACTGCAATTCTCCATTATACACAAAGGTACTGTAGCTCTGCATAATATATGCAGGGACTTCTGTGCTCTATAATATACGCCGGCACTGCAGTTCTCTACAATAAAGGCAGAGACTAGTGGTCACTACAATAAAGACAGGGGCTTCTGTTCGTTATAATATATACTGTAGCTACTGTTCTCTACAATATGGGCAGAAATGTCTGTTCTCTCTCATATACACAGAGACTGCTGTACTCTACAATATACACAAGAACTGCTTTTCTCTATAACATAGGTTACATAACTTTAGGTGTAGAAGAGGTATACCAGGATGCTGTCTGGATTAGAGTGTACAAGCTATAAGGAGAGACTAGAAAAGTTCTACATGTTTTGTCTTGAGCAGTCGAGGTTGACAGGAGACTTGATAGGGATCAATAAAACTACTATATGTATAGAAAGAGTTTACGGTCAGGTCTTTTTCACAGGTTTGAACTGTCTAATACTAGAAGGCATGCATTCAAAGTGAGAGCAGGAAAGTTCAAAGGAGATGCGAAGGGACAATTTTCACACAGCCAATGGTGGAAGTCTAGTAGGAGTCTGGAATGCACTACCAGGGATGATGGTTGAAGAAGATATGATAAGGGTATGCAACAGACTTTTAACGGAGCATATGAAAATGCAAGGAATAGACGGATATGGACCAAGGGAAGGCGTTCATGTTTGAAGAAGGGCTCATGCCCGAAACGTCGACTCTCCTGCTCCTTGGATGCTGCCTGACCTGCTGCGCTTTTCCAGCAACACATTTTCAACTCTGATCTCCAGCATCTGCAGTCCTCACTTTCTCCGTTCATGTTTGGCTCAACATTGTGGGCCAAAAGCACTTGTTCCTTGTGCTGTTCTATGTTCTGTGTACCAGGACTGCTATTCTCTATAATATACACCTGGATTGCTGATCGCTACTACTTAGACAGGGACTGTTGTTCTCTGTAATGTGGATAAATGTGTGGTTATCCACTTTGGTGGCAAGAACTGGAAGGCAGATTACTACCTAAATGGAGTCAAGTTAGGTAAAGGGGCAATACAACGAGATCTAGGTGTTCTTGTACATCAGTCAATGAAAGCAAGCATGCAGGTACAGCAGGCAGTAAAGAAAGCTAATAGCATGCTGGCCTTCATAACAAGAGGAATTGAGGATAGAAGCAAAGGAGGTCCTTCTGCAGTTGCACAGGGCCCTGGTGAGACCACACCTGGAATATTGTGTGCAGTTTTGGTCTCCAAATTTGAGGAAAGACATTCTGACTATTAAGGGAGTGCAGCGTAGGTTCACAAGGTCAATTCCCGGAATGGCGGGACTATCTTACGCTGAAAGATTGGAGCGACTGGGTTTGTACACGCTTGAGTTTAGAAGTCTGAGAGGGGATCTGCTTGAGATGTATAAGAGTATTAAAGGATTGGACACTCTGGAGGTAGGAAGCATGTCTCTGCTGATGGGTGAATCCCAAACCAGAGTTTAAAAATAAGGGTTAGGCCACTTAGAACAGAGTTAAGGAGAAACTTCTTCATCCAGAAAGTGGTGGGTGTATGGAATGCTCTGCCCCAGCAGGCTGTGGAGGTCAAGTCTCTGGATACTTTCAAGAAAGAGTTGGATAGAGCTCTTAAGGATAGTGGAATCAAGGGTTAGGGGATAAGGCAGGAACAGGATACTGATTGAGGATGATCAGCCATGATCATAATAAATGGTGGTGCTGGCTCGAAGGGCAGAATGGCGTACTCCTGCACCTATTGTCTATTGTCCATTGCATTATACACAGGAGCTGCTGTAGTCCATAATATACCTGTATGGATGCACTGTATATTGCTTATAACCAAATGGCCCAAATCTGCTCACACAAAATGGTTAACAAACAGAAAGAAGCAGCCTCCCTTAGAATTAAAACACAAGACAGGAGATAAATAAGACTAACAACCTGTTCCAGCCATTAAATAAAGAAATGACAACATCTTTGAGCAAAGTCACACTGAGGCCATGAGTACCCCATTCCAGACAAAATTGATAAGGGCATGTCTCTAAAATAGACAAGCAACTAATCTTAACCCTCATTAATGGAAAAGTAATTGCCCCAGTCAATGAATGGATACCAGGCACGGGATACGCCCAGTTGCCTCCTTAAGTCGTTACCAGAACGACAGTTAAAGTTATTTTGTAGTTGTTTCTTTGAAATGAATTAATCTGCTAGAGATTCTAGTCAGAAATTCCCTTGGGAATCATAAAGATAGTTTTTTAGCATAGAAATATACACATGTAACCAATGCATAATAGAAGTATTAAAGAAAAAAGCATAATTAGCTTCAGGAAATACCATGATATGCCCTGAACAAAATAGATTGCTTATAGCCTATTAATCACAACGTACTAAGATTTGGAGATGCCGGTGTTGGACTGGGGTGTACAAAGTTAAAAATCATACAACATCAGGCTATAGTCCAACAGGTTTAATTGGAAACACGCTAGCTTTCAGAGCGACGCTCCTCAACCACCTGATGAAGGAGCGTCGCTCCGAAAGCCACTGTGCTACCAATTAAACCTGTTGGAATATAACCTGGTGTTGTGTGATGTTTAACTTTATATTTAAACTTACACTTTATAACTAACAGTCTAACAAAAATCAATATATACAAAACTTATAGCAACTATTTGAAACTAACTGTCGTTTGTATTTTTGCACAGATAATTAGAACAGTGGGCAATATTAGAGGAATAACTGAATTTGGGAGTGGGAGCACATGAAATACAATAAATAACCACATTCAAAACATTGCTACAAGTAAAACTAGCCTGAGAGGCCCAAAGGAGTATAGTAACAAACTTTGGAATGCAAATGAACAGGATTCATTGACCGATCTCAAGGCCTAGAGATTACAGTGTCTCTTAATCACCATGAAATCATGAGAACGTGAGGCTAGACACAGGAATGCTCATCATTGATTAGGTTTTTTTACGGGATTGGGTGTATGGATTAGGAAGGAAAAGCTGCAACCATATTGTATGTGATCATTATGATACAGCAGTACATAAAAAACTGCTTTTTACTGTACAAGTTAGAATGTGTCATTGAACTATCTTGTGATCTGAGCCAAAGTTGAAGTGAATAATTGAATTTGTATGTCGAGGCCAGATGATCCTTTGGCACTCTCCCTGCTTTAACCGGTTTCTGCATGAATAAACTTCCACCTGCCTGAGTTCTGCCAACCTCCTGGGCTATCATACCCTGTCAGGGAAAACGCTCCCAAAATACCTTGGGACTGATGTCATCTATAATATATACAGTGACTGCTGTTGTCTAAAGTATACACAGGGTTTGCTGATCTCTGTATTATACATAACGATTGCTGGCCTCTATAACATACACGGGATCTGCCATTCTCTACAAAATACACAGGTGTGGCTGTTCCATTGAAGATTCACAGAGACTGCTCATCTCTATAATACAGAGATGAATTGCTGTTCCCTGAAACATTAATGAGGACTGCTGTTTTCTATAATATAGACCGGTAGTGCTGTTCCCTATAATATAGACAGGAACTGCTGTTCTCTATAATGCTCCCATGGCAGTGCTACTGTGTTTCATATTCACATGGACCACTGTTCACTCCAGTATACAAAAGGACTACTGTCACCTAGAATACATAAAGGGATTGCTAGTGGTTACGATACACACAAGGACTGCTGTTCACTACAATATATTTAGGGGCTGCTGTTCTCTAGAATATATAATACTCAATTTCCCATCCCATCTAAATTGTATCACCATCACAATTTGCCCCATCTGCAGATTTGCTACTCAATTGTGGTGCCCAGTGCTTTGGGGAATTTGGGAGGTGGGGGTGGAACGTAATTGCTCTCATTGTGTTGCTCTCATTTTTCATCCCTCCCCAGGTTTTACAGCTGTATCAATCGTGCAACTCCCCCTCCCTGCTTTTCAGTCCCCAAGCTTATGTCCCTCTCTGATTTCACTTTCCCTTCACTACTGTCCCTGACTATTTTTGCCCCTCTTCCCAAATATTTCGATTCCCCAGCAATCGTTATGTATAATACAGAGATTAGCAAACCCTGTGTATACTTTAGACAACAGCAGTCACTGTATATATTATAGATGACATCAATCCCAAGGTATTTTGGGAGCGTTTTCCCTGACAGGGTATGATAGCCCAGGAGGTTGGCAGAACTCAGGCAGGTGGAAGTTTATTCATGCAGAAACCGGTTAAAGCAGGGAGAGTGCCAAAGGATCATCTGGCCTCGACATACAAATTCAATTATTCACTTCAACTTTGGCTCAGATCACAAGATAGTTCAATGACACATTCTAACTTGTACAGTAAAAAGCAGTTTTTTATGTACTGCTGTATCATAATGATCACATACAATATGGTTGCAGCTTTTCCTTCCTAATCCATACACCCAATCCAGTAAAAAAACCTAATCAATGATGAGCATTCCTGTGTCTAGCCTCACGTTCTCATGATTTCATGGTGTTTAAGAGACACTGTAATCTCTAGGCCCTTGAGATCGGTCAATGAATCCTGTTCATTTGCATTCCAAAGTTTGTTACTATACTCCTTTGGGCCTCTCAGGCTAGTTTTACTTGTAGCAATGTTTTGAATGTGGTTATTTATTGTATTTCATGTGCTCCCACTCCCAAATTTTGCACCTCTCCCCAAATCCTGGCCAATGTGCCCATCCCTCCAAACCATTCCCTTCTTTTGTTCTTCCTTGACTCCCTGTCATTGGATAAAATAAGATCCCTCTGTGTCTCCATCATGAACAATGCGCCCTCGCTTGCTGAGTCCCAGCCCCAAACACAGAGACAGAGGAAGAGAGAGAAACCTGGGGTGGGGGAGGGGGGAGTGGGGGACAAGAGAGAGAGCCAAAGACACAGAAAAATCCAGGATGAGAAACAGAAGGCCAGAGATATGGAGAGAGAAAACTGCTCAATGAGGCAGGGTGTGAAACCAGGGAGAGAGAGAGAGACAGAAACACTCAGGCTGAGACAACAAAGGTTTGAGAAAGATCCCAGAGAGTGAAAGAAGGACAGACAGACAGAGACAGAAGGAAACTCCCAGGAAGACACATAGTGAAGGGGTAAGACAGAGAAAACAAAGGGGGAGAGAAAGGACAGGTGAGAGACAGTTAGTGAGAGAACCACTGAGGGAGAAAACTAGGAAAAGGCAGAGACAGAAAGACAGACACAGAGAAAGAGAGAAACCAGGGGAGAAACCAAGATCAATGATAGAGACAAGAGTAAAAAAATACCGGGACAGAAAGTGTGTACAAAAACCAGGAAGAGAACAAGACAGACAGAATAGGAATATCTGGGGAGAGTGCACAGGCAGATGGACAGACTGGGGAAGAGAGAACTCACAGGGAGAGGCAGAGTAAAGGACATACACAGGATGGGAGAGAGAGAACAAGTCCAGGGCAACTGACAGAAACAGAGGTGGAGAGAAATCCCAAGGAGAAACAGACAGCCAGAGAAGGAGCTGGAAGGAAGGGGAGGGACAGTGAGAGAGAGAGAGAGAGACACAGAGACAGTGAGAGAGAGAGACAGTGTGAGAGAGAGAGAGAGAGAGACAGACAGAGAGAGAGAGAGAGAGAGAGAGAGAGAGAGAGAGAGAGAGAGAGAGAGAGAGAGAGAGAGAGAGAGAGAGAGACAGACAGAGAGAGAGAGACAGACAGAGAGAGAGAGAGAGAGAGAGATTGCACAGGGCAGGGAGGGAATGGTGTGGAGAGAGGTAAGCAAGGAAGGGAGAGATTGGAACGAATAATCAGAAACAGTGAGGATGCAGACAGTTCTAGGAAGGGAACCTACTGGGGTATATGGACAGGAGCAGCAAGGTGGCTTAGTGGTTAGCACTGCTGCCACACAGCACCATGGACCTGGATCCGATTCCAGCCTCAGGCTACTGTCTGTGTGGAGATTGCACATTTTCCCAATGTCTGCGTGGGTTTCCTCCAGGTGCTCCGGTTTCCTCCCACAATCCAAAGATGTTCAGGGCAGGTGAATTGGCCATGTTGAGTGGCCCATAGTGTTCAGGGAGGTGCATTAGTCAAGGATAAATGTAGAGTAATGGGGAATAGGTCTGGGTGAGTTATTCTTAGGAAGGTCGGTGTGGACTTGTTGGGCTGAAGGGCCTGTTTCCACACTTTAGGGATTTTGAGGAAGACATGAGGAATGGGAGAGATGGGGATTGAAGGAGAAATGAGGGAGAGAAAGCTGGGAATGTGTAAGCATGGAACCCAGACTAATTATTTTATCCCAAATGTGTTATGGACCAAGCCACACCCCCTCAAAACTTTTCAGGAATGTAGTCCAGACCCTAACTTTGATCATTTTTTTTCAGCAGGAATAATGCAGATATTCCAGGAAAGATGCAGTTGGTCAAACCACAGTTTTAAACAAAACAATTTATTTATTTATAAATTACTGAATGAAACAAAAACAAAAAAAAAACAGAATATAAAATAACTTAATCTATTCGAAAACCCAACAGGCTAACCCAATTTAATGGAAACAGACACTTCAGTCTAACCAGTCCATGCCAAACATAATCCCAAACTAAAGTATTCCCACCAGGCTGCTGCTGGCCCATAACCCTTCAAACCTTTCCTATTCATGCATCTGTCCAAATGTCTTTGAAGTGTTGTATTATACCCACATCGACCACTTCCTCAGGAAATTCTTTCCAGATGTGAACCACCTTCTGTGTAAAAAAGTTACCTCTTATGTCTTTTTTTAAGTCTTTATCCTCTAACGTGAAAAATGTGCCCCCTCATCTTGAAGTTCCCCATTTTGGGGAAGAGAAGATTACCATTAACTCTATCCACATCTCTCCTTATTTATAAACTTCTATCATATCATCTCTCAAACTCCTAAACTCCAGTGAAAAGGGTCTCAGCCGATCCAGTCTTTTGTTTATAACTCAAAATTTCCATACCCAGAAATATTCCCAAAAATCTCTTCTGAATTCCCTCCAGCTTGATAGTATCCTTCTTATAACTGGGTCCTCAGAACTGGATACAGTATTCCAGAAGATGCCTCATCAGTGTTCTGTACAACCTCCAGATAACAGCCCAACTCCTATACTCAAAGGATTGAGCAGTTTTGACCATCCTTTTTTGACCAGCCTGTCTGGATATGATGCAAACTTTAAAGAATTGTGGAGGCCTGTAACCCGTGGAGTGCCACAAGGATTTGTGATAGGTCCACTATTTTTCATCATTTATGTAAATGATTTGGATGTGACCATACGAGGTATAGTTGGTAGGTTTGCAGATGACACCAAAATTGGAAGTGTAGTAGACAGCGAAGAGGGTTAGCTCAGATTACAACGGGATCTTGATTAGGTGGGCTAATGGGCCAAGAAGTGGCAGATGGAGTTTAATTCAGATAAATGTGAGGTGCTGCATTTTGGGAAAGCAAATCTCAGCAGGACTTATACACTTAATGGTAAGGTCCTTGAGAGTGTTGCTGAACTAAGAGCTTGGAGTGCAGGCTCATAGCTCCTTCAAAGTGGAGTCGCAGGTAGATAGGATAGTGAAGGCGGCTTTTGGTATGCTTTCCTTTATTGGTCAGAGTATTTAGTACAGGAGTTGGGGGTTATGTTGTGGCTACACAGGACATTGGTTAGGCCACTGTTGGAATATTGCGTGTAATTCTGGTCTCTTTCTTATCAAAAAGATGTCGTACAACTTTAAAGGGTTCAGAAAAGATTTATCAGGATGTTGCCAGGGTTGGAGGATTTGAGCTACAAGGAGAGGCTAAACAGGCTGGAGCTGTTTTCCATGGAGCATCAGAGGCTGAGGGGTGACTTTATAAATGTTTACAAAATTATGAGGGGCGTGAGTAGGACAAATAGACAAAGTCTTTTCTCTGGAGTGGGGGAGTCCAGAACTAGAGAGCATAGGTTTAGGGTGAGAGCAGAAATATACAAAAGAGACCGAAGGGGCAACTTTTTCATAGAGGGTGGTACATAAATGGAATGAGCTGCCAGATGATGTGCTGGAGGCTAGTCCAATTGTCATGTTTAAAAGGCATCTGGATGGGTATCTGAATAGGAAGGGTTTGAAGGGATATGGGCCGGATGCTGGCAGGTGGGATTAGATTGGGTTGTGCTATCTGGTCAGTATGGAGAGGTTGGAGCGAAGGGTCTGTTTCCGTGTTATACATCTCTATGACTCAATGACTCGAAATGTACAACATTACCACCCTCCAGTCATCAGGCACCTCACCCATAGTTACAGATGATGCAAATCTTTCTGCAAGGGACCTCAATTTCCTACCTTACACCCCACAAGATTCTGGGATGCATTAGATCAGGTCCTGGAGCTTTATCAGTCTGTATATCCTCCATGACCTCCTGAACTTTTTCTTCTGCAATGTGAAGTATCTTTAAAACATGCAAGTTTATTTCTTGCATTCTCTGGACTCCATTGCTTTCTCCACAGTAAATATACTGAAATAAATTTAGTATCTCAGCCATCTCCTGGGTTCCACCCAATGACAAATTCTTGATCTTTGCAAAAATTTGTCGTTTATATAAATGATTTGGATGTGAACACAACAGGAAGTGTTAGTAAGTTTGCAGATGATACCAAAATTGGAAGTGCATTGGACAGTGAAGGAGTTATCTCAGAGTACAATTTGGTCTTGATGAGATGGGCTGAGGAGTTGCAGATGGATTTTCATTTGGATAAATGCAAAGTGCTGCATTTTGGAAAAGCAAATCAGATCAGGACTTATACACTTAATGGTAAGGTCCTAGCGAGTGTTGCTGAACAGTGACCTTGAAGTGCGGGTTCATAGCTCCTGGAAAGTAGAATCGCAAGTAGATAGGATAGTGAAGGTGTTTAGCATACTTTCCTTTATTGGTCAGAGCACTGAATATAGGAGTTGGGAGGTCATGTTGCGGCTGTACAGTTCATTGGTTAGGCCACTTTTGGAATATTGCGTGCAATTCTGATCTCCTTCCTATTGGTAGGATGTTGTGAAACTTGAAAGGGTTCAGAAAAGATTTACAAGGATGTTCCCAGGGTTGGAGGATTTGAGCGAGAGAGAGAGACTGAATAGGTTGGGGTTGTTTTCTCCGGAACGTCTGAGGCTGAGGGGTGACCTTTCAGAGATTTATAAGGTTGACTACCTTATAAATTTGAGGCAGCTCCTCAAAAGCTAGTGCTTCCAAATAAACCTGGTGTGTGATTTTTAACTTTGTCCACGCCAGTCCAATACTGGCACCTCCAAGTCATGGACAGGATAAATAGACAAGGTCTTTTTCCTGGGGTGGGGGAGTCCACAACTAGAATTCATAGGTTTAGGGTGATGTTCACTCCCATTTAAAGGAGACTTCTGTATTCAGTAACATTCACATGGACTGCTGGTCTCCTCAATGTGCACAGGGGGCTGCTTTTGCTTGTAATATATACACAGGAACTGCTGTTGTCTGCAATGTACACGGGAACGGCTGTTCCTTTTAGTATATACTGGGACTGCCATTCTTTGTAATATACACAGGGTTCACATATGCAGAGACTGCTCTTCAATATACTAATCACAGGGATTACTATTCTCTTTGGTATACACGGGTACTTCTATTCACTACAATATAGATAGGAACTGCTCTTCTCTATCATATAGATAGGGACTGAGATCTAAGTGAAGCAGTTAAACACTGCTGTTCTCTGTTTTATTGTCAGGAATTACTATTCTCTACTCATTCCTAGGACAGCTGTTCTCTACAGTTTACACCAGGACAGCTGTTCTCTGTAAGAAACACAGAAACTGCAGTTCCCTGTAATACACACAGGAACTGCAATTCTGTTTCATATACGCAGAGTCAGATGTTCAGTAGAAAATTTACTGCTGCTCTCTGAAATAGACACAGTGACAGCTTACTCTGTAATTATACAGAGGAACAGTTGTTCTCTGGAAATACACGGAAATTAATGTTGCTTGCAATATGGCCAAGAACTGTTATTCTCTACAAAACAGGCAAGGACTGCTATTCTCTGTGACACATGCAAGGGCTTCTGTTTTGTTTCAGTTTGTTTCATTGCTGCATAAAATAGCATACACAGTCATTGTTGTTCTCTGTAACATGCATAGGGACTGCTGCCACTGCAATATAGACAATAAATGTTATTCTGTACAATCTAATATTGCAAGCCAGGTAATCGCCAAGTGGTGTTATTGCTGGATTGTTAATCCAGAGACCCAGGTAATGTGTCGGAGACTGATTTTCAAATTTTATCTCAGTTTTATTCCAATTTTATCTCACCACCCTTTTGGCTCACATGCTCATTCCTGATGAAGGGCTTTTGCCTGAAACATTGATTCTCCTCCTCCTCGGATATTGCCTGACCTGCTGTACTTTTTCAACACCACACTCTAGACGCAATTTAAAATCCTGCGTTAGCAGACGGTGGAATTTTAATTCCAGCAAAATTTGCAAATGATGGCCATTGTCGATTGTTGGAAAAACACAACTTGTTCGCTAATGTCTTTCAGGGAAGGAAACTGGCATCTTTACTTGGTCTGGTCTCCATGTTTCTCCAAACCCACAGCAATGTGGTGGACACTTAATTGCTCTTTGGGCCATTAGGGATGGGCAATAAACACTGGCCTAGCCAGCAATGCCTTCATCCCGCAAATGAATAAAGAAAAGGTATAGTTTAGCAAGCTGGAACAGAAACGGTGGGCCAAAGTGCCCCCTTCTGCATTGTAACACTACGATAATTACTACTTGAGGTCCTGTGTAGTGTAAATTGTGGAATTTAAGGAATAATTTTGTTGTTGAATAAGAAACTGATTGTTTTCTCTGTGTATTTGAACTTAATAACTACCTTAACAATATTTCTGTAATTGTGGTGATTTCTTAAAAGGACAGCTTCCAAAACTGGGCTGTAGAGTAGATGGCCTTTGTGCACCAATGAAAGTCTGTTAAATCTGAACTGTTATGTCTTAAAGTCAAACAAATTTAAATTATTAGAAAGAGATTCACCCAACTCACCAAATTTCTAGCCCCTCTATTTAAGATGAAATTCTGATGCACAAAGGAGATCAACCATTTCCCAAACTGTAATCCCAGCATTTTCATAAAACTGTGTCAGCAATATTGCTCACACACAGGTAAAAAGCCATTCCATATTGTTGAAAACATAGCAAAAGGAGTTGAAGCTTTTTACACAGAATGGGCCGCTAATGCTGATTGGCTAGCTCATCATTACCATGGAGATGCAGCAAAAACAGTTAGCTGTCAATCTTAATTCTCAGGACAGACAGGTGGACTGATTGGTCAGAGTGTCACCATGGGGATGCAGCAGAGTTTGGTTTACTCCATGATGCTGAAAATGTGTTGCTGGTTAAAGCACAGCAGGTTAGGAAGCATCCAAGGAACAGGAAATTCGATGTTTCGGGCCAGAGCCCTTCATCAGGAAGCCGAAACGTCGAATTTCCTGTTCCTTGGATGCTGCCTAACCTGCTGTGCTTTAACCAGCAACACATTTTCAGCTCTGATTTCCAGCATCTGCAGACCTCACTTTTTACTCCATGATGCCTTTCTTATCAAAGAAGTGCAATGTCTGTAAAAATTCCTTTTGCCTACATGAACCAGGGTCCTGCGTAATTAGATTTGTTGCTTCTAACTCATGCACAAATGCATCACGCTGTCATCTCAGCTGTTGATCTTAAATTGGTTTCCAGTTTAACTCTTACCATAGCTCAGGTTACTTAATCAATGATTTCCAAAGCAGAATCACTTCTCATGACGCTTACATGCACGGCTGGTTGAGCACAGGCTGCTTGCTGCCAGCAGAGAATGGTCAAATGGACATGTTTTCTGACATGGTCCGCCAGTCGTCAAGACCTACAGGTCATACTGCCAGCACCAAAACTCGTGTCATGTTATTCATTTGTGAATCACTTGTTAGACTTGTGTAAAGGTGGTTGCCTGCCTAATGATGCAGATGATAGAATTTGTTCTCATGGTTCACTGCACCCACCAACTTTGGTTTATCCTAGACACACAAAATTGATGTCTTTTTTCCATCCTATCATATCTGTGACAGAGTCTGCACAGCCTGAATTGGCTGAATGCTTTGTGAAACTGTTGCAATCAAGTCTAAATGTGTTTTCCACATGACAGCGACAGCATACCCATGTGCTGTTACAACATTGTCAGTTTATTTATATCAGTATACAAATCAAATAAACCTGTGTCTAAGTTCATCAAAATCATGAACTGAGCACTTTGTGTAGTTGAGTTCAGTTCCAGTGGCAACATGTATGCCCAAATAGATGGTATTACTATGCGATAATCTGGAGGTCAAACTCTTCCGAATATGATTTGGATGTGTGAGGTGTGCAAAGTTAAAAATCACACATCACTAGGTTGTAGTCTTTGTTGGTAATCATGAATAACACATCTTTGATGACATGATAATTAGCTTCTATCCCTTGCATATTTCCAACATGTTGTTGATATGTTTGCAATATTTGAATCTGCATTAAAGAATTTCTTTGTATAGCTCTATGATCTCCATCTTATGCTGAAATGTACCACTGAAATTAAGTACACTCTCCTTGATATAATCTTTGAGAAATCGGCCAAATTATTTCTTAACTCCTATTCACTGGTGAGTGTACATGTTAAGATTCCTACAGTCCCACAAGATTTATCTTATTGGCAACTTCATGAGTGAAATGATTGAGTGGGGGATATGCCTGACCATGAGGTTACAGATTGTGCTGGAGTACAATTCTGCTGCTGTTGATGGCCCCACAAAGCCTCGTGGATGCCCAGTCTTTAATTGTTACGTCTGTTCAAAGTCTGTTCTATTTAACACGGAGATAGTGCCATTCTACACAATGGAAGTTATTCTCAATGTGAGGAATCTCAGAAGTGGATAACCAGAGATTCAACGTCATTGGTATGTCACTAAGAGGACAGATGAGGATTGTTTTCTTATTCTGAGAGTAGTCAGGATCTATGATTATTTGACTGGAAACAGTGATGGAACCTGGTTCCAGAAATAAATTGAAGACCGTCAGAGAGCTCATTGAGGATAAGAAACTTACAGGTTTAAATTAGAGATGTAGAATGCAGCATGTCTGCTGTTTCAAAGCATGAAAAGCTAAGTGTCCTCCTCTGTACTTTTAGGTTTCGATAATACTGCAGTAAAATAACTGAGAACATTACGATTTTTAGGTGACCAAACTTTTGTTCAACATAAATTTTTCTTTTTACCATTCCTGAATTTCCGTATTACTTAAAGGATGCCAAATAGTAGAGGAGAGAACAAAGCAGGCAAAGGAGTAAGTGCATCCCAGCAAACAATCTGTCATATCAGTGACTAGTTTCAAACAGCAACATTAACAATGTACAAAGGTAAGAATGACATATCACATCAGATATGTATCAATCTCCATCCCCTCTCTTGCAACCAGTGGTTGCCCTTTACCTCCCCTATCACAGTGACCTCAGTGCCCTCAATGAAGTAAAATCCTGACCACTCTCTGAATAAAGATAATTCCTTTGATTTGTCATTGGATTTGTTTGGATTTGTGGACAGAGGTATAGAGGCTGTAGGATACTAAGCATTCATCATTCAGGAGATTAACAGGTGAAGTCCCTGACACCTTCCCACCTCCATGAGATGAATTTCAATGTGGGCGGTCTGTGGACACTCTTGCTGCCCACCATAAATTGAGATCCTTGGAAGATTAATGCTCAATTAATACCTTATTCACACCTCCCATTAGTCGTAGCCAGAGGTGGGTAGGCAGCATTCTTTTTAACCACTCATTGATGTTGGTGTGTGATGGCTACATTCACCTGTTACTCAAATGTTTGTGACACCTTCCTGCAAGAGTCTAGAGAAGAAATTGCGGGGCCTTGGCTGATAGTAGGGCATTAAGGATTGCAATGGAACAGAAGGATCAGGGCGTTCAGGTGCACGATTCTTTGAAATTAGAGACACAGTTCGAGATGGCAATGAAGAAGGCTTTTGGTACACTGGCCTTCATTAGTCAGGACATCGAGTATAGAAGTTGGAAAGTTATTTTGCACCTGTACCGGACATTGATGAGGCTATACTTGGAGTATTGTGTTCAGTCTTGATCACCTTGCTATAGAAAGATGGTATTAAACTGGAAAGAGTACAGAAGAAATTTACAAGGATGTTGCCAGGACTCAGGGGACGGAATTATGGGGAGACATTGGACAAACGAGGCCTGTTTTCTTTAGAGTGCAGGAGACTGAGGGGGATCTTATAGAAGTGCGTAACAACATGAAAGGCATGAATCGGGTGAATGAATAAGTCTTTTTCCCAGGGATGGCGAATCGAGGAGTAGAGGGTATCAGTTGAAAGTTAGAGGGGAAAGAATAAAAGGGAACCTGACGGGAAGTGTTTTCACACAGAGGGTGGTACGTATTTGGAATAAGTGACCAGTAGAAATGTTTGAGGTGGGTACATTAACAACATTTAAAAGGCATTTGGACAAATACAGAGAGAGCAAAGGTTTAGAAGGATATGGGCCAAGTAAAGGAAATTAGGTTAGCGTGGATGGTTATTTCTAGTTGTCCTGGCCCAGTATGGGCCGAAGGTGCTGTCTTTATGCTGTAGGACTCGATGACTCTATGATTCTATGACATTTCCCTTCCAAGATAATTAACAAGGTAAGGTACTGCACAGGGGTAAAGTGGTGGATACAGGCCCTTTCATGAGTTTTTATGATGTACAATGAGTGATGATTTCATACTGGAATCTGATCACCAGAACTAGTTTTGATAGGCCCTATCTCAGTATCAAGTCCACACAGTGAGAAGATGGTGAGGACCATATTCATGAAGGGCCCCACAAGTTGCTCTTGGAGGACTGTAGGAATCCTAACATGTATGCTGATTAGTGAATGTAGGCTTTCAGTAATCGGCGTTAAAAACAATTTGGCGGATTTCTCAATGAATGTATCAAGGAAAGGGTACTCCATTTCAGTGGTAAAGTTTTAGCATCAGATGGCGATCATTGAGCTATATAAAGAAACTCTTTAATGCAGATTGAAATATCGCAAACATATAACATGTTGAAGATATGCAAGTGGATAGAGGTTAGGATTCATGCCATCAATGATGTATTTTGCATGGTTACCAATAAAGATGTTAAGAAGGGTTTGCCCTTGAGAATATCCTATGGTAACACCATTTAGTTGGTCATACACATTGCTATTGGAACGGAAGTCAACTACACAAGGTACAAAATTCATGTGTTTCATAGAATCCTGACAATGTGGAAGCAGACCCTTCAGCCCAACAATTCCACACTAACCCTCCAGACAGGAAGCCACCCAGACCAATTTCTCCTATTATTCTACATTTATCGCAGATGCAACCTGCACATCCCTAAACTCTACGGGCAATTTAACATGGCCAAATTACCCAACCTGCACATCTTTTGATTGTAGGAGAAAACCCATGCAGCCATGGGGAGACACACTCACACAGACAGTGACCCAAGGCTGAAATTAAACCCAGGTCCCTGGCGCTGTGAGGCAGCAGTGGTAACCACTCAGCCACTGTGCCACCAGAAAGGGAAAAAAAGATGATGTTTGGTGAACGCTGAATCAGACACAAGTGGAATGTCTAGATTTCAATGGCTTATTTGTATGTATAGTGATAAATAAGCTGGCAATGTTCAAAGAGCACATGGGCATGCTTTCATTATCAGAATGTAGCTCTTGCATGGTCTTCATGAATGTGAAGGAATCCTTCACTGTGCATATGGAAAACACATTTAGACAGGATTACAATAGTTTCACAAAGCATCCAGCCAATTCAGGCTGTGTAGACTCTGTCACAGATGTGATAGGATGGAAAAAGGACAGCAATTTTGTCTGTTTGGGATAAACCATATTTGGTGGATGCACTGAGCCGTAAGAACAAATTCTATCAAATGCATCATTAGGCAGATTACCGCCTTCACACACAAGGCCAACAGGTGATTCACAAATGAATAACATTACATGTGTCTTTGGTGCTGTTGGGATGCCAGATATGTAGGCCCTACATCCTGACAACTGGCGGACCATGTCAGAAAACATGTCCATTTGACTATTCTCTGCTGGCAGCAAGCTGCCTGTGCTCAATCAGCCCATGCTTGTAAACCTCATGAGAAGTGATTCTGCTTTGGAAATCATTGATTAAATAATCTGAACTATGCACAGAGTTAAACTGAATACCAATTTAAGATCAACAGCTGAATGCATTTGTGCATGAGTTAGAAGCAACAAATATAATTACACAGGACCCTGGTTCATGTCGGCAAAAGGAATTTTTACAGGTATTGTATTTCTTTGATAAGAAAGGCATCATGGAGTGAACCAAACTCTGCTGTATCCCCATGGTGACACCCTGACCAATCAGAGTCTACCTATCTGGTCTGAGAATTAAGATTGACAGCTAACTGTTTTTGCTGCATCTCCATGGTAATAATGAGCTAGCCAATCAGCATCAGCTTCCCATTTCATATAAAAAGTTTTAACTCCTTTTACAATGTTTTCAAAACAGGTTTCCACTTATATGTAAGCAACATTACTGACAGTTTGCTTGAAATGCTGGGATTACAGTTTGGGATAAGTTTGATCACCTTTGTTGCCTTACAAATTCAGCTTAAACAGAAACGTGAGAAATTTGGTGAGTTAAGTGAATCTCTTTCCAAAAGTTCAAATTTGTTTGACTTTGAAACATAACAGCTTAGCTTTAATAGGAATTCATTAATGCACAAAACCCATCCATTCTACAACCCAGCTTTGAAACCTGTCCTTTTAAGAAATCACCACTATTACAGAAGTACTGTTAAGTTCAGAGACACAGAAAAAAAACAACCAGTTTCTTGGTCTACAACAAAATTATTCAGGGAGAAAGTGAGGACTGCAGATGGTGGAGATCAGGGTAAAAAGTGTTGTGCTGGAAAAGCACAGATGGCCTTGAGGAAGAGCTTATAATGGAAACATCAACTCTCCTCCTCCTCAGGTGCTGCCTGTCTGGCTGTGCTTTTCCAACACCACACTTCTTGAACAAAATTATTCCATATAAATTCCACAATTTACATCCCTCAGGACCTCAGGTAGTAATCAATGCCATGTTTCAGTGCAGAAGGAGGCAGTTTTGGCCCATCATTTCTGTTCCAGTTTGTTAAATGTTATCTTTTTTAATTCATTTGTGGGATGAGGGTGTTGTTGTCTAGCCCAGTGTTTATTGCCCATCCCTAATGGTGCAAAGAGCAGTTAAGATTCCACCACATTGCTGTAGTTCTGGAGAAACATGAAGACCAGAGCAGGTAAAGATGGCAATTCCTCCCCGAAAAGTCATTTGTGAACAAGTTGATTTTTTTCCCCAACAATCAGCAATGAATTCATGGCCATGATTACTCTCATACTTGCAGATTTTGCTAAAATTCAAAATCCACCATCTTCCATGGCAGGATTTGAATCTGAGTCCCCAGCACATTACCTGGGTCTCTAGATTAACAGTCCAACAATAGCACCATTGGGTCATGGCCTGATCTGCAATATTAGATTATGCAGAATAGCATTTAATGTCTCTATTGCAGTGAAGAGCAGTCCCTGTGTATGCTGTGCTAAACAGTAATTTCTGAGTATATGAAACTGAACAGATGTTCCTGTGTATTAGAGAGTAGCAGTACCTGTCTGTATTACAGAGAAGAGCAGATTTTGTGCATAATGCAGAGAACATTAGTTCCTGTGTATTTTCTAACCCTTTCTAGTTTCACAGCATGCTTCGAAGAGGATTGCACACAATAATCCAAAAGAGGCTTAACCAATGTCCTGCACAGCTGCAATATGATTTCCAACTCCTATATTCAATGCTCTGTCTGAGAAAGGAAAATATACCAGACGCTTACTTCACTATCCAATCTATCTGCAACTCCACTTTCAAGGAACTATGAACCCGCACTCCAAGGTCTCATTAGACACTCCCCAGGACCTTACCATTAAATGGATAAATCCAGTCCTGATTTTCATTTCTAAAATGCAGCACCAAAATTAAACTTCATCTGTCACTCCTCAGCCCATTGGCCTATCTGATTAAGATCCCGTTATACCCTGAGGTAACGTTCGCTGAGCTGGGAATTTGTATTGCAGACATTTTGTCCCCTGTCTAGGTGACATCCTCAGTGCTTGGGAGCCTCCTGTGAAACACTTCTGTGTTGTTTCCTCCAGCATTTATAGTGGTTTATAAATGCTGGAGGAAACAACACAGAAGTACTTCACTGGAGGCTCCCAAGCACTGAGGATGTCACCTAGACAGGGGACAAAACATCTGCAACCCAAATTCCCAGCTCGGCGAACAGAACCACAACAACGAGCACCCGAGCTACAAATCTTCTCACAAACTTGAACTCTGAGGTAGCCTTCATCGCTGTCCACTACACCTCCAATTTTGGCTTCATCTGCAAACTTACTAACTGTACCTCATATTTTCACATCCATATAATTTATATAAATGACAAAAAGCAGTGAACCCAGCACCAATCCTGTGGTACCCCACTGGTCACAGGGCTTCAGCCTGAAAAGCAAACCTCCACCACCAACACCATCAGTTTTCAACTTTCAAACCAGTTGTGTATCCAAATAGCAAGATCTCCCTGTATTCCATGTGACCTAATCTTGCTAACCAGTCTACCATGAGGGAGCTTGTCAAAGCCTTCATCAATCCTCTTCATTATTTACATAGAACATACAACATAGAGCAATATATGTTGCTCTTTGGCCCTCAATGTTGTGTCAACCTGTGAACTATTCTCAGCTCATCCCCCTACACTATCCCATCATCATCCATGTGCTTATCTAAGGATTGTTTAAATCTCCCTAATGTGGCTAGGTTCACTACATTAGCAGGTAGGGCATTCCACGCCTTTCCCACTCTCTGAGTAAAGAACCTACCTCTGACATCTGTCACCCCTCAATTTTTAGTTATGCCCTCTCGTACAATCTGACGTCATCATCCTCGGAAAAAGACTTTCATCATCTACCCTATCTAATCCTCTGATCATCTTGTATGTCTCTATCAAATCCCCTCTTAGCCGCCTTCTTTCCAATGAGAACAGACCCAAGTCTCTCACAGCTTTTCTTCATAAGACCTTCGCTCCAGACCAGGCAACATCCTGGTAAATCTCCTTTGTACCTTTTCCAATGCTTCCACATCCTTTCCAAAATATGGCGACCAGAACTGTACACAATATTCCAAGTATGGCCGCACTAGCGTTTTGTATAGTTACAGTTCCAGAACTCAATCCCTCTACAAATGAAACCTAACACACCGTATGCCTTCTTAACAGCACTATCAACCTGGGTGGCAATTTTCAGAGATCTATGCACATGGACTCCAAGATCCATGTGCATAGATTTGTGGGCGACACGGTGGCACAGTGGTTAGCACTGCTGCCTCAGAGCACCTGAGACCCGGGTTCAATTCCCGACTCAGGCGACAGTGTGTGGAGCTTGCACGTTCTCCCCGTGTCTGCGTGGGTTTCCTCCGGGTGCTCCGGTTTCCTCCCACAGTCCAAAGATGTGCGGGTCAGGTGAATTGGCCATGCTAAATTGCCCGTAGTGTTAGGTAAGGGGTAAATGTAGGGGTATGGGTGGGTTGCGCTTTGGCGGGTCGGTGTGGACTTGTTGGGCCAAAGGGCCTTTTTTCCCACATTAAGTCTAATCTAATTCCTCTGCACATCCACACTACCAAGAATCTTTTTCTTGTTCTTGCCTTCCTGTTATACGTCCCTGCATTGACCTCCATTTGCCACCTCTCAGTCCAATTCTGCAGTTTATCCAAGTCCCCTGCAACCTGTAACATTCTTCCAAACTGTCCACTACTCCACCTACTTTAGTGTTGTCTGCAAATTTACTAATCCATCCACCTATCATGCGTCTAAGTCATTTATAAAAATTCCAAAGTGGATCCTTTTGGCACACCACTAGTAACCGGACTCCAGGCTGAATATTTTCCATCAACCACCATTCGCTGCCTTCTTTCAGAAAGCCAGTTTCTAATCCAAACTGCTAAATCACCCTCAATCCCATGCATCTGCATTTTCTCCAACAGCTTAGCATTTGGAACCTTATCAAAGGCCTTATCTAAGTCCACGTATGCCACGTCAACTGTCCTACTCATCCACATGCTTGGTCACCTTTTCAAAAATCTCAGTGAGGTATGTGAAACACGACTTGTCCTTGACGAATCCATGTTGACTATCTGAAATCAAATTGTTGCATGCGATGATAATAAATCTTATCTCTTATAATCCTTTCCAAAAGCATTCCTACAACAGAAATAAGGCTCACTAGTCTATAATTACCTGGGTCATCTCTACTGCCCTTCTCGAACAAGGTCACAACATTTGCAATCCTCTGGTTCTCTGGTACTAAACCTGTAGACACTGACAACTCAAATATCAAAGCCAAAGGCTCTGCTATCTCGTCCCTAGCTTCCCAGAGGATCCTCAGATAAATCTCATCCAGCCCAGGGGACTTGTCGACTTTCATTCCTTCAAGAATTGATAACACCTGTTCATAACTAATCTCGATCCTCTCTAGTCTAATATCCCGTACCTCATTCTTTCCCTCGACAATATTCTCCTTTTCCTGAGTGAAAACCGGTGAGAAATGTTCATGTAGCACGTCTCCGATCTCCACAGGGTCCACATTCAACTTCCCACTTCTGTCTTTGACTGGTCCTATTCCTACCAGAGATATCCTTTTATTCCTCACATATCTATATAAAGATTTGGGGTTCTCCTTTATTCTATTTGCTAAAGACTGCTCGTGTCCTCTCTTTGCTCTTCTTAACTCTCTCTTTAAATCCTTCCCAGCTGATCTGTAACTCCTCATCACCTCATCTGTACCATCTTGCCTCATCAACACATAAGCCTCCTTCTTCTTAACAAGAGATGCAATTTCTGCAGTAAACCATGGTTCCCTTACCTTATCACTTCTTCCCTGCCTGACAGGGACACAATATATCTGTTCCTTAAACCAGCTCCACATTTCCATTGCCTGCATCTCCTAAATTTTGCTACCCCATTTTATGCATCCTAATTCTTGCCTAATCGCATTATAATTGTCCTTGCCCCATCGATAACTCTTGCCGTGTGGCATGTACCTATCCCTTTCCATCGCTAAACTAAATGTAACTTATGGTCACTGTCTCCAAAGTGCTCACCTACAACTAAATCAAACACCTGGCCTGGTTCATTACCAAGCACTTTATGGGCGGCATGGTGGCACAGTGGTTAGCACTGCTGCCTCACAGCGCCAGAGACCCGGGTTGACATACTGTGTCAGGAAACCCTCCTGTACACATTGGACAAAAACTGATCCATCTGGCGTACTAAATTAAAGTCCCCTATAGTGACCACCCTGTTCCTTTCATTCTTACCCAGAATAATTTTGCCAATCCTCTCTTCCACCTCTCTTCCCTGGAACTCTGCGGAGGCCTATAAAAAAATTCCAAGCAGTGTGACCTCTTTTCTCCTGTTTCTAACCTCAGCCCAAACTACCTTAGTAGACAAGTCCTCGTCAAAAATTCTTTCAGCCACCATTACACTATCCTTGACTAACAAGGCCATGCTTCCCCCTCTTTTATTGCCTCGGCTGTTCTTAATGATAGATCTAAACCCCGTAACCTCCAAAATACATTCCTCACCCTGCTTCATCCATGTCTCCAAAATGGCCACAATATCGAAGTCCCAGTTACCTATCCATGCTGCAAGCTCACCTACCTTATTTCGGAAACTTATGGCGTTGAAGTAAACACACTTTAAATCAGCTTGCTGTCTGCCAGCACATTCCTGTGACACTGAATCCTGTCTCTGTCCTCCCTACTCTCATCCTCCTGTGCAGTGCAACTACACCTCAGGTTCCCATGCTTCTGCTGGGCTAGTTTAAACCCACCTGAATAGCACCAGTAAATTTCCCACTCAGGATATTAGTACCCCTTTGGTTCAAGTGAAGACTGTCCTGTTTGTACAGGTCCCACCTTCTCCAATTAACAAAGTACCTGAAACCTTCCTTCCTGCACCATCCCTGCAACCACACGTTCAGCTGATATCTCTCCCTATTCCCTGTCCTGCTATCACGTGGGACGGGTAACATGCCAGAGATAACAACTGTGTTTGTTCCAGCTCTCAGCTTCCAACCTAGCTCCCTGAAATCCTGCCTTACATCCCTATCCCTCTTTCTCCCTATGTCTTTGGTATCTACGTGGACCACGACTTTGGGGCTGGTCACTCTCTCTCTTCAGGACCCCAGAGATACGATCCGAGACATCACGGACCCTGGCACCTGGGAGGCAACACACCAACCGTGAGTCTCATTCCCAATTTCTTCAAAATATTCAATCAAGTTCGTGAGACACGATTTCCCATGCACAAAGCCACATTGACTATCCCTAATCAGATTAGATTAGACTTACAGTGTGGAAACAGGCCCTTCGGCCCAACAAGTCCACACCGACCCGCCGAAGCGCAACCCACCCATACCCCTACATTTACCCCTACCTAACACTACGGGCAATTTAGCATGGCCAATTCACCTGACCCGCACATCTTTGTGACTGTGGGAGGAAACCGGAGCACCCGGAGGAAACCCACGCAGACACGGGGAGAACGTGCAAACTCCACACAGTCAGTCGCCTGAGTCGGGAATTGAACCCGGGTCTCAGGCACTGTGAGGCAGCAGTGCTAACCACTGTGCCACCGTGCTGCCCTTGCTTTTCTAGATTCATGAAAATCCTATCCCCCAGGATTCTCTCCAATAACTTGCCCACAACTGATGTCAGGCTCACTGGTCTATAGTTCCCTGACTTTTTCTTACCACATTTCTAAAACACAGTAGCACCATGTCAGCCAGCATCCAGTCTTCCAGCATCTCAGCTGTGACTACCAATGATGCAAATATCTCAGCAAGGGCCAAGTGATTGGGATCACTTCCCAAGCTTCCCACAGAGTTTGACATTACATCAGATAATGTCCTGGGAATTTTTCCACTTGTATGTGTTTCAAGACATTCAGCACTTCCTCCTCTGTAATATGGGCATTTTTTTCAAGATGGCACCACCTATTTCCCCTCATTCTATATTTTCCATGTCCTTCTCCATGTAAACACTGATGCAAAGTACTCATTTAGTAACTCCCCATCTCCTGCGGCTCCACATATAGGTAGCCATGTTGATCCTTGAGGGGCCCTATTCAATCCTGAGTTACCCTTTTGTCCTTAATGTATTTATAAAAACCCTTCTGATTCACCTTATCTCTATTTGCTAAAACTATGGCATGTCCATTTTTTGCCCTCCTGATTGCCCTCTTCAGTATACTCCTCATACCTTTATACTCTACAAAGGATTCACTCGATCTCTGCTGTCTATACCTACCATATTCTTCCTTCTTTTTCATAGCCAAACCTTCAATTTCTGCATTCATCCAGCATTCCCTATATATCCCAATTCTACCTTTCACCATAAGAGGAATATACTGTCTCCGGACTCTCATAATCTCATTCCTGAAGGCTTCCCATTTTCCAGCCGTCCCTTTACCTGCGAACATCTGCCACAATCAACTTTTGAATGTTCTTGCCTGATACCATGAAATTAGCCTTCCTCCATATTAGAACTTCAAATTTTAGATCCAGCCTATCCTTTTCCATCACTATTTTGAAACTAATTGAATTATGGTCGCTGGCCCCAAAGTGCTCCCCCACTGACACCTCAGTCACTGGCCCTGCTTTATTTCCCAAGAGTAAGTATATCCACAGACTGAATCAGAAACTTTTCTTGTAAATACTTAAATTCCTCTCCATCTAAGCCCTTAACACTATGGCAGTCTCAAACTATCTCAAAAACCCCCTACCATAAACAACTGATTATTCTGCTTACAAATTTGTTTCTCAATTTCCTGCTGACAATTAGGGGGGTCTAGAATGCAATCTCAATAAGGTGGTCATCCCTATCTTATTTCTCAGTTCCACCCAAATAATGTCCCTGCATATATTCCCAGGAGTATCCTCTCTAAGTACAGCACTAATGCTGTCCCTTATCAAAAACATGACTCTCCCTTCTCTCTTGCTTTCCTTTCTATCCTTGCTCTTGCATTTGTATCCTGGAACATGAAGTTGCCAATCCTATACATCCCTGACCCATGTCTCTGTAATTGCTATTATATCTCAGTCCCATGACCCTAACCATGACCCAAGGTCATCTGCCTTGCCTGTTAGGCCTCTTGCTTTGAAGGATATGCAGTTTGATTTATCAGTCCTGCCATGTTCTCTGCTTTGTTACTTCCTGTCTTGATGATTTGACTCGCTCCTTTTCCCAACTGTACCAGTTTCAGACTGATCTCTTTCCTCACTATTTCCCTGGTCCCACCGCCCTCACCAAACCTGGTTTGGTTTAAATCCTCCCAGTATATCAATCCCCTTTCAATTCAGGTGCAATCCATCCTTTCTTATACAGGTCACTTCTATCCCAAAAGAGATTCCAATGATCCAAAAATATGAACCCTTCTCCCCTTCACCAATCTCTCAACCATGCATTCATCTGCTCTACCCTCCTATTCCTACCCTCACTAGCTCAGAACACCGTGAGTAATCCCGATATTACTACTCTCGAGGACCTCATTTTTAAATTCCTGCCTAACTTTTTATATTGTCCCTTCAGAATCTCATCCCTTTCCCTTCCTGTGCCATTGGTTCCAGTGTGAACAATGGCCTCCTGCTGGTCCATCTCCCTTTTGAGAATATTCTGCACCCTCTCCAAGATATCCTTGATCCTGGTACCAGGGAGGCAATGCACCATTCTTGTTTTTCCCAGCTGGCTGCAGAAACATCTGTCTGTGCCTCTGACTAGAGAATCCTCTATCACAATTGATCACTTAGAACCCAACATATCCCTTATTACATTAGAACCTGACTTGATACCAGAAACTTGGCTCTTCATGTTACATTCCCCGAGAGTCATCACCCCAACATTTTCCAAATCAGCATCCTTGTTTGAAATAGGAATAGCCACAGACAAGTAGCTGCACTACTTGTCTACCTCTCCTGCCTTTCTTGGAGTTAACCCATCTACCTGACTGTATCTGTGGCTTTTCTCCCAACCTATAACTGCTGTCCATCACATCCCATAGCTCTTGTCCATTCCTCACTGCCTCTCACTATCACTTCAAATGATCCATACAATCTGAGAGGATACATAACCAAAGACACTTCCTGCAGACATTATCATCAGTAACATGGGAACTCTCCCTAATCTCCCACATCCGACAGGAAAAGCACATCACTTCACTCAACACTATTTTTGTTCCTTCACAAACTACAGACCCAGAAAACAGCACCGTATTTTTTGCTCTAAAAAGCAGTGCCCCTCACTTACTTATTACTTGGGGTTTATAGCTTTAAAATATAATCAAGAGATGGATTTCAATAAAATACATACACAAGGAAGAACCCACTCTATTCACAATTGCAGACTTACAGCAAGGTTACATGTTAAAAACTATGCACATATCTATTCTTGTGGCTGTGAGCTCACGCATACAGCTTCCTCCAAGACTAGCTGTGAATTTCCCTGTTTGTTCATTTCTCCTTGACGCTCTCCGATGTCCAGAGATACATGAACTCAAACAGCAAAGGCAGTGACTGTGTAGATTCCCTGCTGTGTCATTTAGCAGTGTAGGTTTTTTTCTTTCACTGCCTCACTGACCATGTGACATTGACTTTTGTCTGTCTTTCTCCATTTTAAAAGTGTCCTTGTTTTGATATGTTTTTCTCCAAAGTCCAAAACAATACAACAGCATATAAAACAGTAATTGTTGCTCCTGGAATTTGAAGAAATCACCTCCAACACCTAAAATACATCAAAAGAAGCAACTCTTCCAGCCACAGTTTTATTCCGATCTCCCACCTTGCCAGGCTCAGTGTGAGACTGGTTACAGTGACAACTATACTGACTGGGAAGTGTGTAAATAAGGCCATACTTATTTTGAGACTGTTTCCAATAACATCACACTGATTTGGAGGTGTGTAAATGAGGCCAAGCTTGCTGTGAGACTATTTACAGTGATGTTACAGTGAATCAAAGGAGTGCAAATAAGTCCATGTTCAGTGTGAGACTGTTTGCAGTGACATGATACTAACTGGGAATTGTGCAACTGAGAGGCTATGCTCACTGTGAGACTGTTCACAGTGATATTATACTGATTGGGAGGTATGTAAATGGGCCAAGCTCAGTACAAGAGTCTAAACAGTAACAATACACTGATTTGGAGCTGCGTAAATTAAGCCATACTCAGCATAAGACTGTTCACAGTGACATTATACTGACTAGGAGGTGTGTAAATGAAGCCAGGCTCAGTGTGAGACTGTTTACACTGAAAGTATACTGACTGGTAGGTGTGTAAATGAGGCCTGGATCACTGTGGAACTGTTGACACTGACATTACACTAACTGGCAGGTGTGTAAATGTGTCCAATCTGCATGTGCAACTGTTTACTGTGACTGTTTACTGACTGAGAGGTGTGTAAATGAGGCCGGGCTCACTGTGAGACTGTTCACAGTGACATTATACAAACTGGGAAGTATGTAAATGAACCAGGCCGACTGTGAGACAGCTTACAGTGAAATTATACTGCCTGGGAGCTGTGTAAATATGGCCGGGCTCAGTGTGAAACTGTTTAGAGTGACAGTAGACTGACTGGGAGATGTGTCACTGAGGTCAAGATGACTGTCAGACTGTTTCCAGTTACAGTATACTGACTTGTGACCGTGTAAAATGAGGAGAAAGTGAGGACTGCAGATTCTGGAGATCAGAGCTGAAAATGTGTTGCTGGAAAAGTGTTGCCTGAAGAAGGGCTCATGCCGGAAACGTCGATACTCCTTCTGCTTGGATGCTGCCTGATCTGCTGCACTTTTCCAGCAATACATTTTCAGCTCAGTGTATAAATGAGGCCAGGCTCACCATGAGACATTTTAAAGTGACATTGTACTGACTGGAAGGTGTGACCATGAAGTCAAACTCACTGTAAGAATGATTACAGTGACATTTTCTGACTGTGAGTTGAGTAAATGAAGCCAGGCTCACCATGAATCTGTTTTTAGTGTGACGTTATACTGACTGGGAGATGTGTAAGTGAAGCCAGGTTCAGTGTGAAACTAGTTACAGTGACATTATACTGACTGGGAGGTGTTTACATAAGGCCACGTTCAGTGTGAGCGTGTTAACACTGACAGTATATTGATTGGGATGTATGTAACTGAGGCTGAGATGAATGTGAGACTGTTTGACGTGAAATTCTATAGGTATGTGAGGAATAAAAGGATGACTAGGGTAGAAATATTGAGAGTAGTAATATTACTCCCGGTGCTACGAGCTAGTGAGTGCAGGAATAGGAGGATAGAGCAGATGAATGCATGGCTGTGGAGCTGGTGTATGGGCGAAGGATTCACATTTTGGATCATTGGAAGCTCTTTTTGGGTAGAAGTGACCTGTACAAGAAAGACTATTGCACCTAAATTGGAAAGAGAATAATATACTAGAAAGGAGATTTGCTAGAGCTGCTCGGGAGGATTTAAACTAGTAAGGGGGGGTTGGGTGGGGGTGGAGGTTTGGTGGGTGAGACCCAGGGAGATAGTGAGGAAAGAGATTGATCTGAGACTGGCACAGTTGAGAACAGAAGCAAGTCAAACAGTCAGGGCAGGCAGGGCCAAGGTAGGACTAATAAATTAAACTGCATTTATTGCAATGCAAGGGGCCTAACAGGGATGGCAGATGAACTCAGGGCATGGTTAGGAACATGGGACTAGGATATCATAGCAATTACAGAAACATGTCTCATGGATGGGCAGGACTGGCAGCTTAATGTTACAGGATACAAATGCTACAGGAAGGTTAGAAAGGGAGGCAAGAGAGGAGGGAGAGTGGCATTTTTGATAAGGGATAGAATTACAGCTGTGCTGAGGGAGGATATTGCCGGAAATACATCCAGGGAAGTTATTTGGGTGGAGCTGAGAAATAAGAAAGGGATGATCACCTTACTGTGATTGTATTATAGACCGCCTAAAAGTCAGCAGGAAATTGAGAAACTCCTGCTCCTTGGATGCTGCCTGACCTGCTGCCCTTTTCCAGCAATACATTTTCAGCTCTGTTCTCCAGCATCTGCAGTCCTCACTTTCTCCTAGGTGTATAAATGAGGGCCAGCTCAGTGTGAGACTGTTTACAGTGACATTATACTATCTGGCACTTGTGTAAATATGGTCAGGGTCTCTGCAAGACTGTTTACAGTGTCATTAGACTGACTGGAATGATGCCAGGCTGACTGTGAGAATGTTTACAGTGACGTTATAATTAATGGGAGGTGTGTTAATAAGCACAAGCTCAGAATGGGTCTGTTTACACGGTATTGTACTAACTAGGAAGTGAGTAAATGAGCACTAGCTTCATGTAAGACTGTTTACAATGAGGGAGGTGTGTAAATAAGGCCACGCTCTGTATGAGACTGGTTACAATGGCAATATACTGATTGCAAATTGTGTAAAAGAGGCCACACTCTGTGTGAGACTGTTTTTGTGAGATTATCGTGACTATGAGATGTGTAACTGAGTCCATGCTCACAGTTTGAGAATGTTTATAGTGACATTATGCTGTCTGGCACATGTGTAAATACAGCTAGGCTCTCTGTGAGAGACAGTTTACAGTGACATTATACTGAGTGGGAGATGTGTAAATGAGTCCAGGCTCAGTGTGAGTCTGTTTATCGGAACATTAAATGAACTGATAGGTGTGTAAATGAGGCCAGGCTTACTGAGATCATTTACAGTTATATTATACTCACTGGGGTGTGTGCAACTGAGCCCACACTCAGTGTGGTACTGTTTACAGTGCTATTATACTGACTGGGAGGTGTGTTAACAAGGCTCAATTCAATGTGTGATTGCTCACAGTGATAGTATACTGACGGTGAGGTATATCAATGAGACCAGTGTGACTGTTTACATTGACCTTTTCTGATTGGGGGGTGTGTAAATGAGATAAAGTTCAATATGTGTCTATTCATAGTGACATTATACTGGCTGAGTGGAGTGTAAATGAGGCTGCATTCACTGAGAGATTGTTAACCGTGACATTATACTGACTTGGAGATGTACAAATATGTCCAGATTCTGTGTGAGACTGTTTATAGTGATTTTACACTGATTGGGAAGTGTGAAAATGAGATCAGGCTGATTGGGGGACTGTTTAGAGTGACGTTATACTGACTGGGATGTATACAAACGTGTCCACGCTCAGTGTAACTGAGGGAACAAAAGTACCTGTGTATCCGAGAGAGAACAGCGGTGCCTGTGTTTGTTTGAGTGAGAACAGCGGCGCCTGTGTTTGTCTGAGGGAGAGCAGCGGCGCCTGTGTTTGTCTGAGGGAGAGCAGCGGCGCCTGTGTTTGTCTGAGGGAGAGCAGCGGTGCCTGTGTTTGAGTGAGAACAGCGGCGCCTGTGTTTGTCTGAGGGAGAGCAGCGGTGCCTGTGTATCCGAGAGAGAACAGCGGTGCCTGTGTTTGTCTGAGTGAGAACAGCGGCGCCTGTGTTTGTCTGAGTGAGAACAGCGGCGCCTGTGTTTGTCTGAGGGAGAGCAGCGGTGCCTGTGTATCCGAGAGAGAACAGCGGTGCCTGTGTATCCGAGAGAGAACAGCGGTGCCTGTGTGGCTGAGAGAGAACAGCGGTGCCTGTGTTTGTTTGAGTGAGAACAGCGGCGCCTGTGTTTGTCTGAGGGAGAGCAGCGGCGCCTGTGTTTGTCTGAGGGAGAGCAGCGGCGCCTGTGTTTGTCTGAGGGAGAGCAGCGGTGCCTGTGTATCCGAGAGAGAACAGCGGTGCCTGTGTATCCGAGAGAGAACAGCGGTGCCTGTGTGGCTGAGAGAGAACAGCGGTGCCTGTGTTTGTTTGAGTGAGAACAGCGGCGCCTGTGTTTGTCTGAGGGAGAGCAGCGGCGCCTGTGTTTGTCTGAGGGAGAGCAGCGGTGCCTGTGTTTGTCTGAGGGAGAACAGCGGTGCCTGTGTATCCGAGAGAGAACAGCGGTGCCTGTGTATCCGAGAGAGAACAGCGGTGCCTGTGTATCCGAGAGAGAACAGCGGTGCCTGTGTATCCGAGAGAGAACAGCGGTGCCTGTGTTTGTTTGAGTGAGAACAGCGGCGCCTGTGTTTGTCTGAGGGAGAGCAGCGGCGCCTGTGTTTGTCTGAGGGAGAGCAGCGGTGCCTGTGTTTGTCTGAGGGAGAGCAGCGGTGCCTGTGTATCCGAGAGAGAACAGCGGTGCCTGTGTATCCGAGAGAGAACAGCGGTGCCTGTGTATCCGAGAGAGAACAGCGGTGCCTGTGTATCCGAGAGAGAACAGCGGTGCCTGTGTATCCGAGAGAGAACAGCGGTGCCTGTGTATCCGAGAGAGAACAGCGGTGCCTGTGTATCCGAGAGAGAACAGCGGTGCCTGTGTATCCGAGAGAGAACAGCGGTGCCTGTGTATCCGAGAGAGAACAGCGGTGCCTGTGTATCCGAGAGAGAACAGCGGTGCCTGTGTATCCGAGAGAGAACAGCGGTGCCTGTGTATCCGAGAGAGAACAGCGGTGCCTGTGTATCCGAGAGAGAACAGCGGTGCCTGTGTATCCGAGAGAGAACAGCGGTGCCTGTGTATCCGAGAGAGAACAGCGGTGCCTGTGTTTGTTTGAGTGAGAACAGCGGCGCCTGTGTTTGTCTGAGGGAGAGCAGCGGCGCCTGTGTTTGTCTGAGGGAGAGCAGCGGTGCCTGTGTTTGTCTGAGGGAGAGCAGCGGTGCCTGTGTTTGTCTGAGGGAGAGCAGCGGCGCCTGTGTTTGTTTGAGTGAGAACAGCGGCGCCTGTGTTTGTCTGAGGGAGAGCAGCGGCGCCTGTGTTTGTCTGAGGGAGAGCAGCGGTGCCTGTGTATCCGAGAGAGAACAGCGGTGCCTGTGTTTGTCTGAGTGAGAACAGCGGCGCCTGTGTTTGTCTGAGTGAGAACAGCGGCGCCTGTGTTTGTCTGAGGGAGAGCAGCGGTGCCTGTGTATCCGAGAGAGAACAGCGGTGCCTGTGTATCCGAGAGAGAACAGCGGTGCCTGTGTGGCTGAGAGAGAACAGCGGTGCCTGTGTTTGTTTGAGTGAGAACAGCGGCGCCTGTGTTTGTCTGAGGGAGAGCAGCGGCGCCTGTGTTTGTCTGAGGGAGAGCAGCGGCGCCTGTGTTTGTCTGAGGGAGAGCAGCGGCGCCTGTGTTTGTCTGAGGGAGAGCAGCGGCGCCTGTGTTTGTCTGAGGGAGAGCAGCGGTGCCTGTGTTTGTCTGAGGGAGAGCAGCGGTGCCTGTGTATCCGAGAGAGAACAGCGGTGCCTGTGTATCCGAGAGAGAACAGCGGTGCCTGTGTATCCGAGAGAGAACAGCGGTGCCTGTGTTTGTTTGAGTGAGAACAGCGGCGCCTGTGTTTGTCTGAGGGAGAGCAGCGGCGCCTGTGTTTGTCTGAGGGAGAGCAGCGGTGCCTGTGTATCCGAGAGAGAACAGCGGTGCCTGTGTATCCGAGAGAGAACAGCGGTGCCTGTGTGGCTGAGAGAGAACAGCGGTGCCTGTGTTTGTTTGAGTGAGAACAGCGGCGCCTGTGTTTGTCTGAGGGAGAGCAGCGGCGCCTGTGTTTGTCTGAGGGAGAGCAGCGGCGCCTGTGTTTGTCTGAGGGAGAGCAGCGGTGCCTGTGTATCCGAGAGAGAACAGCGGTGCCTGTGTATCCGAGAGAGAACAGCGGTGCCTGTGTGGCTGAGAGAGAACAGCGGTGCCTGTGTTTGTTTGAGTGAGAACAGCGGCGCCTGTGTTTGTCTGAGGGAGAGCAGCGGCGCCTGTGTTTGTCTGAGGGAGAGCAGCGGTGCCTGTGTTTGTCTGAGGGAGAACAGCGGTGCCTGTGTATCCGAGAGAGAACAGCGGTGCCTGTGTATCCGAGAGAGAACAGCGGTGCCTGTGTATCCGAGAGAGAACAGCGGTGCCTGTGTATCCGAGAGAGAACAGCGGTGCCTGTGTTTGTTTGAGTGAGAACAGCGGCGCCTGTGTTTGTCTGAGGGAGAGCAGCGGCGCCTGTGTTTGTCTGAGGGAGAGCAGCGGTGCCTGTGTTTGTCTGAGGGAGAGCAGCGGTGCCTGTGTATCCGAGAGAGAACAGCGGTGCCTGTGTATCCGAGAGAGAACAGCGGTGCCTGTGTATCCGAGAGAGAACAGCGGTGCCTGTGTATCCGAGAGAGAACAGCGGTGCCTGTGTATCCGAGAGAGAACAGCGGTGCCTGTGTATCCGAGAGAGAACAGCGGTGCCTGTGTATCCGAGAGAGAACAGCGGTGCCTGTGTATCCGAGAGAGAACAGCGGTGCCTGTGTATCCGAGAGAGAACAGCGGTGCCTGTGTATCCGAGAGAGAACAGCGGTGCCTGTGTATCCGAGAGAGAACAGCGGTGCCTGTGTATCCGAGAGAGAACAGCGGTGCCTGTGTATCCGAGAGAGAACAGCGGTGCCTGTGTATCCGAGAGAGAACAGCGGTGCCTGTGTATCCGAGAGAGAACAGCGGTGCCTGTGTTTGTTTGAGTGAGAACAGCGGCGCCTGTGTTTGTCTGAGGGAGAGCAGCGGCGCCTGTGTTTGTCTGAGGGAGAGCAGCGGTGCCTGTGTTTGTCTGAGGGAGAGCAGCGGTGCCTGTGTTTGTCTGAGGGAGAGCAGCGGCGCCTGTGTTTGTTTGAGTGAGAACAGCGGCGCCTGTGTTTGTCTGAGGGAGAGCAGCGGCGCCTGTGTTTGTCTGAGGGAGAGCAGCGGTGCCTGTGTATCCGAGAGAGAACAGCGGTGCCTGTGTTTGTCTGAGTGAGAACAGCGGCGCCTGTGTTTGTCTGAGTGAGAACAGCGGCGCCTGTGTTTGTCTGAGGGAGAGCAGCGGTGCCTGTGTATCCGAGAGAGAACAGCGGTGCCTGTGTATCCGAGAGAGAACAGCGGTGCCTGTGTGGCTGAGAGAGAACAGCGGTGCCTGTGTTTGTTTGAGTGAGAACAGCGGCGCCTGTGTTTGTCTGAGGGAGAGCAGCGGCGCCTGTGTTTGTCTGAGGGAGAGCAGCGGCGCCTGTGTTTGTCTGAGGGAGAGCAGCGGCGCCTGTGTTTGTCTGAGGGAGAGCAGCGGCGCCTGTGTTTGTCTGAGGGAGAGCAGCGGCGCCTGTGTTTGTCTGAGGGAGAGCAGCGGTGCCTGTGTATCCGAGAGAGAACAGCGGTGCCTGTGTATCCGAGAGAGAACAGCGGTGCCTGTGTATCCGAGAGAGAACAGCGGTGCCTGTGTTTGTTTGAGTGAGAACAGCGGCGCCTGTGTTTGTCTGAGGGAGAGCAGCGGCGCCTGTGTTTGTCTGAGGGAGAGCAGCGGTGCCTGTGTTTGTCTGAGGGAGAGCAGCGGTGCCTGTGTATCCGAGAGAGAACAGCGGTGCCTGTGTATCCGAGAGAGAACAGCGGTGCCTGTGTGGCTGAGAGAGAACAGCGGTGCCTGTGTTTGTTTGAGTGAGAACAGCGGCGCCTGTGTTTGTCTGAGGGAGAGCAGCGGCGCCTGTGTTTGTCTGAGGGAGAGCAGCGGCGCCTGTGTTTGTCTGAGGGAGAGCAGCGGTGCCTGTGTATCCGAGAGAGAACAGCGGTGCCTGTGTATCCGAGAGAGAACAGCGGTGCCTGTGTGGCTGAGAGAGAACAGCGGTGCCTGTGTTTGTTTGAGTGAGAACAGCGGCGCCTGTGTTTGTCTGAGGGAGAGCAGCGGCGCCTGTGTTTGTCTGAGGGAGAGCAGCGGTGCCTGTGTATCCGAGAGAGAACAGCGGTGCCTGTGTATCCGAGAGAGAACAGCGGTGCCTGTGTGGCTGAGAGAGAACAGCGGTGCCTGTGTTTGTTTGAGTGAGAACAGCGGCGCCTGTGTTTGTCTGAGGGAGAGCAGCGGCGCCTGTGTTTGTCTGAGGGAGAGCAGCGGTGCCTGTGTTTGTCTGAGGGAGAGCAGCGGTGCCTGTGTATCCGAGAGAGAACAGCGGTGCCTGTGTATCCGAGAGAGAACAGCGGTGCCTGTGTATCCGAGAGAGAACAGCGGTGCCTGTGTATCCGAGAGAGAACAGCGGTGCCTGTGTATCCGAGAGAGAACAGCGGTGCCTGTGTATCCGAGAGAGAACAGCGGTGCCTGTGTGGCTGAGAGAGAACAGCGGTGCCTGTGTTTGTTTGAGTGAGAACAGCGGTGCCTGTGTTTGTTTGAGTGAGAGCAGCGGCGCCTGTGTTTGTCTGAGGGAGAGCAGCGGCGCCTGTGTTTGTCTGAGGGAGAGCAGCGGTGCCTGTGTATCCGAGAGAGAACAGCGGTGCCTGTGTATCCGAGAGAGAACAGCGGTGCCTGTGTATCCGAGAGAGAACAGCGGTGCCTGTGTATCCGAGAGAGAACAGCGGTGCCTGTGTATCCGAGAGAGAACAGCGGTGCCTGTGTATCCGAGAGAGAACAGCGGTGCCTGTGTATCCGAGAGAGAACAGCGGTGCCTGTGTATCCGAGAGAGAACAGCGGTGCCTGTGTATCCGAGAGAGAACAGCGGTGCCTGTGTATCCGAGAGAGAACAGCGGTGCCTGTGTATCCGAGAGAGAACAGCGGTGCCTGTGTATCCGAGAGAGAACAGCGGTGCCTGTGTATCCGAGAGAGAACAGCGGTGCCTGTGTTTGTTTGAGTGAGAACAGCGGCGCCTGTGTTTGTCTGAGGGAGAGCAGCGGCGCCTGTGTTTGTCTGAGGGAGAGCAGCGGCGCCTGTGTTTGTCTGAGGGAGAGCAGCGGTGCCTGTGTATCCGAGAGAGAACAGCGGTGCCTGTGTATCCGAGAGAGAACAGCGGTGCCTGTGTGGCTGAGAGAGAACAGCGGTGCCTGTGTTTGTTTGAGTGAGAACAGCGGCGCCTGTGTTTGTCTGAGGGAGAGCAGCGGCGCCTGTGTTTGTCTGAGGGAGAGCAGCGGTGCCTGTGTATCCGAGAGAGAACAGCGGTGCCTGTGTATCCGAGAGAGAACAGCGGTGCCTGTGTGGCTGAGAGAGAACAGCGGTGCCTGTGTTTGTTTGAGTGAGAACAGCGGCGCCTGTGTTTGTCTGAGGGAGAGCAGCGGCGCCTGTGTTTGTCTGAGGGAGAGCAGCGGTGCCTGTGTTTGTCTGAGGGAGAGCAGCGGTGCCTGTGTATCCGAGAGAGAACAGCGGTGCCTGTGTATCCGAGAGAGAACAGCGGTGCCTGTGTATCCGAGAGAGAACAGCGGTGCCTGTGTATCCGAGAGAGAACAGCGGTGCCTGTGTATCCGAGAGAGAACAGCGGTGCCTGTGTATCCGAGAGAGAACAGCGGTGCCTGTGTGGCTGAGAGAGAACAGCGGTGCCTGTGTTTGTTTGAGTGAGAACAGCGGTGCCTGTGTTTGTTTGAGTGAGAGCAGCGGCGCCTGTGTTTGTCTGAGGGAGAGCAGCGGCGCCTGTGTTTGTCTGAGGGAGAGCAGCGGTGCCTGTGTATCCGAGAGAGAACAGCGGTGCCTGTGTATCCGAGAGAGAACAGCGGTGCCTGTGTATCCGAGAGAGAACAGCGGTGCCTGTGTATCCGAGAGAGAACAGCGGTGCCTGTGTATCCGAGAGAGAACAGCGGTGCCTGTGTATCCGAGAGAGAACAGCGGTGCCTGTGTATCCGAGAGAGAACAGCGGTGCCTGTGTATCCGAGAGAGAACAGCGGTGCCTGTGTATCCGAGAGAGAACAGCGGTGCCTGTGTATCCGAGAGAGAACAGCGGTGCCTGTGTATCCGAGAGAGAACAGCGGTGCCTGTGTATCCGAGAGAGAACAGCGGTGCCTGTGTATCCGAGAGAGAACAGCGGTGCCTGTGTTTGTTTGAGTGAGAACAGCGGTGCCTGTGTTTGTCTGAGGGAGAGCAGCGGCGCCTGTGTTTGTCTGAGGGAGAGCAGCGGCGCCTGTGTTTGTCTGAGGGAGAGCAGCGGCGCCTGTGTTTGTCTGAGGGAGAGCAGCGGCGCCTGTGTTTGTCTGAGGGAGAGCAGCGGCGCCTGTGTTTGTCTGAGGGAGAGCAGCGGTGCCTGTGTTTGTCTGAGAGAGAACAGCGGTGCCTGTGTATCCGAGAGAGAACAGCGGTGCCTGTGTATCCGAGAGAGAACAGCGGTGCCTGTGTATCCGAGAGAGAACAGCGGTGCCTGTGTATCCGAGAGAGAACAGCGGTGCCTGTGTATCCGAGAGAGAACAGCGGTGCCTGTGTATCCGAGAGAGAACAGCGGTGCCTGTGTATCCGAGAGAGAACAGCGGTGCCTGTGTATCCGAGAGAGAACAGCGGTGCCTGTGTATCCGAGAGAGAACAGCGGTGCCTGTGTTTGTTTGAGTGAGAACAGCGGCGCCTGTGTTTGTCTGAGGGAGAGCAGCGGCGCCTGTGTTTGTCTGAGGGAGAGCAGCGGCGCCTGTGTTTGTCTGAGGGAGAGCAGCGGTGCCTGTGTATCCGAGAGAGAACAGCGGTGCCTGTGTATCCGAGAGAGAACAGCGGTGCCTGTGTATCCGAGAGAGAACAGCGGTGCCTGTGTATCCGAGAGAGAACAGCGGTGCCTGTGTATCCGAGAGAGAACAGCGGTGCCTGTGCATCCGAGAGAGAACAGCGGTGCCTGTGCATCCGAGAGAGAACAGCGGTGCCTGTGCATCCGAGAGAGAACAGCGGTGCCTGTGCATCCGAGAGAGAACAGCGGTGCCTGTGCATCCGAGAGAGAACAGCGGTGCCTGTGTATCCGAGAGAGAACAGCGGCGCCTGTGTTTGTCTGAGGGAGAGCAGCGGCGCCTGTGTTTGTCTGAGGGAGAGCAGCGGCGCCTGTGTTTGTTTGAGTGAGAACAGCGGTGCCTGTGTTTGTCTGAGGGAGAGCAGCGGTGCCTGTGTTTGTTTGAGTGAGAACAGCGGTGCCTGTGTTTGTCTGAGGGAGAGCAGCGGCGCCTGTGTTTGTCTGAGGGAGAGCAGCGGCGCCTGTGTTTGTCTGAGGGAGAGCAGCGGCGCCTGTGTTTGTCTGAGGGAGAGCAGCGGCGCCTGTGTTTGTCTGAGGGAGAGCAGCGGCGCCTGTGTTTGTCTGAGGGAGAGCAGCGGTGCCTGTGTTTGTCTGAGAGAGAACAGCGGTGCCTGTGTATCCGAGAGAGAACAGCGGTGCCTGTGTATCCGAGAGAGAACAGCGGTGCCTGTGTATCCGAGAGAGAACAGCGGTGCCTGTGTATCCGAGAGAGAACAGCGGTGCCTGTGTATCCGAGAGAGAACAGCGGTGCCTGTGTATCCGAGAGAGAACAGCGGTGCCTGTGTATCCGAGAGAGAACAGCGGTGCCTGTGTATCCGAGAGAGAACAGCGGTGCCTGTGTATCCGAGAGAGAACAGCGGTGCCTGTGTTTGTTTGAGTGAGAACAGCGGCGCCTGTGTTTGTCTGAGGGAGAGCAGCGGCGCCTGTGTTTGTCTGAGGGAGAGCAGCGGCGCCTGTGTTTGTCTGAGGGAGAGCAGCGGTGCCTGTGTATCCGAGAGAGAACAGCGGTGCCTGTGTATCCGAGAGAGAACAGCGGTGCCTGTGTATCCGAGAGAGAACAGCGGTGCCTGTGTATCCGAGAGAGAACAGCGGTGCCTGTGTATCCGAGAGAGAACAGCGGTGCCTGTGCATCCGAGAGAGAACAGCGGTGCCTGTGCATCCGAGAGAGAACAGCGGTGCCTGTGCATCCGAGAGAGAACAGCGGTGCCTGTGCATCCGAGAGAGAACAGCGGTGCCTGTGCATCCGAGAGAGAACAGCGGTGCCTGTGTATCCGAGAGAGAACAGCGGCGCCTGTGTTTGTCTGAGGGAGAGCAGCGGCGCCTGTGTTTGTCTGAGGGAGAGCAGCGGCGCCTGTGTTTGTTTGAGGGAGAACAGCGGCGCCTGTGTTTGTCTGAGGGAGAGCAGCGGCGCCTGTGTTTGTCTGAGGGAGAACAGCGGTGCCTGTGTATCCGAGAGAGAACAGCGGTGCCTGTGTATCCGAGAGAGAACAGCGGTGCCTGTGTATCCGAGAGAGAACAGCGGTGCCTGTGTATCCGAGAGAGAACAGCGGTGCCTGTGTATCCGAGAGAGAACAGCGGTGCCTGTGTATCCGAGAGAGAACAGCGGTGCCTGTGTATCCGAGAGAGAACAGCGGTGCCTGTGTATCCGAGAGAGAACAGCGGTGCCTGTGTATCCGAGAGAGAACAGCGGTGCCTGTGTATCCGAGAGAGAACAGCGGTGCCTGTGTTTGTTTGAGTGAGAACAGCGGCGCCTGTGTTTGTCTGAGGGAGAGCAGCGGCGCCTGTGTTTGTCTGAGGGAGAGCAGCGGTGCCTGTGTTTGTCTGAGGGAGAGCAGCGGTGCCTGTGTATCCGAGAGAGAACAGCGGTGCCTGTGTATCCGAGAGAGAACAGCGGTGCCTGTGTATCCGAGAGAGAACAGCGGTGCCTGTGTATCCGAGAGAGAACAGCGGTGCCTGTGTATCCGAGAGAGAACAGCGGTGCCTGTGTATCCGAGAGAGAACAGCGGCGCCTGTGTTTGTTTGAGTGAGAACAGCGGCGCCTGTGTTTGTCTGAGGGAGAGCAGCGGCGCCTGTGTTTGTCTGAGGGAGAGCAGCGGTGCCTGTGTATCCGAGAGAGAACAGCGGTGCCTGTGTATCCGAGAGAGAACAGCGGTGCCTGTGTATCCGAGAGAGAACAGCGGTGCCTGTGTATCCGAGAGAGAACAGCGGTGCCTGTGTATCCGAGAGAGAACAGCGGTGCCTGTGTTTGTTTGAGTGAGAACAGCGGCGCCTGTGTTTGTCTGAGGGAGAGCAGCGGCGCCTGTGTTTGTCCGAGAGAGAACAGCGGTGCCTGTGTATCCGAGAGAGAACAGCGGTGCCTGTGTATCCGAGAGAGAACAGCGGTGCCTGTGTATCCGAGAGAGAACAGCGGTGCCTGTGTATCCGAGAGAGAACAGCGGTGCCTGTGTATCCGAGAGAGAACAGCGGTGCCTGTGTATCCGAGAGAGAACAGCGGTGCCTGTGTGGCTGAGAGAGAACAGCGGTGCCTGTGTTTGTTTGAGTGAGAACAGCGGCGCCTGTGTTTGTCTGAGGGAGAGCAGCGGCGCCTGTGTTTGTCTGAGGGAGAGCAGCGGCGCCTGTGTTTGTCTGAGGGAGAGCAGCGGTGCCTGTGTTTGTCTGAGAGAGAACAGCGGTGCCTGTGTATCCGAGAGAGAACAGCGGTGCCTGTGTATCCGAGAGAGAACAGCGGTGCCTGTGTATCCGAGAGAGAACAGCGGTGCCTGTGTATCCGAGAGAGAACAGCGGTGCCTGTGTATCCGAGAGAGAACAGCGGTGCCTGTGTATCCGAGAGAGAACAGCGGTGCCTGTGTTTGTCTGAGGGAGAGCAGCGGCGCCTGTGTTTGTCTGAGGGAGAGCAGCGGTGCCTGTGTTTGTCTGAGAGAGAACAGCGGTGCCTGTGTATCCGAGAGAGAGCAGCGGTGCCTGTGTATCCGAGAGAGAACAGCGGTGCCTGTGTATCCGAGAGAGAACAGCGGTGCCTGTGTATCCGAGAGAGAACAGCGGTGCCTGTGTATCCGAGAGAGAACAGCGGTGCCTGTGTATCCGAGAGAGAACAGCGGTGCCTGTGTATCCGAGAGAGAACAGCGGTGCCTGTGTATCCGAGAGAGAACAGCGGTGCCTGTGTATCCGAGAGAGAACAGCGGTGCCTGTGTATCCGAGAGAGAACAGCGGTGCCTGTGTGGCTGAGAGAGAACAGCGGTGCCTGTGTTTGTTTGAGTGAGAACAGCGGCGCCTGTGTTTGTCTGAGGGAGAGCAGCGGCGCCTGTGTTTGTCTGAGGGAGAGCAGCGGTGCCTGTGTTTGTCTGAGAGAGAACAGCGGTGCCTGTGTATCCGAGAGAGAGCAGCGGTGCCTGTGTATCCGAGAGAGAACAGCGGTGCCTGTGTATCCGAGAGAGAACAGCGGTGCCTGTGTATCCGAGAGAGAACAGCGGTGCCTGTGTATCCGAGAGAGAACAGCGGTGCCTGTGTATCCGAGAGAGAACAGCGGTGCCTGTGTATCCGAGAGAGAACAGCGGTGCCTGTGTATCCGAGAGAGAACAGCGGTGCCTGTGTATCCGAGAGAGAACAGCGGTGCCTGTGTATCCGAGAGAGAACAGCGGTGCCTGTGTATCCGAGAGAGAACAGCGGTGCCTGTGTATCCGAGAGAGAACAGCGGTGCCTGTGTATCCGAGAGAGAACAGCGGTGCCTGTGTATCCGAGAGAGAACAGCGGTGCCTGTGTATCCGAGAGAGAACAGCGGTGCCTGTGTATCCGAGAGAGAACAGCGGTGCCTGTGTATCCGAGAGAGAACAGCGGTGCCTGTGTATCCGAGAGAGAACAGCGGTGCCTGTGTATCCGAGAGAGAACAGCGGTGCCTGTGTATCCGAGAGAGAACAGCGGTGCCTGTGTATCCGAGAGAGAACAGCGGTGCCTGTGTATCCGAGAGAGAACAGCGGTGCCTGTGTATCCGAGAGAGAACAGCGGTGCCTGTGTATCCGAGAGAGAACAGCGGTGCCTGTGTATCCGAGAGAGAACAGCGGTGCCTGTGTATCCGAGAGAGAACAGCGGTGCCTGTGTATCCGAGAGAGAACAGCGGTGCCTGTGTTTGTTTGAGTGAGAACAGCGGCGCCTGTGTTTGTCTGAGGGAGAGCAGCGGCGCCTGTGTTTGTCTGAGGGAGAGCAGCGGTGCCTGTGTTTGTCTGAGGGAGAACAGCGGTGCCTGTGTTTGTCCGAGAGAGAACAGCGGTGCCTGTGTATCCGAGAGAGAACAGCGGTGCCTGTGTATCCGAGAGAGAACAGCGGTGCCTGTGTGGCTGAGAGAGAACAGCGGTGCCTGTGTGGCTGAGAGAGAACAGCGGTGCCTGTGTGGCTGAGAGAGAACAGCGGTGCCTGTGTGGCTGAGAGAGAACAGCGGTGCCTGTGTGGCTGAGAGAGAACAGCGGTGCCTGTGTGGCTGAGAGAGAACAGCGGTGCCTGTGTGGCTGAGAGAGAACAGCGGTGCCTGTGTGGCTGAGAGAGAACAGCGGTGCCTGTGTGGCTGAGAGAGAACAGCGGTGCCTGTGTGGCTGAGAGAGAACAGCGGTGCCTGTGTGGCTGAGAGAGAACAGCGGTGCCTGTGTGGCTGAGAGAGAACAGCGGTGCCTGTGTGGCTGAGAGAGAACAGCGGTGCCTGTGTGGCTGAGAGAGAACAGCGGTGCCTGTGTGGCTGAGAGAGAACAGCGGTGCCTGTGTGGCTGAGAGAGAACAGCGGTGCCTGTGTGGCTGAGAGAGAACAGCGGTGCCTGTGTGGCTGAGAGAGAACAGCAGTGCATATGTAGCTGACGGAGAACAGCAGTGCATATGTATCTGAGAGAAAACAACAGTGTGTTTGTTTCTGAGAGAGAACAGCAGTGGCTGGGTATCTGAGAGAGAACAGCAGAGCTTCTGTAGCAGGGACAGAACAGCATTGTTTGTGTATCTGAGAGAGAACAGCAATGTGTTAGTCTCTGAGAGAGAACAGATGGGACTGTGCATCTTAGGGGAAACAGCAATGCGTCAGTCACTGAGGGACAACAGCAGTGTCTTTGTATCGGACAGAGAACAGCAGTGGCTCTGTATCTGAGAGAGAACAGTAAAAAGTGAGGACTGCAGATGCTGGAGATCAGACTCTCCACATTCCTGATGAAGTGCTCTGGCCCGAACATCGAATTTCCTGTTCCTTGGATGCTGCCTGACCTACTGTGCTTTAACCAGCAACACATTTTCAGCTCAGAGAGAGAACAGCAGTGGCCGTGTATCAGAGAGAGAACAGCAGTGGCCGTGTATCAGAGAGAGAACAGCAGTGGCCGTGTATCAGAGAGAGAACAGCAGTGGCCGTGTATCAGAGAGAGAACAGCAGTGGCCGTGTATCAGAGAGAGAACAGCAGTGGCCGTGTATCAGAGAGAGAACAGCAGTGGCCGTGTATCAGAGAGAGAACAGCAGTGGCCGTGTATCAGAGAGAGAACAGCAGTGGCCGTGTATCAGAGAGAGAACAGCAGTGGCCGTGTATCAGAGAGAGAACAGCAGTGGCCGTGTATCAGAGAGAGAACAGCAGTGGCCGTGTATCAGAGAGAGAACAGCAGTGGCCGTGTATCAGAGAGAGAACAGCAGTGGCCGTGTATCAGAGAGAGAACAGCAGTGGCCGTGTATCAGAGAGAGAACAGCAGTGCCTGTGTTCCAAAGAGAGACCAGCAGTGCATTTGTTTCTGAGACAGAACAGCAGTGCTTTTGTACCTGAGTGCTTTTGTACCTCCCCTCCCCTTCCATCTCCATTAATGATGACCAACTTGACACTGACATTTTTTTTACAAACCCACAGACTCCCACAGCTACCTGGATTATTATTCCTTTACCCAACCTATCTCCTGCATAAATGCCATCCTGCATAGATTCCTCTGTCTCTGCCATGTCTGCTCCCAGGAGGACCAGTTCCACCACAGAACACACCAGATGGCTTCCTTCTTTGGAGGCCTCAATTTCCCTTCCCATGTGGTTAAAGGTTCCCTTCAACTCACCTCATCCACATCCACCCCCCTCCACTCTCAGACCCCACCCCCTCCAACCGGAACAAGGACAGAACCCCCTCAATTCTCACCTTCCACCTCACCAACCTTCGCATAAACCACGTCATTGGATGACATTTCTGCCACCTCTAAACGGACCCCACCACCAGGGATATATTTCCTTCTCCACCCCTTTCCACTTTCCTCAAAGACCATTCCCTCCGTGACTACCTGATCAGGTCCACGCCACCCCACCCCCCCCCCCAAACAATCCACACTCCCATCCTGGCACCATCCCCTGCCACCATAGAAATTTCCAAACTTGCTCCCAAACCTTCTCCCTCATCTCCATCCAAGGCACCAAAGGAGCCTTCTACATTCAAAGTACATACCTGCACATCCACCAATATCATTTATTGTATCCATTGCGCCCGATGCGGTCTCCTCTAAATTGGGGAGACTGGACGCCTCTGAGCAGAGCACTTTAGGGAACATCTCTGGGACACTCGCACCAATCAACCACATCGCCCTGTGGCTCAACATTTCAACTCCCCCCCTCCAACTCTTCTGAGGACATGTAGGTCCTGGGCCTCCTCCACTACCGCTCCCTCACCACCTGATGCCTGGAGGAAGAACGCCTCATCTTCCACCTTAGAACACTTCAACCCCAAGGCATCAATGTGGCATTCACCAGTTTCCTTATTTCCCCTTCCCCACCTCACCCCAGCTCCAGCCTTCCAGCTCAGCACAGCCCTTCTGACCTGTCCTATCTGCCTACCTTCCTTTCCACCTATCCTCTCCACCCTCCTCTCTGATCTATCACCTCCATCCCCCCACCCCATTCACCTCTTTGCTACTTTCTCCCCACCCCCACACCCCCCCATCCCATCTATCTCTCCACTCTGCAGGCACGCTGCCTCTGTTTCAGATGAAGAGCTTTTGCCCAAAACATCGATTTTCCTGCTCCTCGGATGCTGCATGACTTGCTGTGCTTTTCCAGCACCACTCTACTGCAGACTCTGGTCTCCAGTTTCTGTGGTCCTAGTTTTTACCTAATACAGGAAGATAGACTCATAGAACATGGAGAATGACAGCACAGTACAGGCCCTTTATGGAACTGCTTGGCTAATATTTCATGTAACACTCATAGAACGTAGAACATTACAGTGAAATTCAAGCCTTTTGTGGAACCGCTTGGCTAATAAATAAACAGAACATCACATAAAGGTAGTTCAACTCCGAGAACACAGAACATAACAGAGCTGTACAGGCCATTTATGGAACCACTCAGCTAATAATGGACACGAGATTAATGTGACATAGAACATCACAGTGCAGTACAAGTCTTTTGTGGACCCGCTTGCTTTTACTGGAAGTAAGACTGACAGAAAATGGAGCATTACAGCGCAGTACAGGCAATTTATGATTCGCTTGACTAACAATGGACACTGTACTAATACAACATAGATCATTACAGCACAAGACAGGCCATTTATGCAAATACTTGGTTGTTAAAAGGAAGTTAGACTAATACAAAATAGAACATTACAGCTCAGTACTGGCCCTTTATGGAACCGCTTGGCTAATAACCAAAGTTAGACAAATACAACATAGAATATTGCAACGCAGTACAAACCATGCATGGAACCACTTGCTTGATCATGAAAGCTAGACTCATAGAACATGGGCCCCTTTATGCAACTACTTGGCTAATACCAGACAATTAAAGTTTGTGAGAAGATTTGTAGCTCGGGTGCTCATTGTTGTGGTTTTGTTCGCTGAGCTGGGAATTTGTGTTGCAGACGTTTCGTCCCCTGTCGAGGTGACATCCTCAGTGCTTGGGAGCCTCCTGTGAAGCGCTTCTGTGATGTCTCCTCCGGTATTTGTAGTGGTTTGAATCTGTCGCTTCCGGTTGTCAGTTCTAGAGGCTCCCAAGGACTGAGGATGTCACCTAGACAGGGGACGAAACATCTGCAAACAAACTCCCAGCTCAGCGAACAGAACCACAACGAGCACCCGAGCTACAAATCTTCTCACAAACTTTGAACATCTTCGGGCGAGAGATGCTAAGACAAGCCAGGAAATGGGAATCCTGTGCCAACTGCCTAAGCGCCACATACGAACAACTCCGGTTCCTGCACGAATGCCAAAGGAACTGACAACCAAAGCGACAGTTTCAACCCACTACAAATGCTGAAGGAAACATCACAGAAGAGCTTCACAGGAGGCTCCCAAGCACTGAGGATGTCACCTAGGTAGGGGACGAAACATCTGCAACACAAATTCCCAGCTCGGCAAACAGAACCACAACAATACCAGACATTCCATTAATACAACATTAATGCAGTACAGGACATTTGTGGAAATGATTGGCTAATAAAGGGAGTAAGGCTCATAGAATATAGAACATTACAGCGAAATACAGGCCCTTAAGGAACCGCTCAGCTTATACTGGAAGTTTGACAAATACAACATGGAACATTGTAGCGCTGTACAAGCCTTCTATGGAATCCTCTCCTAACAAAGGAAGTCAGACTCAGAACATATGGCATTACAGCGCAGTACAGGCCCTTTATTGAACCACTTGGCTAATAATGAACACTAGACTAACACAACATAGAACTTTACAGCGCAGGACAGGTCCTTTATGCAACTGCTTAGCTGTTAAAGGAAGTCAGACTAATACAAAATAGAGCCGAAAATGTGTTGCTGGAAAAGCGCAGCAGGTCAGGCAGCATTCAAGGAACAGGAGATTCGACGTTTCGGGCATAAGCCCTTCTTCAGGAACCATTCCTGAAGAAGGGCTTATGCCCGAAACGTCGAATCCCCTGTTCCTTGAATGCTGCCTGACCTGCTGCGCTTTTCCAGCAACACATTTTCAGCTCTGATCTCCAGCATCTGCAGACCTCACTTTCTCCACAAATACAAAATAGAACGTTACAGCGCAGTACAGGGCCTATACGGAACTGCTCAGCTAATAAAGTTCGATTAATGCAACATCGAACATTTTAACGCTGTACAGGCCGTTCATGGAACTGCTCGCCTGTACCCCTAGTTAGACCCCTAGAACATGGGGCGTTACAGCGCAGTACAGACCCTTTATGGGGCCGCTCGGCTGGTAATGGACACTGAACTAATACAACATAGAACATCCCAGCTCAGTACAGGTCCATTATGGAACTACTCGGCTGTTAAAGGAAGTTAGAGTAATTCAAAATAGAACATTACAGCGCAGTACAGGCCCTGTATGGAACCGCTTGGCTCATAAACAACGTTAGACAAATACAAAATAGAACATTACAGCTCAGTACAGGCTCTATATGGAGCCGCTCAGCTTATAAACGAAGTTAGACTAATACAAAATAGAACATTACAGCACAATACAGGCACTTTATGGAACCGCTCAGGTAATAAAGGAATTAGACTAAAACAACATGGAGCATTAAAGCACAGTACATGATTGGCTAATAAATGAAGTTAGAATGATAGAACACGGAGCTTTACAGCTCAGTACAGGGTCTTTATGGATCCGCTCAGCTAATACCGGAAGTAAGACTCATAGAACATTTAGCATTACAGCGCAGTACAGGCTCTTTGTGGAACCACTTGGCTAATAAAGCAGTTTGACCAATACAACGTGGAACATTACAGCGCAATATAGGACCTGTATGCAACTGATTGGCTAATACTGGACATTAGTCTAATACAACATAGAAAATCACAGCAAAGTACAGGCCCTTTATGGAACCGCTCGGCTAATAATGGACACTAGACTAATACAACATAGAACATTACAACGCAGGACACGCCCTATATGGAACCGCTTGCTTGATAATGGAAGCTCGACTGAAGAAACTGGAGCATTACAGGGCAGTACAGGCACTTTATGGAACCGCTTGGCTAATAAATGAAGTTAGACTAATACAAGAAAGGACAGCACAAAGCAGTACAGTCCCTTTATGGAAACGCTCGGCATAAAAAGGAAGTTTGACAAATACAACATGGAACATTACAGAGCAATACAGGCTCTTTACACAACCGCTCGTCTAATACTGGATGCTAGCCTAATACAACAAAGAACATTACAGCACAGTACAGGCCCTATATGGAACCACTTGCTTGTAATTGGAAGTTAGACTCAGAACATTGGTCATTACAGCGCAGTACAGGCTCTTTATGGGACAACTTGACAAAAACCGGACATTAGGCCAATACAACAGAAAACAATAGTGGTGTACAGGTCCTTTAGGGAGCAGCTTGGCTAATAAAGCAGTATAGATTCAGAGAACGTCTGTAAACAGTGTCACACTTTCCCTGGCCTCTCATACACACGTTGCAGACAGTATAATATAATTGTAAACATTCTCACACTGAAACTGGCTTCAATGTCACACCTCCCAGACAGTAAAATATAACTGTAAACAGTCTCACACTGAACCTGGCTTCTATTACACACCTCCAAATTTGAGGAAAGACATTCTGGCTATTGAGGGAGTGCAGCGTAGGTTCACGAGGTCAATTCCTGGAATGGAGGGATTATCTTACACTGAAAGACCGAAGCGACTGGGCTTGTATACCCTTGAGTTTAGAAGACTGAGAGGGGATCTGATTTAGACATATAAGATTATGAAAGGATTGGACACTCTGGCAGCAGGAAACATGTTTCTGCTGAGGGGTGAGTGCCGTACCAGAGGATACAGCTTAAAAATACGGAGTCGACCATTTAGGACAGAGATGAGGAGAAACTTCTTCACCCAGAGAGTGGTGGACGTGTGGAATGCTCTGCCCCAGAGGGTAGTGGAGGCCCAGTCTCTGGATTCATTTAAGAAAGAGTTGGATCGAGCTGTCAAAGATAGTGGAATCAAGGGTTATGGAGATAAGGCAGGAAGCAGATACTGATTAGGAATGATCAGCCATGATCATATTGAATGGCGGTGCAGGCTCGAAGGGCTAAATGGCCGACTCCGGCACCTATTGTCTATTGTCATACCTGTTGGACAAAGGTCAAGGGCTGAGGCTCATGCACTCCTGAACTCAGGTTCCCCCTACCTGCCTCACTTACAGTTACATTCTGATGTCCCTGATCACTAACCGAATGTGAATTACTTAATTTCCTAGGTGTGACTGCCTCCTGAAACAAAGCGTCCAGGTAACTCTCCCCCTCCCAGATGTGCTGCAGTGTTTGAACCTCAGATTCCAGATCATCAACTCTGATCCGGAGTTCTTCCTGCACTTGCTGCAGATGTGATCACTGCCCATTCACAATGGGATCAGCCAGCTCGCACATCATACAGCTACAGCACATCACCTGCCCAGCCATCTCTGCTTAGTTAATTACTTTGTTACTTTGTACAGGTTTGAGTTAAAATACTTTGATACCCCTCTGCTATAGTCTTTTCCTAAAAAAAAATTAATAGATAAACAAAAAAAAGTAAATTTTTAACCAGTCACTGGTAAAGAAATAGAAAATCCTTACCTTAAAAAAACCAGAGTACTTAAGGAGGTTAGAGGAGGAGGGTGGGTGGGAGCTACTACAGTTGTGGAGTCTCTGGTTTAGCTGCCTTCCTGATTTATATACTCACTGCTTTCCTTCCCGGCTGCCCCTCTGGTCGTCGTCACTTCCCCCTACTTCTCCCGCTCTTTCTGTGAAGAGAGAGAGAAAAAAAACCACCGCTGCCCGCTACCGGTAAGTAATTTTAAAACAAGCTGTCTTACCTTAGCTGTAGTCTTCTGGGTTCGTTTAAACTCTGCCACTGCTCGCACATTGACCTAGATACTGGAAAAGACAACTGCAGAAACAGCCCTGTCAACCCCGCGAAGTCTCCTCACTAACATCTGGGGCCTCATGGCAAAAATTGGGGGCGATGTCTCACAAACTAATCATGCACTGACATAGTCATACTCATAGAATCCAAAGGCGGCTCAGTGATTAGCATTGCTGCCTCTCGGTGCCAGGGACCTGGATTCGATTCCAGATTCGGGTGACTATGCAAACTCCACACAAACCTTCTCCCCGTGTCTGCATGGGTTTCCTCTTAGGTGCTCTGGTTTCCTCCTCCAGTCCAAAGATGTGCAGGTTCTGTGGATTGGCAATACTCAATTGCCAACGTTATCCAGGGATGTGCAGGCTTGGTGGATTACCCTTGGGAAATGCAGAGTTAGAGGAATGGGGGGGGTCTGGATGGATGCTCTTCCGAGAGATGGGTGGACTTCATGAGCAGAATGGCCTGCTTTCACACTCCAAGGATTTTAAGATAGAATTTATAGGCAATGTCCCAGACACCACTACCATCATCCCTGGTTATGCCCTATCCCAGCAGGACAGACACAGCAGAGGTGGAAGCATGGTGGTATACAGTCAGAACGGAGTTGCCTTGGGAGCCCTGGACCTCAAGAAGTCCTGTGGCTTCACATTAAACATCGACAAGTAAACTGCCACTGATTAATCGATACAACTCTATTTCAAACAATATTTGGAGGAGACACTGATGATGGCCACAGCACAAAATGTCTTCTGGGTGGAGGATTTCACTGTCCTCTGCCAAGAGTGACTCAGCAGCAATATTAGTGGTAGAGCTGGTCAGGTCCAAAAGGACATAGTTGCTGGACTTGTTGTGCAATAGATGGTGAGGGAACCAATAAGAGGTAAAATTTGCCTGCTGCAGATGCATTTGTCCATTAAAATATCGATAAGAGTGACCACTGCAGTTGTGGAGCATTACCACCATGTTAAATTGGACAGACTTCCTTCAGGTTGAAGAGACAGAAGCTTGAACACAGACCAACAAATTGAAGAACAGCTTTTTCCTACTATTATTCGACTGATATATGGACTCTAAATAATGTTGATCTTGCTTTGTGCACCTCCTGTGCAGGGTAAACTACATTTCTCATCTGTATAAGCACCATATGATCTGCATGTCCTTGCTTACTATGATCTGCCTGTACTGCTCATAAGCTAAGCATTTTCACTATACTTTACTGAAACCACCAAACAGGACGACTTGCATGCTAAACAACTTAAGTAACAAGTGACAGACAAAGCTAAGAGATCCGGCAACCATTGGAATAGATCTATGTCCTGCACTCCTGCCATATCTACTCAAGAATAGTGGTGGACATCTAAACAACTCACTGGAGGAGGAAGCTCGACAAATATCCCCATCCTCAATGATGGAAGAGCTTAGTGCAAAAAGTAAAGCTGGAGTATTCTCAGTGATCCTCAGGCAGAAGTGCCAATTGAATGATCCATCTCAGCCACCTCCTGTTGTCCTCATTGTTCAAGATACCAGTCTCTTCAGCCAATTCAGTTTGTTCCATGTGGTATCAAAAAATGGTTGGAAGCACAGGATACTGCAAAGCCAATAGACCTGTTAACATTCCAACAATAGTACTGAAGAGTTGTGTTCCAGAACTTGCCACACCCCTCGCCAAGCTGTTCCAATCCATTTAGAGCGCTGGAGCTACCCAGTGTGGAAAATTGCCCAGCTATGACCTGGACACACAAAGCAAGACAAATCCCATCTGACAATCACCGCCCCCAACAGTTGACTCTCTACCATCATGAAGTGATGGAAGGTGTCATCAACAATGCTATCAAACAGTATTTCTGCTGAGCAATAACCTGCTCAGTGACATCCTGTTGGGTTCCATCAGAAACCCTCAGCTCTTGATCTTAATTCAGCCTTGGTTCAAGCATAGACAAAAGAGCTTAATTTCAGAAGAGGGGTGAGAGTGACAGCCATTGACATCAAGGCTGAATTAAACCAAGTGTGGTGTTAGGATCTCTCGCAAAACTGGAAACATTTGGTTACGGGGCAAACTCCCTGGTGGTTGGAGTCACAATTGGAACATGTGAAGGTGGTTGGAATTGTTACACATCAGTCATCTCCACTCCAGAACATCTCTGCCTCAGTTTCTTGCAGTGTGTCCCCCGCCTAAGTTCCTTCATCAATGATCTTACCTCCATCATAAGTCAGAAGTCATGAATGCACAATGTTCAGTTCCATTCGTGACTCCTCAGATTCTGAAGCAGTCCATGTTCAAATGCAGAAAGACCTGAACAATATCAAGGTTTGGGCTAATGAGTGGCAAGTAACATTCACACCACACAAAACTAGGCTATGACTGTATCCAATAAGACACAATCGATCTGCCGCCTCTTGACATTCAATGGAGTTACAATCCATACCCCCACCCCAACCATCGAAGTCTCTCAACCATCTGTAAGGCACAAGGCAGGAGTCTGATAGAATACTCCCAATTCCCTGGATGGGTGCAGTTCCAACAACACTCGAAGCTTGACATCATCCAGGACTAAGCACCTGCTTGATTGGCACTTCATTCACAATCATCCACTCCCTCTATGGATTCTCAGTAGCTACAGTGTATACTATTTGCAAGATGAACTGCAGAAATTCACTAAAGATCCTCAGACAGCACCTTACACACTCATGATCCCTTCCATCTTGAAGGACAAGGGCTGTAGATATATGGGAACACCAACACCTTGAAATTGTTCTCCAAGCCACTCACCATCCTGACATGGAAATATGTCACCATTCCTTCACTGTTGCTGGGTAAGAATCCTGGACTTTGATCCTTAACTGCATTTGTGGGTCAACCCACAGCAAAAGGACTGCAGCAGATCAAGAAGGCAGCTCACCACCACCTTCTCAAAGACTGTGAGGGATGGGTAATTAGTGTTGGCTAGCCATTTCCCATAAAAAATTTTAAATTCCCACAAGAATTTTTTTAAAAAAGCTTTAACTTTTACTAAATTGTCTTTCAAGTGCACTTTTAATTTAAGTTGTGAAGGAAGTGTTTCCTTATTAAGTATTGGAGTAGGTGCATAGATGTTTGGGCTGTCTTATATTTCTGCACGAGCTGGTCCTTTTGTTAAATTTATTGGACATAAATTGTCTTTTTATTTTTCCCACCTTTTTCCCCCTACTCTCACACCAACAACTTCCCCCAAGCATATAGAGTAACAAGTGATGATCCATGATGATTTTTCTTTGAAGAGCTGATCTGTTGCATCCTTAAGAGACTTGCGTAGAATTGTGGAGCTTGTTTTACCTTGTCAGGAAAAAAACAGATTAATGAAAATCGCGCAACTATTTGTATGCATCAAGAATTTTTATCAAATGTGTACATGATCCAAAGTGTTATAAATTGGTGTTTTTGGAAATAGTGTGTACTTCTTTTGTTTTCAGTGCTGAGTTCTTTAGATCTTTGACATACATAAAATCAAAGTTACATTTTCCATTTTCAGAGCTCTGAAACAATCTTGGAGCTTGAGGTTGTAGTGTTTACTTGTCTGATCTGCCAGTACTTGAAGAAATTCATTCCTGAAGTGATTTGTGGCTACTGCGTTTCGCCACAACACACCCAAAATGCACTCTCCCTAAAAGCAAGGCTATTTTATATGTAATTCTTCTCCTCTTTTTCATTAAGTGTATCTGAAGGGTCAAACCACATAAGTCAAAATCTGGCAAGCTTGAAAAGACTGAAACAGAGAAGGGCAAATACTTCAGAAATTAATCCTTAAATAATGCCACTCACTGAGACAGTTCATATTTAAATGCCAAAAGGAAACTCGGGGTTAATTAGTTCCAGTTCTCTTATGCCTCAGTTAGTTTGTCAAGTTTAACTTGGTTTTATTTACCTGATTAAATTTTCAAAAGATTAAGACGTTTTGTTGAATTCCATGACCGTTCTGTTCTACTTCAAAATCACTTGAGTATCATTGTCTGATTTCAGGTGAGAGGCATCTCACTTAGTGCTGAATAGAATTTAAGAAGCGAAGGAGTAAGGAGGAAAGAAAGAACAACCATCTTTGTTTTCTATGCCCCATGAAAATTATTCCTTTCCAAACCAGGTTGAACTTGTGCAAATGAATCTGAGCAAATGCAGAGCCATTTTAGAAGCAATTTTGTCTTGACATTACATCTCTTGAGACCCAATAAATGGTGAATCAAGTAAAAAGATTCACATGATTCTGGAAAATGCAGAATTTAGATTTAATATCTTGTGTAATGATCCTGCATTTTGTTGAAATAAACCTCTGCAAGTTGGAAAATACCTTTTGAGTTGTGAAAGTTTTGAGCTGACTTGTTTTAAGAACAAATTAAGAAAAGGCTATCAAATGTGAAGTGCAGTCCTGAGCCTGAATTGTACCTGTATCATCCCTCCCTTGGGTCATGTGGTGGAAATGAAGCCCTGTTATTCCAAGAGTTGTCACAAGATCTAAAGATTTCATCAAGTCCTCAAAATTCCTCAATTTACCAGGCATTTTAGACCCAGATTGAGGGAAAGCCCTGACAATGTTTCTTCATGAAAGACATTTCTGTTTGTTATTAATAAATAGATTCTCATTACAGGTTAAAACACAGGAATTACTGTATGTAGCTCAAGCAGTCAAGCTACTAACCCCATCTTTGCAACACTTGTCAACAGCATTTGGAACAAGTAAATTTTCATTAAACCCACATACAAAGGTTAAAAACAAAGTTGATGTTATTGGGGGGAGAATGTTAAGAATGCAATTCAATGGCCCCTGTCCGCAAGGTGCACTGAGATCCATGTGCTTATTCGGATCTGCTCTTCATTTATCATGCCCATGCTCCCTTCCTGTCACTGTCTCACTCTCGTACTCTCTCTCGCACTCTCTTTCTCTCTCTCTCGCACTCTCTTTTTCTCTCTCTCTCTCTCTCTCTCTCTCGCACTCTCTCTCTCTCTCTCGCACTCTCTCCCCCACCTCCCTCCCTCCGTCCTGTGATTTGCAGAGGGGGAGCAATGGAGTTCGTCCAAATGATGTATGGAATGAGAAACTTTCATCATGAACTGGAGGGGTGTTTCTAACATGGGGTGTAGTAAAAGTTTTGCATCATGAGCTCTGAGGCAACCATGGCTGCCATGGAGTTCCAACTAAAGGGTGCAGGGACCATGTAAATACTTGGCATACTCTAACTGGGTGACCCTTGAACTATTTCCAGCTGCAATGATTTGGTACACTTAGGAAAATCAGGTTGTGCTTCTTACTCTTGGTCTTTAACAGGTCTCCACATCTTTTCATCTGCAGTACTTTTTATTTAAGGTGGTGACTTGTTGTGATTTGTAATGTTCTGCCTGAATGGTTCACAGAACCACATGAAATGGCAAATTTTGGATATTTGAAACATAAAGAATTGCAGGGATCTGCAGAAGAAGTGAGAGAATAAGACTAATTGGAGAACTCTTTCTAGGAACCATCAATACACAAAGGAAGGGATGGTCTTTTTTTGTACTGAAGTTCTGTGAACGTTGAAAAAAACCTTATGGTTATCAAGTCACATTGCACATAATGGTGGGGAAGTTGCTGGAGAGGGTACTGAGAGATGGGATCTGTTTATAATTAGAAAAGAATGAGCTTATCAGTGATAGACAACATGGTTTTGTGTGGGGGAGATTGTGCCTTAGCAACTTAGAGTTCTTCGAGAAAGTGACCAAGTTGTTAGGTGAAGGAAGGACTGTTGATGTCATATACATGGACTTTAGTGAGGCATTTCATAAGGTTCCCCATTGTAGACTAATGGCGAATATGAAGTCCTGTGATGTGCAGGGTGTTCTAGCTAGGTGAATAAAGAACGAGTTGAGAACAGTAGACAAGAGTAGTAGTTGAAGGGAGTTTCTCGAAATGGAGAAAGGTGACCAGTGGTGTTCCACAGGGATCAGTATTGTGGCCACTGTTGTTTGTAATATACATAAATGATCTGGAAGAGGGCACTGTTGGTATGATCAGTCACTTTGCAGATGACACAAAGATTGGTGGAGTAGCAGAAAGCATAGGGGACTGTCAAAGAATACAGGAGGATGTAGATAGACTGGAGAGTTGGGCAGACGAGTGGCAGATGGCTTTTAATCCAGACAAATGTGAGATGATGCATTTGGGCAAGAATAATTCTAGAGCGAATTATACAATGAATGGAAGAGCTTTGGGAAAAGTTGATGGGCAGAAAGATCTGGGAGTGCAGGTCCATTCTCCCCTGAAGTTTGCTGCACAGGTGGACAGAGTGGTCAAGAAGGCATATAGTATGCTTGCCTTCATTGGACATGGTATTGAGTAGAAGAGCTGGCAAGTCATGTTAAAATTGTACAAGTCATTGATTCGGCCGCATTTAGAATACTGTGTACAGTTCTGGTCGCCACGTTACCAAAAGCATGTGGATGCTTTGGAGAGAGTGCAGAGAAGGTTTACGAGGATGTTGCCTGGCATGGAAGGTGCTAGCTATGAAGAGAGGTTGAGTAAGTTCGGTTTATTTTCACTAGAAAAAAAGGAGATTGAGGGGGGGGAACGTGATTGAGGTTTACAAAATCATGAAGGGTATGGACAGGGTGGATCGAGACAAGCTTTTTCCCAGGGTGAAGGATTCAATAACAAAAGGTCATGCTTTCAAGGTGAGAGGTGGAAAATTTAAGGGGGATACATGTGGCAAGTACTTCACACAGAGGGTGGTGGATGTTTGGAACGTGTTGCCAACAGAGGTGGTAGAGGCAGGCATAGTGGATTCATTTAAGATGCGTCTGGACAGATGCGTGAGTAGGTGGGGAGCAGAGGGATACAGATGCTTAGGAATTGACCGACAAGTTTAGACAGTACATTTGGATCGATTCAGGCTTGGAGGGCCAAAGGGCCTGTTCCTGGGCTGTAAATTTTCTTTGTTCTTTATAATGCTAAAAAGGCATATATTAATATTCGGAAAGCTACCTCCTGATAACATGTGCAAGGCAGAGAGATTGTACCATGGCTTGAGGTAGAGCAGATGCTGCAAAAAACATTGTTGAAAGAGCATCATTGAACAAAATGTAAAACTCAATGCCTGTGCCCAATTTCATGTCATTAACAGTCTCACATTGAATATATCTTCATTGTCAGCCTGTTCATAAGGATACTATAATATGAAAACAGAAGGGTGACATTAATTGACCTGGCAATACTGAAATGCATAACCAAAGCTGTAGTATGCTGAGAATTAAATTTGCTGATCCATTCTTTGGTTTAGCAATTTAAAAAATAAATATTCTCTGTCCCCATGTGCTATGTCTTTCTGTGACAGTTCTATTGAGTTTTATTTAACATTTAAACTTGTCCATATTTTTTCTTTATCTTGCTAAGATTCCTACCTGAATTTGTGCTTAAATCTGTGCAATGAAAAGTTCCAAGTTTCTCTCACTTGCATCTATCAAAATGAAATTAATTTGGCCAAGGCTTGTAGATGATAACAGCATCCTCAAGAGCCAATCGTTACTTTTTTTTCTGAACAGTTTTATGTTTCTGTATTGAGAAAATAAGGCAGTATGGATCAGTACGATACATACAAAAAGACTTGAGCGTGACTGAACAGATGACCAGTGCCAATGTTAGATCGCTTTGCACTGCACCATGTTAACATTCTGAAAATTGCTAACATGTTTTTGGTCCTCACTGTCGCTCTTTGTGAATCAATGGGTTGCAGCTACCCTTGAGTACTTGGTAGATGTAGCAATCTTTAGATCTTGTGACAAGTCAACTGCTGCTGGTTTGCAGAGACGATATCACATGTCGTAATTACCCATTGATCAATTCAGGGAATACTACTTGTTTAAAAATCTCGTCCAAACAATCAGCTTGCTTTCTTGAGTGTTTCCTGAATACTGATTCACTGACTTCATGATGCGGAAGTGCTGTTCTGCAAAGCTGCAGATTAGCTGATTCATGCTGCATTTGTTGACCCATCCATCGAAACCTGTGAGATTTGTCTAATCAAAGTTTAATATTAGAGGTTGATTGAGAAAACTGTGTGCAAAATGATTTTCACTGATTGAACTTTGTTAGACTGCAGCCAAATAACTAATGGACAGACAAGGCTTTCATTCTGTGGTCAGATTTGAATCCAGACCCAAAGATGAGTGTCAGGCCCACTGAGTCACCCAGTCTGCCCTATGAGGCTTTATTTTGTTTTGACAGACATGATTGTTATAGTTTTCAAATAGCAAATAAAATTATTCTGAAACATTAACATTCCTTTTAAAACGATTAACTTTGAAATTGGTGTCAGTCCAACCAATTAATGCCATCAGTACATTGAATGCAAGATTCCCATTTTCTTGTATATTGTAGCAAGGAGCTTCATGTGGAACTATACCTTTTATTTTACATTAGGATCATACACTAGAGCAGACTTTTGCATCAATGTATCCACGTAGATATCGCAGAGTCTCATTGAATTTGTGGTATTCTTAAAAGTAAAAATTTCTGCTAAGCTTACAATTGATATTCGATGCAACATTGCTTGCCATTTCCTCGGATATAAGATGCAAGTCCCCACCCATCCCTTTCCATATTGAAATTTATAGGTTTTATTATTTGAATTTGTTATTTTTCGTGTGGGTAATCTCAGCAATTCCAACTGTCACTCACAGTACAGTATGCCTTCAACATTTGTTTTATGACAGATGTCATTCAGTCCTGGACTCCTGTGGAGGAGTATAAAAAATACTTGGTTGTTAGCAGCATACTGTAATTCCAAATGTAAGTGGAAAACCAAATAAAGACAAAAATATATGCACACTGAAACCAACATGTTTATATGAGTCAAATAACACTTGTGGCAAGTACTGGTCTTTACTAATTGAGTTATGATTAAATTTTAAGATCACGCTTGAAAAGAACTGGATTTCTGATCTCTTTACTGAAAACAAGGTGGTCGAAGTGGCAATTAAAGTATAACCTCCGAACAGTCTGTTTGAGAAAACATAAGTTTATTTGAATGCATACAAGTACTCTGGTTCACCTTTGCCAAGCTCTCCGCATTCATTCAACCATTTGCTTGGTTTAGTATGTTTTGCTCAGCCCATTTTAGCTGGACGCACTCTGAGCCATGTCCCAAGATCACATGCACACATGATCAAATCATGTTCTTTGAACTGCTGAGTGCTGTGATTTCTAGTAGCAGTGTTGTAATGTTGCAGAGTGATTGCTTCTGCCTAACACCTTTTAACTACAGCCTTGAAAATGTGGCATTTAATATTTTTTTTCCCACGCAATTGCATGCATGCATGAAAACCATCTTTTGATCATTATGTTCCTGATTCATAATGTGCATGTCTTAAGTCATTTTCATAAAAGATCATAATGTTGCTTTTCTTTTTCTCCAATCTTGAACTGAAACAGTAACCCTTTGAATGTAGATGCAAGTATATTACAACCAGTTGAGGAGGTACGGAATGTATAATGATTTTAAAAAAAGACTCAATTATTAATCAGATTAAATTCATTCAAGCCAAAAGTGAATTACCACAGCATTTTTCATGCATATCTATGATACTTTCTTGCTCATTACAGGATATGAGCATCATTGGCTTGGCCAGCATTTCTTACACATCCTTAATTGACCTTGATAAATTAGTGTTGCTGTCTTAAACCTTTACGCTTCATGAACTGTCGGTACCTGTGCATTGCTGTTATGGAGACGATATATCTTCAGCAGCAACATGGAAGCAACAGTGATATGGTTCCAAGTAGGGATAATGTATGGCTTGAAGGAAACTTGTTGTGGTGGTGATCTCATGTATCTGCTGTCCTTGCCCTTGTATGTGGTAAAAGTTAAAGTCGCCATCATCCCAGAGGACCATACAGCTGATCTCCGATTAGTAGAGAGACAGCTGGTGGTGATTTAAGCTGCAGGTCACCAAGCCTCAGGCAAGAGGTGAAGTTAAAAGGCTGGACTTTTGTGGTGATCTCTTGGTGAGTACGGGAATTGAACACATGTTGGCGTCACTGCATCACAAACCAGCCACCTGATTTAACAGATTCCCCTCAGTAGATGATAGAGATCGTGAGAGCCTTTAGGGTTTTTTTAACATCGAAGCTCTCGAGCTGGAGTTTCAGATGAAGGCTGACTGAACAATTTGGTGCCCGTGTTTTGGGTGCAGAGGTGAATTCTTGTTGAATGAGTGCTAACAAGGATATTTAATGCACAACAGTTAAAATTCACACAACACCAGGTGTTGTGATTTTTTTACTTTATCCACCTCAGTCCAACACCAGCATCTCCAATATAAATCCTGGGAAAGACTACAGGCTTAATCTTTCAAGCAATGTTTCCAAGCTGTTGCTCATGTATTAGATCAGCCATTCTTCATCGAGTTTTGTAATTATACAGCATTCAACCCCTTTCTAACTGGATGGTTTAAGCATGGCTTAATTATAGTGCCACAGGGCAGGCAGCTTGATGAGATGGGAAAACTAAGTCCCTGTACGAAGGGAGAAGTGTTTACAACTGAAAATGTGTTGCTGGAAAAGCGCAGCAGGTCAGGCAGCATCCAAGGAGCAGGAGAGTCGACATTTCGGGCATGAGCCCTTCTTCAGTAATGTGTTTACAGCCTATTTATTATATACGTCATTTAGCCCATCATTCTGATTTGAAAATCTCATCAGTTTAGACAATTCAGAAATCGGACAATCAAGTGCACTATTAATTCAGAAAATGTAGCCTTTTGACGAACTAATTGTCAACATTGCCATGTAGATCCTCAAAATGTTTTGGCTTTGAGTTCAATGTTAAGCTGCAGAACTGAGTTTTTCATGCCATTTTATTGGGCTCGTGCTCGCGCCCCCTCTCTCTCTTTCTCGTGCGTTCCCCTCAGTTCCATCAACGTCCATTCTTAATATTTTAAGACAAATAATATCAACAAACTTTTTTCTAATGAGCATGAATTCCATACAGGGATTATTGGATAAATTCGAAGAGCGGGAGCTCAGCCTGAATTTCTCCCAACTCTCTGTAACCCATGACTATTGAGCTAATTCATACCAGATCAAAGATGACATTTCTGAGCAATACTATTCATGCCTTAACTTGATCTAATTAGAACAAAGAGTGGATTTTTCTTTGATATTTCGTGCAAAGCCTGTCTTTGTAGACACCTAAGTGAAGAGAAAAATTGAAGCTGCTGCTTCTCATTGTGTTATGATGAGTTAAATTGTTAATTTCCAGTTACAGGCCTCCATGTTGGTTTTTTTTTAAAAAGTCTGCACATCAGAGATGTACTATAGGAGTTAATACTGGTTCCTGATTCTGTTTAGCTATATTACATTCCAACCCACAGCTGTATTTTGAGGGTAGAATGACTTGAATGATGAAAACAGCTGGTTGATTTCACAAGTGCAAGTATACCAATCAAGTAGAACTTTGTGGGACTATCAAGCTTTGCAATTATTATAAGAAGCAATTTCACTTTTAAGGGAATGAAGTTAGATCCAAGCATTCATCACTGAGTGACGTACCCTCATGGCACACATGCAATAGCCAGACTCCACCTTTCATTCGTAAGGCATGTTTGCAAATGCAATCACTTGGTGCATTTCTAAGGGAAGGCAATTATATTTTAAAAATTAAAAGCACTTTGATGCATTTCTTACTGATCATTAATCGTTTCTCATTGACCAGAATATAAGCACTCTGCATAACAAACATTTCCAATGACACAAGATCAAGAGTATCTCGCCTGCCTCCTTAATTCAGTGAAGCTGTTTTGCAAAACAGGTTCACCCTGATAATGGAAGGATTCCCCTTGCAAGAGTATATGCAACCAGCTCCTAACCTTTAAGCTATCAACAGTCTGAATATAACTGGAGTTGCAGTAGGCAGATGAGTCAAATTCCAAAACTTAGACCTCAGTCTTCTGCAAAGAACAATGTACTACTCTTTTTAATGGTCTAATTGGAGGTTTGTATCTATGGCATGTGGCTTTAACTAAGTCTTTAAAAAGGTGCTTTTTTGTGTGTGATCTTTCAAGAAACTGATAAAGTCTGTACTTCCTCTGTCAAATGAACCAGTTTTTTTTTCAACTAAAGTAATAGAACAGCCTTCATAATGAAGTTTGCATTAAGATGTCCACATTGTTCAGCAAATCTTCCATCATAAAGGCACATGGAGCATTGACTTGAAAAAAATATGCAAGATAGTTTTGGAAAGTAATTAACTTGTTGTTTACTGGATGTCATTGTACTCCTTTAACCAAAGACCAAGGGAGGAAAATGATCAGGATTTCATTGTTATCTGTCCGCATTCACAACTAGATTGAGTTGACACATCTCCCTAATTCAACCTCTCAGAATGGCTTTCAGGGGTTAAATGGCCTACTGTTCTTCCGACAGAAAATTCTTAGCTGCCAAATGACCTAACCGTTCCCTGCCACAAACACTAAGAGGCCAAAGGAGCAACTATAAGGAAATGAATGATGTAGAAGAGAGAGGGTCAGAGGATATCCACTTGATGAAATTCATGACATGTATTTCCTTAGTTCTTCTTATTCAAATGTGCTCTTCATCACTTGAATCTGAAAATGGAATCTGTAGTACACTGGTGTGACCACTGACGAAAAGCTGTGAACAATTTTTATAGTAAAAAGTGAGGTCTGCAGATGCTGGAGATCAGAGCTGAAAATGTGTTGCTGGTTAAAGCGCAGCAAGTCAGGCAGCATCCAAGGAACAGGAAATTCGACGTTTTGGGCCAGAGCCCTTCATCAGGAATGAGGAGAGTGTGCCAGGCAGGCTATTTTTATAGCCAACATCTGTCCTTCACGAGCAGATTCATCACTTTGCTTGTATATATGTCAGTGGTTTTACTTGAGGGACACGGGACATTAAACCAGACAGATCTATCAGTGCCCAGTAGTCATTAGAAAGAAGAAATTTTGAATAAAATTTATCCGTTGAAACTCAAGTCAGAGAATTCTTTTTGTCCTATTGGACCTTCAGTCAGTATAATGTCTCTGTGATCAGTGTCACACTGACCCTGTCCTCATATACACACCTCCCAGGCAGTATAACGACTCTGTAATTAGTGTCACTCCAACCCTGTTCTCTAATACACACTTCCCAATCAGTATAATGTCTCTGTAAACAGACTCACACTGAATCTGGCTTCAATTACACACCTCCCAGTCAGTATAATATAACTAAACAGTGTCACACTGACACTGGCTTCACAGAACAACTCTCAGTCAGTATAATATAACTGTAAACAGTCTCACACTGATCCTCGCTTCAATGACACCCCTCACAGTCTCTATAATGTCTCTGTAAACCGTGTCATTCTGACCCTGGCCTCATATACATCCCTCTCAGTCATTATAATAGACCTGTAAACAATCTCACACTGAACCTGGCTTCAATGACACACCTCCCAGTTAGTATAATGTCTCTGTAATCAGTGTCACACTGACCCTGGCCTCATATACACACCTCCCAGGCAGTATAATATAACTGTCAACAGTCTCACACTGAAACTGGCTTCAATGACACACCTCCCAGTCAGTATAACGACTCTGTAATTAGTGTCAGTGCAACCCTGTTCTCTAATAGTGTGGAACAGGCCCTTTGGCCCAACAAGTCCACACCGACCCACCGAAGCGCAACCCACCCATACCCCTACATTTACCCCTTTCCAAACACTATGGGCAATTTAGCATGGCCAATTCCTGACCCGCACATCTTTGGACTGTGGGAGGAAACCGGAGCACCGGGAGGAAACCCACGCAGACACGGGGAGAATGTGCAAACTCCACACTCAGTTGCCTGAGGCGGGAATAATCAGTGTCATACTTAAACTGGTCTCACATACACACGTTGCAGACAGTATAATATAACTGTAAACAGTCTCACACTGATCCTGGTATCACATACACACCTCTCAGTCAATATAATATAACTAAACAGCGTCACACTGACTCTGGCCTCACATACACACGTCTCAGTCAGTATAATATAATTGTAAACAGTTTCACACTGAACCTGGCTTCAATGACACACCTCCCAGTCAGTATAATGTCTCAGTAAAGAGTGTCACACTAACGCTGGCCTCACATACACAGCTCAGTCAGAATAATATAACTGTAAACAGTCTCACACTGGAACTGGCTGCAATAACACACCTCTCTGTCAGTATAATATAACTGTAAAGAGTGTCACACAGACACTGGCTTCACAGAGACAACTCTGTCAGTATAATATAACTGTAAACAGTCTCACACTGATCCTGGCTTCAATGACACACCTCCCAGCCAGTATAATGTCTCTGAAAACAGTGTCACTTTGACCCTGGCCTCACATACACACCTCCCAGTCAGTATAATATTACTCTCAACAGTCTCACACTGAAATTAGCTTCAATGACACACCTCCCAGTCTGTATAATATAACTGTAAACAGTCTCAAACTGAAACTGGTTGCAATTACACTCCTCTCTGTCAGTATAATATAACTGTAAACAGAGTCACACTGACCCTGGCCTCTCATACACACGTTGAAGACAGTATAATATAACTGTAAAACAGTCTCACAATGAACCTGGCTTCAATGACACACCTCCCAGACGGTATAATATAACTGTAAACAGAGTCACACTGACCCTGGCCTCTCATACACACCTCCCAGTCAGTATAATATTGCTGTCAACAGTCTCACACTGAAATTAGCTTCAATGACACACCTTCAAGTCAGTATAATGTCTCTGTAAACAGTGTCACACTTACCCCGGCCTCACATACACACGTTGCAGACAGTATAATATAACTGTAAACAGTCTCACACTGATCCTGGTATCACATACACACCTCTCAGTCAATATAATATAACTAAACAGCGTCACACTGACTCTGGCCTCACATACACACGTCTCAGTCAGTATAATATAATTGTAAACAGTTTCACACTGAACCTGGCTTCAATGACACACCTCCCAGTCAGTATAATGTCTCAGTAAAGAGTGTCACACTAACGCTGGCCTCACATACACAGCTCAGTCAGAATAATATAACTGTAAACAGTCTCACACTGGAACTGGCTGCAATAACACACCTCTCTGTCAGTATAATATAACTGTAAAGAGTGTCACACAGACACTGGCTTCACAGAGACAACTCTGTCAGTATAATATAACTGTAAACAGTCTCACACTGATCCTGGCTTCAATGACACACCTCCCAGCCAGTATAATGTCTCTGAAAACAGTGTCACTTTGACCCTGGCCTCACATACACACCTCCCAGTCAGTATAATATTACTCTCAACAGTCTCACACTGAAATTAGCTTCAATGACACACCTCCCAGTCTGTATAATATAACTGTAAACAGTCTCAAACTGAAACTGGTTGCAATTACACTCCTCTCTGTCAGTATAATATAACTGTAAACAGAGTCACACTGACCCTGGCCTCTCATACACACGTTGAAGACAGTATAATATAACTGTAAAACAGTCTCACAATGAACCTGGCTTCAATGACACACCTCCCAGACGGTATAATATAACTGTAAACAGAGTCACACTGACCCTGGCCTCTCATACACACCTCCCAGTCAGTATAATATTGCTGTCAACAGTCTCACACTGAAATTAGCTTCAATGACACACCTTCAAGTCAGTATAATGTCTCTGTAAACAGTGTCACACTTACCCCGGCCTCACATACACACGTTGCAGACAGTATAATATAATTGTAAACAGTCTCACACTGAACCTGGCTTCAATGACACACCTCCCAGACAGTAAAATATAACTGTAAACACTCTCACACTGAACCTGGCCTCACATACACACCTCCCAATCCGTATAATATAACGGAAAACAGTCTCACACTGAACCTGGCTTCTATTACACATCTCCCAGTCAGTATAATGTCTCTGTAATCAGTGTCACACTGACCCTGGCCTCATATACACACCTCCCAGGCAGTATAATATAACTGTCAACAGTCTCACACTGAAACTGGCTTCAATGACACATCTCCCAGTCAGTATAACGACTCTGTAATTAGTGTCACTCCAACCCTGTTCTCTAATACACACTTCCCAATCAGTATAATATAACAGTAAACAATCTCACACTGATCCTGGCTTCAATGACACACCTCCCAGTCAGGATAATATAACTGCAAACAGTCTCACACTGAATCTGGCTTCAATGACACACCCCCCTGTCATTATAATGTCTCTGTAAACAGTGTGACACTGACACTGGCTTCAATTACACACCTCTCATTCAGTATAATACAACTGTAAACAATGTCACAGTGACCCTGGCCTCACATATTATAGTGTCTTCAACGTGTGTATAACTGTCAACATTCTCACAATGAACCTGGCTTCAATGACACACCTCCCAGTCAGTATAATGTCTCGGTAAACAGACTCACACTGAATCTGGCTTCAATTACACACCTCCCAGTCAGTATAATGTCTCTGTAAACAGAGTCACAATCTCACACTGATCCTCGCTTCAATGGCACCCCTCCCAGTCTCTATAATGTCTCTGTAAACCGTATCATTCTGACCCTCGCCTCATATACACCCCTCTCAGTCATTATAATAGACCTGTAAACAGTCTCACACTGAACCTGGCTTCAATTACACACATCCCAGTTAGTATAATGTCTGTGTAATCAGTGTCACACTGACCCTGGCCTCATATACACACCTCCCAGGCAGTATAATATAACTGTCAACAGTCTCACACTGAAACTGGCTTCAGTGACACACCTCTCAGTCAGTAGAATGAAATGAACTGCACGTCTTAATTCAATGAGTGGAGCCCCGGCCATCCATTCAATGCCACGAGCAAAACGCATTCATTCAGAGAAACAAACTGGACTCATTCAATTCAATGATACAGACTGCAGGTCTTAAGTCAAAGAGTAGAGCTTCTCTCAAAGGATCAAGCTTAACGCGTTCATTCAATGAAACAAACTAGAATAATTGATTCAATGAAACAAACCTTATTCCTTGTTTCAATTGAACAAACTTAACTCAGACAGTGAATCAAACTGCACACGTTCATTCAATGAAAGAAGCTGCACTTGTCCATTCAATGAGTAGTGCTACTCCCATTATTTCAAGGTCACAAGTTTCACAGATTGTCTCAATCAAACTGCACACCTTCACTCCATGAACCAAACTACACCTGCTAATTCAATGAGTAGAGCTTCTCTCATTCATTTAAAGTGCCAACCACAACGCTTTCATTCATTTCTACAAACTGCATTCATTAAGTCATTGAATTGATTCAATGAATCAAACCATATTACTTGTTTCAATGGAACAAACATTTCGTCATTCACTTCTTTAGTGAATTGTGCTGCACTCGTTCATTCAATGAAGCAGACAGCACATGTAGAGGTACTCACGTTGGATCAATGCCTCAAGCTTAACGCATTGATTCAATCAAACAAATTGCACACATTTAGCCAATGAAGCAAACAACACTTGTCAATTCAATGAATACAGATGTTCTCATTCAGTCAATGTCGCGTTCATTCAATGCACACTGCACACATTCATTCAATGAAAGAGGCTGCACTTGTCATTCAATGATTAGAACTACTCTCATTCATTCAAAGCGACAAGTTTCACGCATTGTGTCTGTCAAACTGCACACCTTCACTCCATGAACCAAACTGTCCGTCCTAATTCAATGAGAAGAACTACTCTGATTCTTTCAATCATTTAATGAAACAAACTGCATTAATTGAATCATTGAATCAAACTACAATCATTGATTCAATGAAACAAACCATATTCATTGTTTCAATGGAACAAACGTAACTGACTTATTTAGTCAATCCTCCTGCACTCGTTCATTCAATGGAACAGACTGAAATGAGTTAAAGGTTCTCTCATGCGTTTAATGCCACAAGCCTAACGCATTGATTCAATCAAACAAACTGCACACATTTACTCCATGGAGGAAACTGCACGTGTTCATTCAATGAGTAGAGCTATTCTCTTTCTTTCAATGCCTCGAGCTTAACGCTTTAATTTTATGAATAAACCAACATTCATTCATTGATTCAAAGAATCAAAGGGAAATCATTAATTTAAGTTGACAAACATCACTCATTTATGAAGTGAATTAAACTGCATTCATTCAATTAATGAATCAAAATGCAAACATTCATTCGATGAGAAACGCTGCAAGTCCTATTCTAATGAATCTAGCTTTTGCCATTCATTCAATGAAGGAAACTGCACGCGTTCATTCAATGATACAAACTACATGTGTTCATTAACTGAAACAGATTGCACGTGTTAATTTAATAAGAGTAGCTTTTCTCGTTGTCTCAAACTGAGCACTTTCATTCACTGAAACCAACTGCATATATTCAATCATTGATTCAAACTGAAATCATTTAGTGAATGAATCAAACAGTATCAATCGATTCAATCAAACAAACTTACATTTACTTCGTGAATCAAACAGCGCATATTTATTCAACGAAATGCACTGCACGTCTTAATTCAATGAGTGGAACACAGGCCATTCATTCAATGCCTCCAGCAAAACGCATTCATTCAACGAAACAAACTGCACTCATTCAATTCAATGATGCAGACGGTAGGTCTTAATTCAAAGAGTAGAGCTTCTCTCAAAGGGTCAAGCTTAATGCTATCATTCAATGAAACAAGCTGCATTCGTTGAATTATCGAATCAAACCACAATCACTGATTCAATGAATCAAACCTTAGTCCTTGTTTCAATGGAACAAACCTAACTCACAGAGTTTGTGAATCAAACTGCACACGTTCATTCAATGAAAGAGGCTGCAATTGTCAATTCAATGAGAAGAGCTACTCTCATTCGTTCAAAGCCATAAGTTTTACATTCATATTTCAATCATTGATTCAAAGAATCAGATGGAATTCAATAATTTAAGATGACAAACATCACTCATTTGTGGAGTGAATTTAAGTGCATTCATTCAATTAATGAATCAAACTACAAACTTTCATTCGATGAGAAGCACTGCAAGTCTTCTTCCAATGAATCTAGCTTTTGCCATTCATTCAATGAAGGAAACTGCACGTGTTCATTCAATGAAACAAACTGCACGCATTCAAATCAATGATTCAGACGGTTGGTCTTAATTCAAACAGTAGAGTTTCGCTCATTCATTCAACGTGTAAAGCACAACGCTTTCATTCAATTATAAAAACTGCAGTCATTGAATCATTGAATTGATTCAATGGATCAAACCATATTCCTTGTTTCAGTAGAACAACCATTTCCTGATTCACTTATTGAGTGACTCCTATTGCACTCATTCATTCAATGAAATTGCCTGCAAATGTGGAGGTATTCACGTTGGAAACTGCACGCGTTCATTAAATGAAACAGACTTCACGTGTTAATTTAATAAGAGCAGCTTTTGTCGTTGTGTCATGCTTAACACTTTCATTGAATGAATCCAACTGCATTCATTGAATCATTGATTCAAACTGCAATTATTTAGTCAACGAAGCAGTTTCAATCGATTCACTGAAACAAACTTGACACATTTACCTCGTGAATCAAACAGCACACATTTATTCAATGAAATGCACTGCAAGTCTTAATTCAATGGGTGGAGCACCTGCCATTCATTCTATGCCACGAGAAAAACGCATTCATTCAATGAAACAACAGTCTTAATTCAATGAGTAGAGCTTCTTTCAAAGGATCAAGCTTAACGCTTTTATTGAATGAAACAAGCTGCATTCTTTGAATCATTGAATCAAACTACAATCACTGATACAATGAATCAAAATTTCTTCCTTGTTTCAATGGAACAAACCTAACTCACACAGTTAGTGAATGAAACTGCGGACGTTCATTCAATGAAAGAGGCTGCACTTGTCAATTAAATGAGTGGAGCTACTCTTATTCGTTCAATGTCACAAGCTTCACACATTGTCTCAATTAAACTGCACACATTCAGTCCGTGAACCAAACTGCACCTGCTAATTCAATGAGTACACTGAATCCTACTGCACTCTTTCATTCAATGAAACGGACTGCACACGTAGAGGTACTCACGTTGGATCAATTGGTCATTGAACGAAAGAGAGTAGCTCTACACATTGACTTGACAAGTGCAGCTTCTTTCATAGAATGAACGTGTGCAGTTTCATTAACAACCTTTCTGAGTTAGGTTTGTTCCATTGAAGCAAGGAATAAGGTTTGAATCATTGAATCAGTGATTTTAGTTTGTTTCAATGTTTCAATGCATGTAGCTTTTTTCATTGAATTAACGCCTTAAGCTTGACTGATTGAATGATTGGGAGAAGCTCTACTCATTGAATTCAGACCTGCAGTCTGTTTTATTGAATTAAATAAGTGCAGTTTGTTTCATTGAATGAATGCATTTTGCTCGTGGCATTGAATGAACGTGCAGTCTGTTTCAGTCAATGAACGCATGCAGTTTGTATTATTGCATGAATGCGTGCAGTTTCCTTTATTGAATGAATAGCAAAAGCTGGATTCATTGGAATAAGATTTGCAGTGTTTCTCTTCGAACGAATGTTTGTAGTTTGATTCATTAATTGAATGAATGCAGTTAAATTGACTCCATAAATGAGTGATGTTTGTACAATTAAATCAATGAATTCCATGTCATTCTTTGAATCAATGAATGAATGCAGGTTGATCCATAGGATTAAAGCTTTCAGCTCGAGGCAATGAGTGTAAGCGAAAAAGTCTACTCATTGAATCAACACGTGCAGTTTCCTCCTTGGAGTAAATGTGTGCAGTTTGTTTGATTGAATCAATGCGTTAGGCTTGGGGCATTAAACGAATGAGAGAACGTTTACTCGTTGCAGTTTGTTCCTTTGAATGAACGAGTGCAGGAGAATAAACAAAATAAGTCAGTTACGTTTATTCCATTGAAACAAGGAATATGGTTTGGTTCATTGAATCAATGATTGAAGTTTGATTCAATGATTCAATGAATGTAGTTTGTTTCATTAGATAGAAACGGTGTGTTTAACATATTGAAAAGGTAAGAGATGTCCTTCTCATTGAATTAGGACGGACAGTTTGGCTCATCGAGTGAAGGTGTGCAGTTTGACAGAGACAATGCGTGAAACTTGTGGCTTTGAATGAATGAGAGTAGCTCTAATCATTGAATGGACAAGTGCAGCCTCTTTCATTGAATGAATGTGTGCAGTGTGCATTGAATGAATGCGACATTGAATGAATGAGAGTATCCGTATTCATTGAATTTACAACTGCTGTTTGCTTCACGGGCTATTTGTGTGCATATTGTTTGATTGAATCAATGCGTTAAGCTTGTGTCATTGATACAACATGAGGACCTCGACATGTGCAGTCCGTTTCATTGAATGAACGAGTGCAGTAGGATTCACGAAACAAGTGAATGATCAATGTTTGTTCCATTGGAACAAGGAATATGGTTTGATTCATTGAATCAATTCAATGGTTTAACGAATGCAGTTTGTATAATTGAATGAAAGCGTTGTGCTTGACGTTTTGATTGAACGAGAGAAGCTCTACTCATTGTATTAACAGGTGCAGTTTGGTTCATGGAATGAATGTGTGCAGTTTCTTTGAGACAATGTGTGAAGCTTGTGACATTGAACGAATGAGAGTAGCTCTACTCATTGAATTGACAAGTGCTGTTTGCTTCATGGACTAAACGTCTGCAATTTGTTTGATTGAATCAATGCGTTATGTTTGACCATTGATCCAACGTGAGTACCTCTACATGTGTAGTCTGTTTCATTGAATGAAAGAGTGCAGTAGGATTCACTATACAAGTGCTTCATTGGAACAAGGAATATGGTTTGATACATTAGAAACAAAATGAAGTTTGTATGGACACTTTAAATGAATGAGAAAAGCTCTACTCATTGAATTAGCAGGTGCAGTCGGGTTCATGCATAGAATGTGTGCAGTTTAATTGAGACATAGGATTTGCAGTGTTTCTCATCGAATGAATGTAGTTTGATTTATTAATTGAACGATTGCAGTTAAATTCATTCCATAAATGAGTGATGTCTGTACACTTTAATCAATGAATCCCATTTGATTGATTGAATCAATGATTGAAATATGAATAGATGAACGAAAGCAGGTTGATTCATTGAATTTAAAGCGTTAAGCTGGAGGCAATGAATGAAAGAGAAAATCTCTACTCGTTGAATGAACACGTGCAGTTTCCTCCATCGAGTAAATGTGCGCAGTTTGTTTGATTGAATCAATGCGTTAGACTTGTGGCATTAAACGAATGAGAGAACCTTTACTCATTGCAGTCTGTTCCACTGAATGAACGAGTGCAGGAATATTCACTAAATAAGTCAGTTTACGTTTCTTCCATTGAATCAAGGAATATGGTTTGGTTCATTGAAACAATGATTGTTGTTTGATTCAATGATTCAATGGATGCAGTTTGTTTCATTAAATGAAAACGGTGAGCTTGACGCATGAAAGAATCAGAGAAGCTCTTCTCATTGAATTACGACTGACAGTTTGGTTCATGGAGTGAAGGTGTACAGTTTGACAGAGACTTGAATCTTGTGGCTTTGAATGAATGAGAGTAGCTCTACTCATTGAATGGACAAGTGCAGCCTCTTCCATTGAATGAATGTGTGCAGTGTGCATTGAATGAACGCGACATTGAATGAATGAGAGTATCCGTATTCATTGAATTGACAACTGCTGTTTGCTTCACGGGCTATTTGTGTGCATACTGTTTGATTGAATCAATGCGGTAAGCTTGAGGCATTGATACAACATGAGGACCTCGACAGTTTGTTTCATTGAATGAACGAGTGCAGTAGGATTCACTAAACAAGTGAATGATCAAATGTTTGTTCCACTGGAACAAGGATTATGGTTTGATTCATTGAATCAATTCAATGATTTAACGATTGCAGTTTGTATAATTGAATGAAGGCGTTGTGCGTGACTCTTTGATTGAACGAGAGAAGCTCTATTCATTGTATTAACAGGTGCAGTTTGGTTCATGGAGTGAATGTGTGCAGTTTGTTTGAGACAATGTGTGATGCTTGTGACATTGAACGAATGAGAGTAGCTCTACTCATTGAATTGACAAGTGCTGTTTGCTTCATGGACTAAATGTGTGCAATTTGTTTGATTGAATCAATGCGTTATGTTTGAACCATTGATCCAACGTGAGTACTTCTACATGTGTAGTCTGTTTCATTGAATGAAAGAGTGCAGTAGGATTCACTATACAAGTGAATGACTGAATGTTTGTTTCATTGGAACAAGGAATATGGTTTGATACATTTGATACAAAATGAAGTTTGTATGGACACTTTAAATGAATGAGAAAAGCTCTACTCATTGAATTAGCAGGTGCAGTTTGGTTCATGGAGTGAATGTGTGCAGTTTAATTGAGACAACGTGTGAAGCTTGTGACATTGAACGAATGAGCTCTAGTCATTTGATTGACAAGTGCAGCCTCTTTCATTGAATAAACGTGTACAGTTTCATTCTTTAACCGTGTGAATTAGGTTTGTTCCATTCAAACAAGGAATAAGGCTGGATTCATTGAATCAGTGATAGTAGTTAGATTCAATGATTCAATGAATGCAGCTTGTTTCATTGAATGAACGCATTAAACTTGACCGATTGAATGAATGAGAGAAGCTCTAATCGTTGAATTATGACGTGCAGTGCATTTCAGTGAATAAATGCGTGCTGTTTGATTCACGAAGTAAATCTGTTAAGTTTGATTGATTGAATCGATTGATATTGTTTGATTCGTTGACTAAATGATTGCAGTTTGAAACAATGATTGAATGAATGCAGTTGATTTCATTTAATGAAAGTGTAAAGCTTGAGACAACACGAAAAGCTGCTCTTATATGAATTACCACGTGAAGTCTGTTTCATTTACTCAACGCATGCAGTTTGTATTATTGAAAGACCGCGTGCAGTTTCCTTCATTGAATGAATGGCAAAGCTAGCTTCATTGGAATAGGATTTGCAGTGTTTCTCATCGAATGAATGTTTGTATTTTGATTCATTAATTGAATGAATGCAGTTAAATTGACTCCATAAATGAGTGATGTTTGTACAATTAAATCAATGAATTCCATGTCATTCTTTGAATCAATGATTGAAATATGAGTCAATGAACAAATGTAGGTTGATCCATAGAATTAAAGCATTCAGCTCGAGGCAATGAGTTAAGTGAGAAGGTCTACTCATTGAATGAAAACGTGCAATTTCCTCCTTGGAGTAAATGTGTGCAGTTTGTTTGATTGAATCAATGCGTTAGGCTTGGGGCATTAAACGAATGAGAGAACGTTTACTCTTTGTTCCATTGAATGAACGAGTGCAGGAGAATAAACAAAATAAGTCAGTTACGTTTATTCCATTGAAACAAGGAATATGGTTTGTTCCATTGAATTGTCGTTTGATTCAATGCTTCATTGAATGCAGTTTGTTTCATTAAATAGAAACGGTGAATTTAACATATTGAAAAAATCAGAGAAGCCCTTCTTATTGAATTAGGACGGACAGTTTGGCTCATGGAGTGAAGGTGTGCAGTTTGACAGAGACAATGCGTGAAACTTGTGGCTTTGAATGAATGAGAGTAGCTCTACTCATTGAATGGACAAGTGCAGCCTCTTCCATTGAATGAATGTGTGCAGTGTGCATTGAATGAACGCGACATTGAATGAATGAGAGTATCCGTATTCATTGAATTGACAACTGCTGTTTGCTTCACGGGCTATTTGTGTGCATACTGTTTGATTGAATCAATCCGGTAAGCTTGAGGCATTGATACAACATGAGGACCTCGACATGTGCAGTCTGTTGTTCATCGATTGAACGAGTGCAGTAGGATTCACTAAACAAGTGAATGATCAAATGTTTGTTCCATTGGAACAAGGATTATGGTTTGATACATTGAATCAATTCAATGGTTTAACGAATGCAGTTTGTATAATTGAATGAAGGCGTTGTGCGTGACTCTTTGAACGAGAGAAGCTCTATTCATTGTATTAACAGGTGCAGTTTGGTTCATGGAGTGAATGTGTGCAGTTTGTTTGAGACAATGTGTGAAGCTTGTGACATTGAACGAATGAGAGTAGCTCTACTCATTGAATTGACAAGTGCTGTTTGCTTCATGGACTAAATGTGTGCAATTTGTTTGATTGAAACAATGCGTTATGTTTGAACCATTGATCCAACGTGAGTACTTCTACATGTGTAGTCTGTTTCATTGAATGAAAGAACGCAGTAGGATTCACTATACAAGTGAATGACTAAATGTTTGTTTCATTGGAACAAGGAATATGGTTTGATGCAATTGATACAAAATGAAGTTTGTATGGACACTTTAAATGAATGAGAAAAGCTCTACTCATTGAATTAGCAGGTGCAGTTTGGATCATGGAGTGAATGTGTGCAGTTTAATTGAGACAACGTGTGAAGCTTGTGACATTGAACGAATGAGCTCTAGTCATTTGATTGACAAGTGCAGCCTCTTTCATTGAATAAACGTGTACAGTTTCATTCTTTAACCGTGTGAATTAGGTTTGTTCCATTGAAACAAAGAATAAGGTTAGATTCATTGAATCAGTGATAGTAGTTAGATTCAATGATTCAATGAATGCAGCTTGTTTCATTGAATGAACGCATTAAACTTGACCGATTGAATGAATGAGAGAAGCTCTACTCGTTCAATTTCAGTGCATTTCAGTGAATAAATGCGTGCTGTTTGATTCACGAAGTAAATGTGTTAAGTCTGATTGATTGAATCGATTGATATTGTTTGATTCATTGACTAAATGATTGCAGTTTGAAACAATGATTGAATGAATGCAGTTGATTTCATTTCATGAAAGCGTAAAGCTTGAGACAACGAGAAAAGCTGCTCTTATATGAATTACCACGTGAAGTCTTTTTTTTTCATTTACTCAACGCATGCAGTTTGTATTATTGAAAGACCGCGTGCAGTTTCCTTCATTGAATGAATGGCAAAAGCTAGATTCATTGGAATAGGATTTGCAGTGTTTCTCATCGAATGAATGTAGTTTGATTTATTAATTGAACGATTGCAGTTAAATTCATTCCATAAATGAGTGATGTCTGTACACTTTAATCAATGAATCCCATTTGATTGATTGAATCAATGATTGAAATATGAATAGATGAACGAATGCAGGTTGATTCATTGAATTTAAAGCGTTAAGCTGGAGGCAATGAATGAAAGTGAAAATCTCTACTCGTTGAATGAACACGTGCACTTTCCTCCATCGAGTAAATGTGCGCAGTTTGTTTGATTGAATCAATGCGTTAGACTTGTGGCATTAAACGAATGAGAGAACCTTTACTCATTGCAGTCTGTTCCACTGAATGAACGAGTGCAGGAATATTCACTAAATAAGTCAGTTTACGTTTCTCCCATTGAATCAAGGAATATGGTTTGGTTCATTGAAACAATGATTGAATCAAACAACAATGATTCAATGGATGCAGTTTGTTTCATTAAATGAAAACAGTGAGCTTGGCACATTGAAAGAATCAGAGAAGCTCTTCTCATTGAATTACAACTGACAGTTTGGTTCATGGAGAGAAGGTGTACAGTTTGACAGAGCCAATGCGTGAATCTTGTGGCTTTGAATGAATGAGAGTAGCTCTACTCATTGAATGGACAAGTGCAGCCTCTTTCATTGAATGAATGTGTGCAGTCTGCATTGAATGAACGCGAATGAGAGTATCCGTATTCATTGAATTGACAACTGCTGTTTGCTTCACGGGCTATTTGTGTGCATATTGTTCGATTGAATCAATGCGTTAAGCTTGTGTCATTGATACAACATGAGGGCCTCGACATGTGCAGTTTGTTTCATTTAATGAACGAGTGCAGTAGGATTCACTAAACAAGTGAATGATCAAATGTTTGTTCCATTGGAACAAGGTTATGGTTTGATTCATTGAATCAATTCAATGGTTTAACGAATGCAGTTTGTATAATTGAATGAAGGCGTTGTGCGTGACTCTTTGATTGAACGAGAGAAGCTCTATTCATTGTATTAACAGGTGCAGTTTGGTTCATGGAGTGAATGTGTGCAGTTTGTATGAGACAATGTGTGAAGCTTGTGACATTGAACGAATGAGAGTAGCTCTACTCATTGAATTGACAAGTGCTGTTTGCTTCATGGACTAAATGTGTGCAATTTGTTTGATTGAATCAATGCGTTATGTTTGAACCATTGATCCAACGTGAGTACTTCTACATGTGTAGTCTGTTTCATTGAATGAAAGAGTGCAGTAGGATTCACTATACAAGTGAATGACTAAATGTTTGTTTCATTGGAACAAGGAATATAGTTTGATGCATTTGATACAAAATGAAGTTTGTATGGACACTTTAAATGAATGAGAAAAGCTCTACTCATTGAATTAGCAGGTGCAGTTTGAATCATGGAGTGAATGTGTGCAGTTTAATTGAGACAACGTGTGAAGCTTGTGACATTGAACGAATGAGCTCTAGTCATTTGATTGACAAGTGCAGCCTCTTTCATTGAATAAACGTGTACAGTTTCATTCTTTAACCGTGTGAATTAGGTTTGTTCCATTGAAACAAAGAATAAGGTTAGATTCATTGAATCAGTGATAGTAGTTAGATTCAATGATTCAATGAATGCAGCTTGTTTCATTGAATGAACGCATTAAACTTGACCGATTGAATGAATGAGAGAAGCTCTACTCGTTGAATTATGACGTGCAGTGCATTTCAGTGAATAAATGCGTGCTGTTTGATTCACGAAGTAAATGTGTTAAGTCTGATTGATTGAATCGATTGATATTGTTTGATTCAATGACTAAATGATTGCAGTTTGAAACAATGATTGAATGAATGCAGTTGATTTCATTTCATGAAAGCGTAAAGCTTGAGACAACGAGAAAAGCTGCTCTTATATGAATTACCACGTGAAGTCTTTTTTTTCATTTACTCAACGCATGCAGTTTGTATTATTGAAAGACCGCGTGCAGTTTCCTTCATTGAATGAATGGCAAAAGCTAGATTCATTGGAATAGGATTTGCAGTGTTTCTCATCGAATGAATGTAGTTTGATTTATTAATTGAACGATTGCAGTTAAATTCATTCCATAAATGAGTGATGTCTGTACACTTTAATCAATGAATCCCATTTGATTGATTGAATCAATGATTGAAATATGAATAGATGAACGAATGCAGGTTGATTCATTGAATTTAAAGCTGGAGGCAATGAATGCAAGAGAAAATCTCTGGTCGTTGAATGAACACGTGCAGTTTCCTCCATCGAGTAAATGTGCGCAGTATGTTTGATTGAATCAATGCGTTAGACTTGTGGCATTAAACGAATGAGAGAACCTTTACTCATTGCAGTCTGTTCCACTGAATGAACGAGTGCAGGAATATTCACTAAATAAGTCAGTTTACGTTTCTTCCATTGAATCAAGGAATATGGTTTGGTTCATTGAAACAATGGTTGAATCAAACAACAATGATTCAATGGATGCAGTTTGTTTCATTAAATGAAAACGGTGAGCTTGGCACATTGAAAGAATCAGAGAAGCTCTTCTCATTGAATTACAACTGACCGTTTGGTTCATGGAGAGAAGGTGTACAGTTTGACAGAGCCAATGCGTGAATCTTGTGGCTTTGAATGAATGAGAGTAGCTCTACTCATTGAATGGACAAGTGCAGCCTCTTTCATTGAATGAATGTGTGCAGTGTGCATTGAATGAACGCGAATGAGAGTATCCGTATTCATTGAATTGACAACTGCTGTTTGCTTCACGGGCTATTTGTGTGCATATTGTTCGATTGAATCAATGCGTTAAACCTGTGGCATTGATACAACATGAGGGCCACGACATGTGCAGTTTGTTTCATTTAATGAACGAGTGCAGTAGGATTCACTAAACAAGTGAATGATCAAATGTTTGTTCCATTGGAACAAGGTTATGGTTTGATTCATTGAATCAATTCAATGGTTTAACGAATGCAGTTTGTATAATTGAATGAAGGCGTTGTGCGTGACTCTTTGATTGAACGAGAGAAGCTCTATTCATTGTATTAACAGGTGCAGTTTGGTTCATGGAGTGAATGTGTGCAGTTTGTTTGAGACAATGTGTGAAGCTTGTGACATTGAACGAATGAGAGTAGCTCTACTCATTGAATTGACAAGTGCTGTTTGCTTCATGGACTAAATGTGTGCAATTTGTTTGATTGAATCAATGCGTTATGTTTGAACCATTGATCCAACGTGAGTACTTCTACATGTGTAGTCTGTTTCATTGAATGAAAGAGTGCAGTAGGATTCACTATACAAGTGAATGACTAAATGTTTGTTTCATTGGAACAAGGAATATAGTTTGATGCATTTGATACAAAATGAAGTTTGTATGGACACTTTAAATGAATGAGAAAAGCTCTACTCATTGAATTAGCAGGTGCAGTTTGGATCATGGAGTGAATGTGTTCAGTTTAATTGAGACAACGTGTGAAGCTTGTGACATTGAACGAATGAGCTCTAGTCATTTGATTGACAAGTGCAGCCTCTTTCATTGAATAAACGTGTACAGTTTCATTCTTTAACCGTGTGAATTAGGTTTGTTCCATTGAAACAAAGAATAAGGTTAGATTCATTGAATCAGTGATAGTAGTTAGATTCAATGATTCAATGAATGCAGCTTGTTTCATTGAATGAACGCATTAAACTTGACCGATTGAATGAATGAGAGAAGCTCTACTCGTTGAATTATGACGTGCAGTGCATTTCAGTGAATAAATGCGTGCTGTTTGATTCACGAAGTAAATGTGTTAAGTCTGATTGATTGAATCAATTGGTATTGTTTAATTCATTGACTAAATGATTGCAGTTTGAAACAATGATTGAATGAATGCAGTTGATTTCATTTCATGAAAGCGTAAAGCTTGAGACAACGAGAAAAGCTGCTCTTATATGAATTACCACGTGAAGTCTTTTTTTTCATTTACTCAACGCATGCAGTTTGTATTATTGAAAGACCGCGTGCAGTTTCCTTCATTGAATGAATGGCAAAAGCTAGATTCATTGGAATAGGATTTGCAGTGTTTCTCATCGAATGAATGTAGTTTGATTTATTAATTGAACGATTGCAGTTAAATTCATTCCATAAATGAGTGATGTCTGTACACTTTAATCAATGAATCCCATTTGATTGATTGAATCAATGATTGAAATATGAATAGATGAACGAATGCAGGTTGATTCATTGAATTTAAAGCGTTAAGCTGGAGGCAATGAATGAAAGTGAAAATCTCTACTCGTTGAATGAACACGTGCACTTTCCACCAACGAGTAAATGTGCGCAGTTTGTTTGATTGAATCAATGCGTTAGACTTGTGGCATTAAACGAATGAGAGAACCTTTACTCATTGCAGTCTGTTCCACTGAATGAACGAGTGCAGGAATATTCACTAAATAAGTCAGTTTACGTTTCTCCCATTGAATCAAGGAATATGGTTTGGTTCATTGAAACAATGATTGAATCAAACAACAATGATTCAATGGATGCAGTTTGTTTCATTAAATGAAAACGGTGAGCTTGACACATTGAAAGAATCAGAGAAGCTCTTCTCATTGAATTACGACTGACAGTTTGGTTCATGGAGCGAAGGTGTACTGTTTGACAGAGACATTGCGTGAATCTTGTAGCTTTGAATGAATGAGAGTAGCTCTACTCATTGAATGGACAAGTGCAGCCTCTTCCATTGAATGAATGTGTGCAGTGTGCATTGAATGAACGCGACATTGAATGGATGAGAGTATCCGTATTCATAGAATTGACAACTGCTGTTTGCTTCACGGGCTATTTGTGTGCATATTGTTCGATTGAATCAATGCGTTAAGCTTGTGGCATTGATACAACATGAGGGCCTCGACATGTGCAGTTTGTTTCATTGATTGAACGAGTGCAGTAGGATTCACTAAACAAGTGAATGATCAAATGTTTGTTCCATTGGAACAAGGTTATGGTTTGATTCATTGAATCAATTCAATGGTTTAACGAATAATTTTGTATAATTGAATGAAGGCGTTGTGCGTGACTCTTTGATTGAACGAGAGAAGCTCTATTCATTGTATTAACAAGTGCAGTTTGGTTCATGGAGTGAATGTGTGCAGTTTGTTTGAGACAATGTGTGAAGCTTGTGACATTGAACGAATGAGAGTAGCTCTACTCATTGAATTGACAAGTGCTGTTTGCTTCATGGACTAAATGTGTGCAATTTGTTTGATTGAATCAATGCGTTATGTTTGAACCATTGAACCAACGTGAGTACTTCTACATGTGTAGTCTGTTTCATTGAATGAAAGAGTGCAGTAGGATTCACTATACAAGTGAATGACTAAATGTTTGTTTCATTGGAACAAGGAATATGGTTTGATGCATTTGATACAAAATGAAGTTTGTATGGACACTTTAAATGAATGAGAAAAGCTCTACTCAGTGAATTAGCAGGTGCAGTTTGGTTCATGGAGTGAATGTGTGCAGTTTAATTGAGACAACGTGTGAAGCTTGTGACATTGAACGAATGAGCTCTAGTCATTTGACTGACAAGTGCAGCCTCTTTCATTGAATAAACGTGTACAGTTTCATTCTTTAACCGTGTGAATTAGGTTTGTTCCATTGAAACAAAGAATAAGGTTAGATTCATTGAATCAGTGATAGTAGTTAGATTCAATGATTCAATGAATGCAGCTTGTTTCATTGAATGAACGCATTAAACTTGACCGATTGAATGAATGAGAGAAGCTCTACTCGTTGAATTATGACGTGCAGTGCATTTCAGTGAATAAATGCGTGCTGTTTGATTCACGAAGTAAATGTGTTAAGTCTGATTGATTGAATCGATTGGTATTGTTTGATTCATTGACTAAATGATTGCAGTTTGAAACAATGATTGAATGAATGCAGTTGATTTCATTTAATGAAAGTGTAAAGCTTGAGACAACGAGAAAAGCTACTCTTATATGAATTACCACGTGAAGTCTTTTTTTTCATTTACTCAACGCATGCAGTTTGTATTATTGAAAGACCGCGTGCAGTTTCCTTCATTGAATGAATGGCAAAAGCTAGATTCATTGGAATAGGATTTGCAGTGTTTCTCATCGAATGAATGTAGTTTGATTTATTAATTGAACGATTGCAGTTAAATTCATTCCATAAATGAGTGATGTCTGTACACTTTAATCAATGAATCCCATTTGATTGATTGAATCAATGATTGAAATATGAATAGATGAACGAATGCAGGTTGATTCATTGAATTTAAAGCGTTAAGCTTGAGGCAATGAATGAAAGAGAAAATCTCTGGTCGTTGAATGAACACGTGCAGTTTCCACCAACGAGTAAATGTGCGCAGTTTGTTTGATTAAATCAATGCGTTAGACTTGTGGCATTAAACGAATGAGAGAACCTTTACTCATTGCAGTCTGTTCCACTGAATGAACGAGTGCAGGAATATTCACTAAATAAGTCAGTTTACGTTTCTTCCATTGAATCAAGGAATATGGTTTGGTTCATTAAAACAATGATTGTTGTTTGATTCAATGATTGAATGGATGCGGTTTGTTTCATTAAAAGAAAACGGTGAGCTTGACACTTTGAAAGAATCAGAGAAGCTCTTCTCATTGAATTACGACTGACAGTTTGGTTCATGGAGAGAAGGTGGACAGTTTGACAGAGACTTGAATCTTGCGGCTTTGAATGAATGAGAGTAGCTCTACTCATTGAATGGACAAGTGCAGCCTCTTCCATTGAATGAATGTGTGCAGTGTGCATTGAATGAACGCGACATTGAATGGATGAGAGTATCCGTATTCATAGAATTGACAACTGCTGTTTGCTTCACGGGCTATTTGTGTGCATATTGTTCGATTGAATCAATGCGTTAAGCTTGTGGCATTGACACAACATGAGGGCCTCGACATGTGCAGTTTGTTTCATTGATTGAACGAGTGCAGTAGGATTCACTAAACAAGTGAATGATCAAATGTTTGTTCCATTGGAACAAGGTTATGGTTTGATTCATTGAATCAATTCAATGGTTTAACGAATAATTTTGTATAATTGAATGAAGGCGTTGTGCGTGACTCTTTGATTGAACGAGAGAAGCTCTATTCATTGTATTAACAGGTGCAGTTTGGTTCATGGAGTGAATGTGTGCAGTTTGTTTGAGACAATGTGTGAAGCTTGTGACATTGAACGAATGAGAGTAGCTCTACTCATTGAATTGACAAGTGCTGTTTGCTTCATGGACTAAATGTGTGCAATTTGATTGAATCAATGCGTTATGTTTGAACCATTGAACCAACGTGAGTACTTCTACATGTGTAGTCTGTTTCATTGAATGAAAGAGTGCAGTAGGATTCACTATACAAGTGAATGACTAAATGTTTGTTTCATTGGAACAAGGAATATGGTTTGATGCATTTGATACAAAATGAAGTTTGTATGGACACTTTAAATGAATGAGAAAAGCTCTACTCAGTGAATTAGCAGGTGCAGTTTGGTTCATGGAGTGAATGTGTGCAGTTTAATTGAGACAACGTGTGAAGCTTGTGACATTGAACGAATGAGCTCTAGTCATTTGACTGACAAGTGCAGCCTCTTTCATTGAATAAACGTGTACAGTTTCATTCTTTAACCGTGTGAATTAGGTTTGTTCCATTGAAACAAAGAATAAGGTTAGATTCATTGAATCAGTGATAGTAGTTAGATTCAATGATTCAATGAATGCAGCTTGTTTCATTGAATGAACGCATTAAACTTGACCGATTGAATGAATGAGAGAAGCTCTACTCGTTGAATTATGACGTGCAGTGCATTTCAGTGAATAAATGCGTGCTGTTTGATTCACGAAGTAAATGTGTTAAGTCTGATTGATTGAATCGATTGGTATTGTTTGATTCATTGACTAAATGATTGCAGTTTGAAACAATGATTGAATGACTGCAGTTGATTTCATTTAATGAAAGTGTAAAGCTTGAGACAACGAGAAAAGCTGCTCTTATATGAATTACCACGTGAAGTCTTTTTTTTTCATTTACTCAACGCATGCAGTTTGTATTATTGAAAGACCGCATGCAGTTTCCTTCATTGAATGAATGGCAAAAGCTAGATTCATTGGAATAGGATTTGCAGTGTTTCTCATCGAATGAATGTAGTTTGATTTATTAATTGAACGATTGCAGTTAAATTCATTCCATAAATGAGTGATGTCTGTACACTTTAATCAATGAATCCCATTTGATTGATTGAATCAATGATTGAAATATGAATAGATGAACGAATGCAGGTTGATTCATTGAATTTAAAGCGTTAAGCTGGAGGCAATGAATGAAAGTGAAAATCTCTGGTCGTTGAATGAACACGTGCAGTTTCCACCAACGAGTAAATGTGCGCAGTTTGTTTGATTGAATCAATGCGTTAGACTTGTGGCATTAAACGAATGAGAGAACCTTTACTCATTGCAGTCTGTTCCACTGAATGAACGAGTGCAGGAATATTCACTAAATAAGTCAGTTTACGTTTCTTCCATTGAATCAAGGAATATGGTTTGGTTCATTGAAACAATGATTGTTGTTTGATTCAATGATTCAATGGATGCAGTTTGTTTCATTAAATGAAAACGGTGAGCTTGACACTTTGAAAGAATCAGAGAAGCTCTTCTCATTGAATTACGACTGACAGTTTGGTTCATGGAGAGAAGGTGGACAGTTTGACAGAGACTTGAATCTTGTGGCTTTGAATGAATGAGAGTAGCTCTACTCATTGAATGGACAAGTGCAGCCTCTTCCATTGAATGAATGTGTGCAGTCTGCATTGAATGAACGCGAATGAGAGTATCCGTATTCATTGAATTGACAGCTGCTGTTTGCTTCACGGGCTATTTTTGTGCATATTGTTCGATTGAATCAATGCGTTAAGCTTGTGGCATTGATACAACATGAGGGCCTCGACATGTGCAGTTTGTTTCATTGATTGAACGAGTGCAGTAGGATTCACTAAACAAGTGAATGATCAAATGTTTGTTCCATTGGAACAAGGTTATGGTTTGATTCATTGAATCAATTCAATGGTTTAACGAATAATTTTGTATAATTGAATGAAGGCGTTGTGCGTGACTCTTTGATTGAACGAGAGAAGCTCTATTCATTGTATTAACAGGTGCAGTTTGGTTCATGGAGTGAATGTGTGCAGTTTGTTTGAGACAATGTGTGAAGCTTGTGACATTGAACGAATGAGAGTAGCTCTACTCATTGAATTGACAAGTGCTGTTTGCTTCATGGACTAAATGTGTGCAATTTGTTTGATTGAATCAATGCGTTATGTTTGAACCATTGAACCAATGTGAGTACTTCTACATGTGTAGTCTGTTTCATTGAATGAAAGAGTGCAGTAGGATTCACTATACAAGTGAATGACTAAATGTTTGTTTCATTGGAACAAGGAATATGGTTTGATGCATTTGATACAAAATGAAGTTTGTATGGACACTTTAAATGAATGAGAAAAGCTCTACTCATTGAATTAGCAGGTGCAGTTTGGTTCATGGAGTGAATGTGTGCAGTTTAATTGAGACAACGTGTGAAGCTTGTGACATTGAACGAATGAGCTCTAGTCATTTGACTGACAAGTGCAGCCTCTTTCATTGAATAAACGTGTACAGTTTCATTCTTTAACCGTGTGAATTAGGTTTGTTCCATTGAAACAAAGAATAAGGTTAGATTCATTGAATCAGTGATAGTAGTTAGATTCAATGATTCAATGAATGCAGCTTGTTTCATTGAATGAACGCATTAAACTTGACCGATTGAATGAATGAGAGAAGCTCTACTCGTTGAATTATGACGTGCAGTGCATTTCAGTGAATAAATGCGTGCTGTTTGATTCACGAAGTAAATGTGTTAAGTCTGATTGATTGAATCGATTGGTATTGTTTGATTCATTGACTAAATGATTGCAGTTTGAAACAATGATTGAATGAATGCAGTTGATTTCAACTAATGAAAGTGTAAAGCTTGAGACAACGAGAAAAGCTGCTCTTATATGAATTACCACGTGAAGTCTTTTTTTCATTTACTCAACGCATGCAGTTTGTATTATTGAAAGACCGCGTGCAGTTTCTTTCATTGAATGAATGGCAAAAGCTAGATTCATTGGAATAGGATTTGCAATGTTTCTCATCGAATGAATGTAGTTTGATCTATTAATTGAACGATTGCAGTTAAATTCATTCCATAAATGAGTGATGTCTGTACACTTTAATCAATGAATCCCATTTGATTGATTGAATCAATGATTGAAATATGAATAGATGAACGAATGCAGGTTGATTCATTGAATTTAAAGCGTTAAGCTGGAGGCAATGAATGAAAGTGAAAATCTCTGGTCGTTGAATGAACACGTGCAGTTTCCACCAACGAGAAAATGTGCGCAGTTTGTTTGATTGAATCAATGCGTTAGACTTGTGGCATTAAACGAATGAGAGAACCTTTACTCATTGCAGTCTGTTCCACTGAATGAACGAGTGTAGGAGTATTCACTAAATAAGTCAGTTTACGTTTCTTACATTGAATCAAGGAATATGGTTTGGTTCATTGAAACAATGATTGTTGTTTGATTCAATGATTCAATGGATGCGGTTTGTTTCATTAAATGAAAACGGTGAGCTTGACACTTTGAAAGAATCAGAGAAGCTCTTCTCTTTGAATTACGACTGACAGTTTGGTTCATGGAGAGAAGGTGGACAGTTTGACAGAGACTTGAATCTTGCGGCTTTGAATGAATGAGAGTAGCTCTACTCATTGAATGGACAAGTGCAGCCTCTTCCATTGAATGAATGTGTGCAGTGTGCATTGAATGAACGCGACATTGAATGGATGAGAGTATCCGTATTCATTGAATTGACAACTGCTGTTTGCTTCACGGGCTATTTGTGTGCATATTGTTCGATTGAATCAATGCGTTAAGCTTGTGGCATTGATACAACATGAGGGCCTCGACATGTGCAGTTTGTTTCATTGATTGAACGAGTGCAGTAGGATTCACTAAACAAGTGAATGATCAAATGTTTGTTCCATTGGAACAAGGTTATGGTTTGATTCATTGAATCAATTCAATGGTTTAACGAATAATTTTGTATAATTGAATGAAGGCGTTGTGCGTGACGCTTTGATTGAACGAGAGAAGCTCTATTCATTGTATTAACAAGTGCAGTTTGGTTCATAGAGTGAATGTGTGCAGTTTGTTTGAGACAATGTGTGAAGCTTGTGACATTGAACGAATGAGAGTAGCTCTACTCATTGAATTGACAAGTGCTGTTTGCTTCATGGACTAAATGTGTGCAATTTGTTTGATTGAATCAATGCGTTATGTTTGAACCATTGAACCAACGTGAGTACTTCTACATGTGTAGTCTGTTTCATTGAATGAAAGAGTGCAGTAGGATTCACTATACAAGTGAATGACTAAATGTTTGTTTCATTGGAACAAGGAATATGGTTTGATGCATTTGATACAAAATGAAGTTTGTATGGACACTTTAAATGAATGAGAAAAGCTCTACTCAGTGAATTAGCAGGTGCAGTTTGGTTCATGGAGTGAATGTTTGCAGTTTAATTGAGACAACGTGTGAAGCTTGTGACATTGAACGAATGAGCTCTAGTCATTTGACTGACAAGTGCAGCCTCTTTCATTGAATAAACGTGTACAGTTTCATTCTTTAACCGTGTGAATTAGGTTTGTTCCATTGAAACAAAGAATAAGGTTAGATTCATTGAATCAGTGATAGTAGTTAGATTCAATGATTCAATGAATGCAGCTTGTTTCATTGAATGAACGCATTAAACTTGACCGATTGAATGAATGAGAGAAGCTCTACTCGTTGAATTATGACGTGCAGTGCATTTCAGTGAATAAATGCGTGCTGTTTGATTCACGAAGTAAATGTGTTAAGTCTGATTGATTGAATCGATTGGTATTGTTTGATTCATTGACTAAATGATTGCAGTTTGAAACAATGATTGAATGAATGCAGTTGATTTCATTTAATGAAAGTGTAAAGCTTGAGACAACGACAAAAGCTACTCTTATATGAATTACCACGTGAAGTCTTTTTTTTTCATTTACTCAACGCATGCAGTTTGTATTATTGAAAGACCTCATGCAGTTTCCTTCATTGAATGAATGGCAAAAGCTAGATTCATTGGAATAGGATTTGCAGTGTTTCTCATCGAATGAATGTAGTTTGATTTATTAATTGAACGATTGCAGTTAAATTCTTTCCATAAATGAGTGATGTCTGTACACTTTAATCAATGAATCCCATTTGATTGATTGAATCAATGATTGAAATATGAATAGATGAACGAATGCAGGTTGATTCATTGAATTTAAAGCGTTAAGCTTGAGGCAATGAATGAAAGAGAAAATCTCTGGTCGTTGAATGAACACGTGCAGTTTCCACCAACGAGTAAATGTGCGCAGTTTGTTTGATTAAATCAATGCGTTAGACTTGTGGCATTAAACGAATGAGAGAACCTTTACTCATTGCAGTCTGTTCCACTGAATGAACGAGTGCAGGAATATTCACTAAATAAGTCAGTTTACGTTTCTTACATTGAATCAAGGAATATGGTTTGGTTCATTAAAACAATGATTGTTGTTTGATTCAATGATTGAATGGATGCGGTTTGTTTCATTAAAAGAAAACGGTGAGCTTGACACTTTGAAAGAATCAGAGAAGCTCTTCTCATTGAATTACGACTGACAGTTTGGTTCATGGAGAGAAGGTGGACAGTTTGACAGAGACTTGAATCTTGTGGCTTTGAATGAATGAGAGTAGCTCTACTCATTGAATGGACAAGTACAGCCTCTTCAATTGAATGAATGTGTGCAGTGTGCATTGAATGAACGCGACATTGAATGAATGAGAGTATCCGTATTCATAGAATTGACAACTGTTGTTTGCTTCACGGGCTATTTGTGTGCATAATGTTCGATTGAATCAATGCGTTAAGCTTGTGACAACATGAGGGCCTCGACATGTGCAGTTTGTTTCATTTAATGAACGAGTGCAGTAGGATTCACTAAACAAGTGAATGATCAAATGTTTGTTCCATTGGAACAAGGTTATGGTTTGATTCATTGAATCAATTCAATGGTTTAACGAATAATTTTGTATAATTGTGCGTGACGCTTTGATTGAACGAGAGAAGCTCTATTCATTGTATTAACATGTGCAGTTTGGTTCATAGAGTGAATTTGTGCAGTTTGTTTGAGACAATGTGTGAAGCTTGTGACATTGAACAAATGAGAGTAGCTCTACTCATTGAATGGACAAGTGCAGCCTCTTTCATTGAATGAATGTGTGCAGTCTGCATTGAATGAACGCGAATGAGAGTATCCGTATTCATTGAATTGACAACTGCTGTTTGCTTCACGGGCTATTTGTGTGCATATTGTTCGATTGAATCAATGCGTTAAGCTTGTGGCATTGATACAACATGAGGGCCTCGACATGTGCAGTTTGTTTCATTTAATGAACGAGGGCAGTAGGATTCACTAAACAAGTGAATGATCAAATGTTTGTTCCATTGGAACAAGGTTATTGTTTGATTCATTGAATCAGTTCAATGGTTTAACGAATAATTTTGTATAATTGAATGAAGGCGTTGTGCGTGACTCTTTGATTGAACGAGAGAAGCTCTATTCATTGTATTAACAGGTGCAGTTTGGTTCATGGAGTGAATGTGTGCAGTTTGTTTGAGACAATGTGTGAAGCTTGTGACATTGAACGAATGAGAGTTGCTCTACTCATTGAATTGACAAGTGCTGTTTGCTTCATGGACTAAATGTGTGCAATTTGTTTGATTGAATCAATGCGTTATGTTTGAAACATTGAGCCAACGTGAGTACTTCTACATGTGTAGTCTGTTTCATTGAATGAAAGAGTGCAGCAGGATTCACTATACAAGTGAATGACTAAATGTTTGTTTCATTGGAACAAGGAATATGGTTTGATGCATTTGATACAAAATGAAGTTTGTATGGACACTTTAAATGCATGAGAAAAGCTCTACTCATTGAATTAGCAGGTGCAGTTTGGATCATGGAGTGAATGTGTGCAGTTTAATTGAGACAACGTGTGAAGCTTGTGACATTGAACGAATGAGCTCTAGTCATTTGATTGACAAGTGCAGCCTCTTTCATTGAATAAACGTGTACAGTTTCATTCTTTAACCGTGTGAATTAGGTTTGTTCCATTGAAACAAAGAATAAGGTTAGATTCATTGAATCAGTGATAGTAGTTAGATTCAATGATTCAATGAATGCAGCTTGTTTCATTGAATGAACGCATTAAACTTGACCGATTGAATGAATGAGAGAAGCTCTACTCGTTGAATTATGACGTGCAGTGCATTTCAGTGAATAAATGCGTGCTGTTTGATTCACGAAGTAAATGTGTTAAGTCTGATTGATTGAATCGATTGGTATTGTTTGATTCATTGACTAAATGATTGCAGTTTGAAACAATGATTGAATGAATGCAGTTGATTTCATTTAATGAAAGTGTAAAGCTTGAGACAACGAGAAAAGCTGCTCTTATATGAATTACCACGTGAAGTCTTTTTTTTCATTTACTCAACGCATGCAGATTGTATTATTGAAAGACCGCATGCAGTTTCCTTCATTGAATGAATGGCAAAAGCTAGATTCATTGGAATAGGATTTGCAATATTTCTCATCGAATGAATGTAGTTTGATTTATTAATTGAACGATTGCAGTTAAATTCATTCCATAAATGAGTGATGTCTGTACACTTTAATCAATGAATCCCATTTGATTGATTGAATCAATGATTGAAATATGAATAGATGAACGAATGCAGGTTGATTCATTGAATTTAAAGCGTTAAGCTGGAGGCAATGAATGAAAGTGAAAATCTCTGGTCGTTGAATGAACACGTGCAGTTTCCACCAACGAGTAAATGTTTGTTTGATTGAATCAATGCGTTAGACTTGTGGCATTAAACGAATGAGAGAACCTTTACTCATTGCAGTCTGTTCCACTGAATGAACGAGTGTAGGAATATTCACTAAATAAGTCAGTTTACGTTTCTTCCATTGAATCAAGGAATATGGTTTGGTTCATTGAAACAATGATTGTTGTTTGATTCAATGATTCAATGGATGCGGTTTGTTTCATTAAATGAAAACGGTGAGCTTGACACTTTGAAAGAATCAGAGAAGCTCTTCTCATTGAATTACGACTGACAGTTTGGTTCATGGAGAGAAGGTGGACAGTTTGACAGAGACTTGAATCTTGCGGCTTTGAATGAATGAGAGTAGCTCTACTCATTGAATGGACAAGTGCAGCCTCTTCCATTGAATGAATGTGTGCAGTGTGCATTGAATGAACGCGACATTGAATGGATGAGAGTATCCGTATTCATAGAATTGACAACTGCTGTTTGCTTCACAGGCTATTTGTGTGCATATTGTTCGATTGAATCAATGCGTTAAGCTTGTGGCATTGACACAACATGAGGGCCTCGACATGTGCAGTTTGTTTCATTGATTGAACGAGTGCAGTAGGATTCACTAAACAAGTGAATGATCAAATGTTTGTTCCATTGGAACAAGGTTATGGTTTGATTCATTGAATCAATTCAATGGTTTAACGAATAATTTTGTATAATTGAATGAAGGCGTTGTGCGTGACTCTTTGATTGAACGAGAGAAGCTCTATTCATTGTATTAACAAGTGCAGTTTGGTTCATGGAGTGAATGTGTGCAGTTTGTTTGAGACAATGTGTGAAGCTTGTGACATTGAACGAATGAGAGTAGCTCTACTCATTGAATTGACAAGTGCTGTTTGCTTCATGGACTAAATGTGTGCAATTTGTTTGATTGAATCAATGCGTTATGTTTGAACCATTGAACCAACGTGAGTACTTCTACATGTGTAGTCTGTTTCATTGAATGAAAGAGTGCAGTAGGATTCACTATACAAGTGAATGACTAAATGTTTGTTTCATTGGAACAAGGAATATGGTTTGATGCATTTGATACAAAATGAAGTTTGTATGGACACTTTAAATGAATGAGAAAAGCTCTACTCAGTGAATTAGCAGGTGCAGTTTGGTTCATGGAGTGAATGTGTGCAGTTTAATTGAGACAACGTGTGAAGCTTGTGACATTGAACGAATGAGCTCTAGTCATTTGACTGACAAGTGCAGCCTCTTTCATTGAATAAACGTGTACAGTTTCATTCTTTAACCGTGTGAATTAGGTTTGTTCCATTGAAACAAAGAATAAGGTTAGATTCATTGAATCAGTGATAGTAGTTAGATTCAATGATTCAATGAATGCAGCTTGTTTCATTGAATGAACGCATTAAACTTGACCGATTGAATGAATGAGAGAAGCTCTACTCGTTGAATTATGACGTGCAGTGCATTTCAGTGAATAAATGCGTGCTGTTTGATTCACGAAGTAAATGTGTTAAGTCTGATTGATTGAATCGATTGGTATTGTTTGATTCATTGACTAAATGATTGCAGTTTGAAACAATGATTGAATGAATGCAGTTGATTTCAACTAATGAAAGTGTAAAGCTTGAGACAACGAGAAAAGCTGCTCTTATATGAATTACCACGTGAAGTCTTTTTTTCATTTACTCAACGCATGCAGTTTGTATTATTGAAAGACCGCGTGCAGTTTCTTTCATTGAATGAATGGCAAAAGCTAGATTCATTGGAATAGGATTTGCAATGTTTCTCATCGAATGAATGTAGTTTGATTTATTAATTGAACGATTGCAGTTAAATTCATTCCATAAATGAGTGATGTCTGTACACTTTAATCAATGAATCCCATTTGATTGATTGAATCAATGATTGAAATATGAATAGATGAACGAATGCAGGTTGATTCATTGAATTTAAAGCGTTAAGCTGGAGGCAATGAATGAAAGTGAAAATCTCTGGTCGTTGAATGAACACGTGCAGTTTCCACCAACGAGAAAATGTGCGCAGTTTGTTTGATTGAATCAATGCGTTAGACTTGTGGCATTAAACGAATGAGAGAACCTTTACTCATTGCAGTCTGTTCCACTGAATGAACGAGTGTAGGAGTATTCACTAAATAAGTCAGTTTACGTTTCTTACATTGAATCAAGGAATATGGTTTGGTTCATTGAAACAATGATTGTTGTTTGATTCAATGATTCAATGGATGCGGTTTGTTTCATTAAATGAAAACGGTGAGCTTGACACTTTGAAAGAATCAGAGAAGCTCTTCTCATTGAATTACGACTGACAGTTTGGTTCATGGAGAGAAGGTGGACAGTTTGACAGAGACAATGCGTGAATCTTGTGGCTTTGAATGAATGAGAGTAGCTCTACTCATTGAATGGACAAGTGCAGCCTCTTCCATTGAATGAATGTGTGCAGTCTGCATTGAATGAACGCGAATGAGAGTATCCGTATTCATTGAATTGACAACTGCTGTTTGCTTCACGGGCTATTTGTGTGCATATTGTTCGATTGAATCAATGCGTTAAGCTTGTGGCATTGATACAACATGAGGGCCTCGACATGTGCAGTTTGTTTCATTTAATGAACGAGTGCAGTAGGATTCACTAAACAAGTGAATGATCAAATGTTTGTTCCATTGGAACAAGGTTATGGTTTGATTCATTGAATCAATTCAATGGTTTAACGAATAATTTTGTATAATTGAATGAAGGCGTTGTGCGTGACTCATTGATTGAACGAGAGAAGCTCTATTCATTGTATTAACAGGTGCAGTTTGGTTCATGGAGTGAATGTGTGCAGTTTGTTTGAGACAATGTGTGAAGCTTGTGACATTGAACGAATGAGAGTAGCTCTACTCATTGAATTGACAAGTGCTGTTTGCTTCATGGACTAAATGTGTGCAATTTGTTTGATTGAATCAATGCGTTATGTTTGAACCATTGAACCAACGTGAGTACTTCTACATGTGTAGTCTGTTTCATTGAATGAAAGAGTGCAGTAGGATTCACTATACAAGTGAATGACTAAATGTTTGTTTCATTGGAACAAGGAATATGGTTTGATGCATTTGATACAAAATGAAGTTTGTATGGACACTTTAAATGAATGAGAAAAGCTCTACTCAGTGAATTAGCAGGTGCAGTTTGGTTCATGGAGTGAATGTTTGCAGTTTAATTGAGACAACGTGTGAAGCTTGTGACATTGAACGAATGAGCTCTAGTCATTTGACTGACAAGTGCAGCCTCTTTCATTGAATAAACGTGTACAGTTTCATTCTTTAACCGTGTGAATTAGGTTTGTTCCATTGAAACAAAGAATAAGGTTAGATTCATTGAATCAGTGATAGTAGTTAGATTCAATGATTCAATGAATGCAGCTTGTTTCATTGAATGAACGCATTAAACTTGACCGATTGAATGAATGAGAGAAGCTCTACTCGTTGAATTATGACGTGCAGTGCATTTCAGTGAATAAATGCGTGCTGTTTGATTCACGAAGTAAATGTGTTAAGTCTGATTGATTGAATCGATTGGTATTGTTTGATTCATTGACTAAATGATTGCAGTTTGAAACAATGATTGAATGAATGCAGTTGATTTCATTTAATGAAAGTGTAAAGCTTGAGACAACGAGAAAAGCTACTCTTATATGAATTACCACGTGAAGTCTTTTTTTTTCATTTACTCAACGCATGCAGTTTGTATTATTGAAAGACCGCGTGCAGTTTCCTTCATTGAATGAATGGCAAAAGCTAGATTCATTGGAATAGGATTTGCAGTGTTTCTCATCGAATGAATGTAGTTTGATTTATTAATTGAACGATTGCAGTTAAATTCATTCCATAAATGAGTGATGTCTGTACACTTTAATCAATGAATCCCATTTGATTGATTGAATCAATGATTGAAATATGAATAGATGAACGAATGCAGGTTGATTCATTGAATTTAAAGCGTTAAGCTGGAGGCAATGAATGAAAGTGAAAATCTCTGGTCGTTGAATGAACACGTGCAGTTTCCACCAACGAGAAAATGTGCGCAGTTTGTTTGATTGAATCAATGCGTTAGACTTGTGGCATTAAACGAATGAGAGAACCTTTACTCATTGCAGTCTGTTCCACTGAATGAACGAGTGTAGGAGTATTCACTAAATAAGTCAGTTTACGTTTCTTACATTGAATCAAGGAATATGGTTTGGTTCATTGAAACAATGATTGTTGTTTGATTCAATGATTCAATGGATGCGGTTTGTTTCATTAAATGAAAACGGTGAGCTTGACACTTTGAAAGAATCAGAGAAGCTCTTCTCTTTGAATTACGACTGACAGTTTGGTTCATGGAGAGAAGGTGGACAGTTTGACAGAGACTTGAATCTTGCGGCTTTGAATGAATGAGAGTAGCTCTACTCATTGAATGGACAAGTGCAGCCTCTTCCATTGAATGAATGTGTGCAGTGTGCATTGAATGAACGCGACATTGAATGGATGAGAGTATCCGTATTCATAGAATTGACAACTGCTGTTTGCTTCACGGGCTATTTGTGTGCATATTGTTCGATTGAATCAATGCGTTAAGCTTGTGACAACATGAGGGCCTCGACATGTGCAGTTTGTTTCATTTAATGAACGAGTGCAGTAGGATTCACTAAACAAGTGAATGATCAAATGTTTGTTCCATTGGAACAAGGTTATGGTTTGATTCATTGAATCAATTCAATGGTTTAACGAATAATTTTGTATAATTGTGCGTGACTCTTTGATTGAACGAGAGAAGCTCTATTCATTGTATTAACAGGTGCAGTTTGGTTCATGGAGTGAATGTGTGCAGTTTGTTTGAGACAATGTGTGAAGCTTGTGACATTGAACGAATGAGAGTTGCTCTACTCATTGAATTGACAAGTGCTGTTTGCTTCATGGACTAAATGTGTGCAATTTGTTTGATTGAATCAATGCGTTATGTTTGAAACATTGAGCCAACGTGAGTACTTCTACATGTGTAGTCTGTTTCATTGAATGAAAGAGTGCAGCAGGATTCACTATACAAGTGAATGACTAAATGTTTGTTTCATTGGAACAAGGAATATGGTTTGATGCATTTGATACAAAATGAAGTTTGTATGGACACTTTAAATGCATGAGAAAAGCTCTACTCATTGAATTAGCAGGTGCAGTTTGGTTCATGGAGTGAATGTGTGCAGTTTAATTGAGACAACGTGTGAAGCTTGTGACATTGAACGAATGAGCTCTAGTCATTTGATTGACAAGTGCAGCCTCTTTCATTGAATAAACGTGTACAGTTTCATTCTTTAACCGTGTGAATTAGGTTTGTTCCATTGAAACAAAGAATAAGGTTAGATTCATTGAATCAGTGATAGTAGTTAGATTCAATGATTCAATGAATGCAGCTTGTTTCATTGAATGAACGCATTAAACTTGACCGATTGAATGAATGAGAGAAGCTCTACTCGTTGAATTATGACGTGCAGTGCATTTCAGTGAATAAATGCGTGCTGTTTGATTCACGAAGTAAATGTGTTAAGTCTGATTGATTGAATCGATTGGTATTGTTTGATTCATTGACTAAATGATTGCAGTTTGAAACAATGATTGAATGAATGCAGTTGATTTCAATTAATGAAAGTGTAAAGCTTGAGACAACGAGAAAAGCTGCTCTTATATGAATTACCACGTGAAGTCTTTTTTTTCATTTACTCAACGCATGCAGATTGTATTATTGAAAGACCGCATGCAGTTTCCTTCATTGAATGAATGGCAAAAGCTAGATTCATTGGAATAGGATTTGCAATATTTCTCATCGAATGAATGTAGTTTGATTTATTAATTGAACGATTGCAGTTAAATTCATTCCATAAATGAGTGATGTCTGTACACTTTAATCAATGAATTCCATTTGATTGATTGAATCAATGATTGAAATATGAATAGATGAACGAATGCAGGTTGATTCATTGAATTTAAAGCGTTAAGCTGGAGGCAATGAATGAAAGTGAAAATCTCTGGTCGTTGAATGAACACGTGCAGTTTCCACCAACGAGTAAATGTTTGTTTGATTGAATCAATGCGTTAGACTTGTGGCATTAAACGAATGAGAGAACCTTTACTCATTGCAGTCTGTTCCACTGAATGAACGAGTGTAGGAATATTCACTAAATAAGTCAGTTTACGTTTCTTCCATTGAATCAAGGAATATGGTTTGGTTCATTGAAACAATGATTGTTGTTTGATTCAATGATTCAATGGATGCGGTTTGTTTCATTAAATGAAAACGGTGAGCTTGACACTTTGAAAGAATCAGAGAAGCTCTTCTCATTGAATTACGACTGACAGTTTGGTTCATGGAGAGAAGGTGGACAGTTTGACAGAGACTTGAATCTTGCGGCTTTGAATGAATGAGAGTAGCTCTACTCATTGAATGGACAAGTGCAGCCTCTTCCATTGAATGAATGTGTGCAGTGTGCATTGAATGAACGCGACATTGAATGGATGAGAGTATCCGTATTCATAGAATTGACAACTGCTGTTTGCTTCACGGGCTATTTGTGTGCATATTGTTCGATTGAATCAATGCGTTAAGCTTGTGGCATTGACACAACATGAGGGCCTCGACATGTGCAGTTTGTTTCATTGATTGAACGAGTGCAGTAGGATTCACTAAACAAGTGAATGATCAAATGTTTGTTCCATTGGAACAAGGTTATGGTTTGATTCATTGAATCAATTCAATGGTTTAACGAATAATTTTGTATAATTGAATGAAGGCGTTGTGCGTGACTCTTTGATTGAACGAGAGAAGCTCTATTCATTGTATTAACAAGTGCAGTTTGGTTCATGGAGTGAATGTGTGCAGTTTGTTTGAGACAATGTGTGAAGCTTGTGACATTGAACGAATGAGAGTAGCTCTACTCATTGAATTGACAAGTGCTGTTTGCTTCATGGACTAAATGTGTGCAATTTGTTTGATTGAATCAATGCGTTATGTTTGAACCATTGAACCAACGTGAGTACTTCTACATGTGTAGTCTGTTTCATTGAATGAAAGAGTGCAGTAGGATTCACTATACAAGTGAATGACTAAATGTTTGTTTCATTGGAACAAGGAATATGGTTTGATGCATTTGATACAAAATGAAGTTTGTATGGACACTTTAAATGAATGAGAAAAGCTCTACTCATTGAATTAGCAGGTGCAGTTTGGTTCATGGAGTGAATGTGTGCAGTTTAATTGAGACAACGTGTGAAGCTTGTGACATTGAACGAATGAGCTCTAGTCATTTGACTGACAAGTGCAGCCTCTTTCATTGAATAAACGTGTACAGTTTCATTCTTTAACCGTGTGAATTAGGTTTGTTCCATTGAAACAAAGAATAAGGTTAGATTCATTGAATCAGTGATAGTAGTTAGATTCAATGATTCAATGAATGCAGCTTGTTTCATTGAATGAACGCATTAAACTTGACCGATTGAATGAATGAGAGAAGCTCTACTCGTTGAATTATGACGTGCAGTGCATTTCAGTGAATAAATGCGTGCTGTTTGATTCACGAAGTAAATGTGTTAAGTCTGATTGATTGAATCGATTGGTATTGTTTGATTCATTGACTAAATGATTGCAGTTTGAAACAATGATTGAATGAATGCAGTTGATTTCAACTAATGAAAGTGTAAAGCTTGAGACAACGAGAAAAGCTGCTCTTATATGAATTACCACGTGAAGTCTTTTTTTCATTTACTCAACGCATGCAGTTTGTATTATTGAAAGACCGCGTGCAGTTTCTTTCATTGAATGAATGGCAAAAGCTAGATTCATTGGAATAGGATTTGCAATGTTTCTCATCGAATGAATGTAGTTTGATTTATTAATTGAACGATTGCAGTTAAATTCATTCCATAAATGAGTGATGTCTGTACACTTTAATCAATGAATCCCATTTGATTGATTGAATCAATGATTGAAATATGAATAGATGAACGAATGCAGGTTGATTCATTGAATTTAAAGCGTTAAGCTGGAGGCAATGAATGAAAGTGAAAATCTCTGGTCGTTGAATGAACACGTGCAGTTTCCACCAACGAGAAAATGTGCGCAGTTTGTTTGATTGAATCAATGCGTTAGACTTGTGGCATTAAACGAATGAGAGAACCTTTACTCATTGCAGTCTGTTCCACTGAATGAACGAGTGTAGGAGTATTCACTAAATAAGTCAGTTTACGTTTCTTACATTGAATCAAGGAATATGGTTTGGTTCATTGAAACAATGATTGTTGTTTGATTCAATGATTCAATGGATGCGGTTTGTTTCATTAAATGAAAACGGTGAGCTTGACACTTTGAAAGAATCAGAGAAGCTCTTCTCATTGAATTACGACTGACAGTTTGGTTCATGGAGAGAAGGTGGACAGTTTGACAGAGACAATGCGTGAATCTTGTGGCTTTGAATGAATGAGAGTAGCTCTACTCATTGAATGGACAAGTGCAGCCTCTTTCATTGAATGAATGTGTGCAGTCTGCATTGAATGAACGCGAATGAGAGTATCCGTATTCATTGAATTGACAACTGCTGTTTGCTTCACGGGCTATTTGTGTGCATATTGTTCGATTGAATCAATGCGTTAAGCTTGTGGCATTGATACAACATGAGGGCCTCGACATGTGCAGTTTGTTTCATTTAATGAACGAGTGCAGTAGGATTCACTAAACAAGTGAATGATCAAATGTTTGTTCCATTGGAACAAGGTTATGGTTTGATTCATTGAATCAATTCAATGGTTTAACGAATAATTTTGTATAATTGAATGAAGGCGTTGTGCGTGACTCATTGATTGAACGAGAGAAGCTCTATTCATTGTATTAACAGGTGCAGTTTGGTTCATGGAGTGAATGTGTGCAGTTTGTTTGAGACAATGTGTGAAGCTTGTGACATTGAACGAATGAGAGTAGCTCTACTCATTGAATTGACAAGTGCTGTTTGCTTCATGGACTAAATGTGTGCAATTTGTTTGATTGAATCAATGCGTTATGTTTGAACCATTGAACCAACGTGAGTACTTCTACATGTGTAGTCTGTTTCATTGAATGAAAGAGTGCAGTAGGATTCACTATACAAGTGAATGACTAAATGTTTGTTTCATTGGAACAAGGAATATGGTTTGATGCATTTGATACAAAATGAAGTTTGTATGGACACTTTAAATGAATGAGAAAAGCTCTACTCAGTGAATTAGCAGGTGCAGTTTGGTTCATGGAGTGAATGTTTGCAGTTTAATTGAGACAACGTGTGAAGCTTGTGACATTGAACGAATGAGCTCTAGTCATTTGACTGACAAGTGCAGCCTCTTTCATTGAATAAACGTGTACAGTTTCATTCTTTAACCGTGTGAATTAGGTTTGTTCCATTGAAACAAAGAATAAGGTTAGATTCATTGAATCAGTGATAGTAGTTAGATTCAATGATTCAATGAATGCAGCTTGTTTCATTGAATGAACGCATTAAACTTGACCGATTGAATGAATGAGAGAAGCTCTACTCGTTGAATTATGACGTGCAGTGCATTTCAGTGAATAAATGCGTGCTGTTTGATTCACGAAGTAAATGTGTTAAGTCTGATTGATTGAATCGATTGGTATTGTTTGATTCATTGACTAAATGATTGCAGTTTGAAACAATGATTGAATGAATGCAGTTGATTTCATTTAATGAAAGTGTAAAGCTTGAGACAACGAGAAAAGCTACTCTTATATGAATTACCACGTGAAGTCTTTTTTTTTCATTTACTCAACGCATGCAGTTTGTATTATTGAAAGACCGCGTGCAGTTTCCTTCATTGAATGAATGGCAAAAGCTAGATTCATTGGAATAGGATTTGCAGTGTTTCTCATCGAATGAATGTAGTTTGATTTATTAATTGAACGATTGCAGTTAAATTCATTCCATAAATGAGTGATGTCTGTACACTTTAATCAATGAATCCCATTTGATTGATTGAATCAATGATTGAAATATGAATAGATGAACGAATGCAGGTTGATTCATTGAATTTAAAGCGTTAAGCTTGAGGCAATGAATGAAAGAGAAAATCTCTGGTCGTTGAATGAACACGTGCAGTTTCCACCAACGAGTAAATGTGCGCAGTTTGTTTGATTAAATCAATGCGTTAGACTTGTGGCATTAAACGAATGAGAGAACCTTTACTCATTGCAGTCTGTTCCACTGAATGAACGAGTGTAGGAATATTCACTAAATAAGTCAGTTTACGTTTCTTACATTGAATCAAGGAATATGGTTTGGTTCATTGAAACAATGATTGTTGTTTGATTCAATGATTGAATGGATGCGGTTTGTTTCATTAAAAGAAAACGGTGAGCTTGACACTTTGAAAGAATCAGAGAAGCTCTTCTCATTGAATTACGACTGACAGTTTGGTTCATGGAGAGAAGGTGGACAGTTTGACAGAGACTTGAATCTTGTGGCTTTGAATGAATGAGAGTAGCTCTACTCATTGAATGGACAAGTGCAGCCTCTTCCATTGAATGAATGTGTGCAGTGTGCATTGAATGAACGCGACATTGAATGAATGAGAGTATCCGTATTCATAGAATTGACAACTGCTGTTTGCTTCACGGGCTATTTGTGTGCATATTGTTCGATTGAATCAATGCGTTAAGCTTGTGACAACATGAGGGCCTCGACATGTGCAGTTTGTTTCATTTAATGAACGAGTGCAGTAGGATTCACTAAACAAGTGAATGATCAAATGTTTGTTCCATTGGAACAAGGTTATGGTTTGATTCATTGAATCAATTCAATGGTTTAACGAATAATTTTGTATAATTGAATGAAGGCGTTGTGCGTGACTCATTGATTGAACGAGAGAAGCTCTATTCATTGTATTAACAGGTGCAGTTTGGTTCATGGAGTGAATGTGTGCAGTTTGTTTGAGACAATGTGTGAAGCTTGTGACATTGAACGAATGAGAGTAGCTCTACTCATTGAATTGACAAGTGCTGTTTGCTTCATGGACTAAATGTGTGCAATTTGTTTGATTGAATCAATGCGTTATGTTTGAACCATTGAACCAACGTGAGTACTTCTACATGTGTAGTCTGTTTCATTGAATGAAAGAGTGCAGTAGGATTCACTATACAAGTGAATGACTAAATGTTTGTTTCATTGGAACAAGGAATATGGTTTGATGCATTTGATACAAAATGAAGTTTGTATGGACACTTTAAATGAATGAGAAAAGCTCTACTCAGTGAATTAGCAGGTGCAGTTTGGTTCATGGAGTGAATGTTTGCAGTTTAATTGAGACAACGTGTGAAGCTTGTGACATTGAACGAATGAGCTCTAGTCATTTGACTGACAAGTGCAGCCTCTTTCATTGAATAAACGTGTACAGTTTCATTCTTTAACCGTGTGAATTAGGTTTGTTCCATTGAAACAAAGAATAAGGTTAGATTCATTGAATCAGTGATAGTAGTTAGATTCAATGATTCAATGAATGCAGCTTGTTTCATTGAATGAACGCATTAAACTTGACCGATTGAATGAATGAGAGAAGCTCTACTCGTTGAATTATGACGTGCAGTGCATTTCAGTGAATAAATGCGTGCTGTTTGATTCACGAAGTAAATGTGTTAAGTCTGATTGATTGAATCGATTGGTATTGTTTGATTCATTGACTAAATGATTGCAGTTTGAAACAATGATTGAATGAATGCAGTTGATTTCATTTAATGAAAGTGTAAAGCTTGAGACAACGAGAAAAGCTACTCTTATATGAATTACCACGTGAAGTCTTTTTTTTTCATTTACTCAACGCATGCAGTTTGTATTATTGAAAGACCGCGTGCAGTTTCCTTCATTGAATGAATGGCAAAAGCTAGATTCATTGGAATAGGATTTGCAGTGTTTCTCATCGAATGAATGTAGTTTGATTTATTAATTGAACGATTGCAGTTAAATTCATTCCATAAATGAGTGATGTCTGTACACTTTAATCAATGAATCCCATTTGATTGATTGAATCAATGATTGAAATATGAATAGATGAACGAATGCAGGTTGATTCATTGAATTTAAAGCGTTAAGCTGGAGGCAATGAATGAAAGTGAAAATCTCTGGTCGTTGAATGAACACGTGCAGTTTCCACCAACGAGAAAATGTGCGCAGTTTGTTTGATTGAATCAATGCGTTAGACTTGTGGCATTAAACGAATGAGAGAACCTTTACTCATTGCAGTCTGTTCCACTGAATGAACGAGTGTAGGAGTATTCACTAAATAAGTCAGTTTACGTTTCTTACATTGAATCAAGGAATATGGTTTGGTTCATTGAAACAATGATTGTTGTTTGATTCAATGATTCAATGGATGCAGTTTGTTTCATTAAATGAAAACGGTGAGCTTGACACTTTGAAAGAATCAGAGAAGCTCTTCTCATTGAATTACGACTGACAGTTTGGTTCATGGAGAGAAGGTGGACAGTTTGACAGAGACTTGAATCTTGTGGCTTTGAATGAATGAGAGTAGCTCTACTCATTGAATGGACAAGTGCAGCCTCTTCCATTGAATGAATGTGTGCAGTGTGCATTGAATGAACGCGAATGAGAGTATCCGTATTCATTGAATTGACAACTGCTGTTTGCTTCACGGGCTATTTTTGTGCATATTGTTCGATTGAATCAATGCGTTAAGCTTGTGGCATTGATACAACATGAGGGCCTCGACATGTGCAGTTTGTTTCATTGATTGAACGAGTGCAGTAGGATTCACTAAACAAGTGAATGATCAAATGTTTGTTCCATTGGAACAAGGTTATGGTTTGATTCATTGAATCAGTTCAATGGTTTAACGAATAATTTTGTATAATTGAATGAAGGCGTTGTGCGTGACTCTTTGATTGAACGAGAGAAGCTCTATTCATTGTATTAACAAGTGCAGTTTGGTTCATGGAGTGAATGTGTGCAGTTTGTTTGAGACAATGTGTGAAGCTTGTGACATTGAACGAATGAGAGTAGCTCTACTCATTGAATTGACAAGTGCTGTTTGCTTCATGGACTAAATGTGTGCAATTTGTTTGATTGAATCAATGCGTTATGTTTGAACCATTGAACCAACGTGAGTACTTCTACATGTGTAGTCTGTTTCATTGAATGAAAGAGTGCAGTAGGATTCACTATACAAGTGAATGACTATACAAGTTTGTTTCATTGGAACAAGGAATATGGTTTGATGCATTTGATACAAAATGAAGTTTGTATGGACACTTTAAATGAATGAGAAAAGCTCTACTCAGTGAATTAGCAGGTGCAGTTTGGTTCATGGAGTGAATGTGTGCAGTTTAATTGAGACAACGTGTGAAGCTTGTGACATTGAACGAATGAGCTCTAGTCATTTGACTGACAAGTGCAGCCTCTTTCATTGAATAAACGTGTACAGTTTCATTCTTTAACCGTGTGAATTAGGTTTGTTCCATTGAAACAAAGAATAAGGTTAGATTCATTGAATCAGTGATAGTAGTTAGATTCAATGATTCAATGAATGCAGCTTGTTTCATTGAATGAACGCATTAAACTTGACCGATTGAATGAATGAGAGAAGCTCTACTCGTTGAATTATGACGTGCAGTGCATTTCAGTGAATAAATGCGTGCTGTTTGATTCACGAAGTAAATGTGTTAAGTCTGATTGATTGAATCGATTGGTATTGTTTGATTCATTGACTAAATGATTGCAGTTTGAAACAATGATTGAATGAATGCAGTTGATTTCATTTAATGAAAGTGTAAAGCTTGAGACAACGAGAAAAGCTGCTCTTATATGAATTACCACGTGAAGTCTTTTTTTCATTTACTCAACGCATGCAGTTTGTATTATTGAAAGACCGCGTGCAGTTTCTTTCATTGAATGAATGGCAAAAGCTAGATTCATTGGAATAGGATTTGCAATGTTTCTCATCGAATGAATGTAGTTTGATCTATTAATTGAACGATTGCAGTTAAATTCATTCCATAAATGAGTGATGTCTGTACACTTTAATCAATGAATCCCATTTGATTGATTGAATCAATGATTGAAATATGAATAGATGAACGAATGCAGGTTGATTCATTGAATTTAAAGCGTTAAGCTGGAGGCAATGAATGAAAGTGAAAATCTCTGGTCGTTGAATGAACACGTGCAGTTTCCACCAACGAGAAAATGTGCGCAGTTTGTTTGATTGAATCAATGCGTTAGACTTGTGGCATTAAACGAATGAGAGAACCTTTACTCATTGCAGTCTGTTCCACTGAATGAACGAGTGTAGGAGTATTCACTAAATAAGTCAGTTTACGTTTCTTACATTGAATCAAGGAATATGGTTTGGTTCATTGAAACAATGATTGTTGTTTGATTCAATGATTCAATGGATGCGGTTTGTTTCATTAAATGAAAACGGTGAGCTTGACACTTTGAAAGAATCAGAGAAGCTCTTCTCTTTGAATTACGACTGACAGTTTGGTTCATGGAGAGAAGGTGGACAGTTTGACAGAGACTTGAATCTTGTGGCTTTGAATGAATGAGAGTAGCTCTACTCATTGAATGGACAAGTGCAGCCTCTTCCATTGAATGAATGTGTGCAGTGTGCATTGAATGAACGCGACATTGAATGGATGAGAGTATCCGTATTCATAGAATTGACAACTGCTGTTTGCTTCACGGGCTATTTGTGTGCATATTGTTCGATTGAATCAATGCGTTAAGCTTGTGGCATTGATACAACATGAGGGCCTCGACATGTGCAGTTTGTTTCATTGATTGAACGAGTGCAGTAGGATTCACTAAACAAGTGAATGATCAAATGTTTGTTCCATTGGAACAAGGTTATGGTTTGATTCATTGAATCAATTCAATGGTTTAACGAATAATTTTGTATAATTGAATGAAGGCGTTGTGCGTGACGCTTTGATTGAACGAGAGAAGCTCTATTCATTGTATTAACAAGTGCAGTTTGGTTCATAGAGTGAATGTGTGCAGTTTGTTTGAGACAATGTGTGAAGCTTGTGACATTGAACGAATGAGAGTAGCTCTACTCATTGAATTGACAAGTGCTGTTTGCTTCATGGACTAAATGTGTGCAATTTGTTTGATTGAATCAATGCGTTATGTTTGAACCATTGAACCAACGTGAGTACTTCTACATGTGTAGTCTGTTTCATTGAATGAAAGAGTGCAGTAGGATTCACTATACAAGTGAATGACTAAATGTTTGTTTCATTGGAACAAGGAATATGGTTTGATGCATTTGATACAAAATGAAGTTTGTATGGACACTTTAAATGAATGAGAAAAGCTCTACTCAGTGAATTAGCAGGTGCAGTTTGGTTCATGGAGTGAATGTTTGCAGTTTAATTGAGACAACGTGTGAAGCTTGTGACATTGAACGAATGAGCTCTAGTCATTTGACTGACAAGTGCAGCCTCTTTCATTGAATAAACGTGTACAGTTTCATTCTTTAACCGTGTGAATTAGGTTTGTTCCATTGAAACAAAGAATAAGGTTAGATTCATTGAATCAGTGATAGTAGTTAGATTCAATGATTCAATGAATGCAGCTTGTTTCATTGAATGAACGCATTAAACTTGACCGATTGAATGAATGAGAGAAGCTCTACTCGTTGAATTATGACGTGCAGTGCATTTCAGTGAATAAATGCGTGCTGTTTGATTCACGAAGTAAATGTGTTAAGTCTGATTGATTGAATCGATTGGTATTGTTTGATTCATTGACTAAATGATTGCAGTTTGAAACAATGATTGAATGAATGCAGTTGATTTCATTTAATGAAAGTGTAAAGCTTGAGACAACGACAAAAGCTACTCTTATATGAATTACCACGTGAAGTCTTTTTTTTTCATTTACTCAACGCATGCAGTTTGTATTATTGAAAGACCGCGTGCAGTTTCCTTCATTGAATGAATGGCAAAAGCTAGATTCATTGGAATAGGATTTGCAGTGTTTCTCATCGAATGAATGTAGTTTGATTTATTAATTGAACGATTGCAGTTAAATTCTTTCCATAAATGAGTGATGTCTGTACACTTTAATCAATGAATCCCATTTGATTGATTGAATCAATGATTGAAATATGAATAGATGAACGAATGCAGGTTGATTCATTGAATTTAAAGCGTTAAGCTTGAGGCAATGAATGAAAGAGAAAATCTCTGGTCGTTGAATGAACACGTGCAGTTTCCACCAACGAGTAAATGTGCGCAGTTTGTTTGATTAAATCAATGCGTTAGACTTGTGGCATTAAACGAATGAGAGAACCTTTACTCATTGCAGTCTGTTCCACTGAATGAACGAGTGCAGGAATATTCACTAAATAAGTCAGTTTACGTTTCTTACATTGAATCAAGGAATATGGTTTGGTTCATTGAAACAATGATTGTTGTTTGATTCAATGATTGAATGGATGCGGTTTGTTTCATTAAAAGAAAACGGTGAGCTTGACACTTTGAAAGAATCAGAGAAGCTCTTCTCATTGAATTACGACTGACAGTTTGGTTCATGGAGAGAAGGTGGACAGTTTGACAGAGACTTGAATCTTGTGGCTTTGAATGAATGAGAGTAGCTCTACTCATTGAATGGACAAGTACAGCCTCTTCAATTGAATGAATGTGTGCAGTGTGCATTGAATGAACGCGACATTGAATGAATGAGAGTATCCGTATTCATAGAATTGACAACTGTTGTTTGCTTCACGGGCTATTTGTGTGCATAATGTTCGATTGAATCAATGCGTTAAGCTTGTGACAACATGAGGGCCTCGACATGTGCAGTTTGTTTCATTTAATGAACGAGTGCAGTAGGATTCACTAAACAAGTGAATGATCAAATGTTTGTTCCATTGGAACAAGGTTATGGTTTGATTCATTGAATCAATTCAATGGTTTAACGAATAATTTTGTATAATTGTGCGTGACGCTTTGATTGAACGAGAGAAGCTCTATTCATTGTATTAACATGTGCAGTTTGGTTCATAGAGTGAATTTGTGCAGTTTGTTTGAGACAATGTGTGAAGCTTGTGACATTGAACAAATGAGAGTAGCTCTACTCATTGAATGGACAAGTGCAGCCTCTTTCATTGAATGAATGTGTGCAGTCTGCATTGAATGAACGCGAATGAGAGTATCCGTATTCATTGAATTGACAACTGCTGTTTGCTTCACGGGCTATTTGTGTGCATATTGTTCGATTGAATCAATGCGTTAAGCTTGTGGCATTGATACAACATGAGGGCCTCGACATGTGCAGTTTGTTTCATTTAATGAACGAGGGCAGTAGGATTCACTAAACAAGTGAATGATCAAATGTTTGTTCCATTGGAACAAGGTTATGGTTTGATTCATTGAATCAGTTCAATGGTTTAACGAATAATTTTGTATAATTGAATGAAGGCGTTGTGCGTGACTCTTTGATTGAACGAGAGAAGCTCTATTCATTGTATTAACAGGTGCAGTTTGGTTCATGGAGTGAATGTGTGCAGTTTGTTTGAGACAATGTGTGAAGCTTGTGACATTGAACGAATGAGAGTAGCTCTACTCATTGAATTGACAAGTGCTGTTTGCTTCATGGACTAAATGTGTGCAATTTGTTTGATTGAATCAATGCGTTATGTTTGAAACATTGAGCCAACGTGAGTACTTCTACATGTGTAGTCTGTTTCATTGAATGAAAGAGTGCAGCAGGATTCACTATACAAGTGAATGACTAAATGTTTGTTTCATTGGAACAAGGAATATGGTTTGATGCATTTGATACAAAATGAAGTTTGTATGGACACTTTAAATGCATGAGAAAAGCTCTACTCATTGAATTAGCAGGTGCAGTTTGGTTCATGGAGTGAATGTGTGCAGTTTAATTGAGACAACGTGTGAAGCTTGTGACATTGAACGAATGAGCTCTAGTCATTTGATTGACAAGTGCAGCCTCTTTCATTGAATAAACGTGTACAGTTTCATTCTTTAACCGTGTGAATTAGGTTTGTTCCATTGAAACAAAGAATAAGGTTAGATTCATTGAATCAGTGATAGTAGTTAGATTCAATGATTCAATGAATGCAGCTTGTTTCATTGAATGAACGCATTAAACTTGACCGATTGAATGAATGAGAGAAGCTCTACTCGTTGAATTATGACGTGCAGTGCATTTCAGTGAATAAATGCGTGCTGTTTGATTCACGAAGTAAATGTGTTAAGTCTGATTGATTGAATCGATTGGTATTGTTTGATTCATTGACTAAATGATTGCAGTTTGAAACAATGATTGAATGAATGCAGTTGATTTCAATTAATGAAAGTGTAAAGCTTGAGACAACGAGAAAAGCTGCTCTTATATGAATTACCACGTGAAGTCTTTTTTTTCATTTACTCAACGCATGCAGATTGTATTATTGAAAGACCGCATGCAGTTTCCTTCATTGAATGAATGGCAAAAGCTAGATTCATTGGAATAGGATTTGCAATATTTCTCATCGAATGAATGTAGTTTGATTTATTAATTGAACGATTGCAGTTAAATTCATTCCATAAATGAGTGATGTCTGTACACTTTAATCAATGAATCCCATTTGATTGATTGAATCAATGATTGAAATATGAATAGATGAACGAATGCAGGTTGATTCATTGAATTTAAAGCGTTAAGCTGGAGGCAATGAATGAAAGTGAAAATCTCTGGTCGTTGAATGAACACGTGCAGTTTCCACCAACGAGTAAATGTTTGTTTGATTGAATCAATGCGTTAGACTTGTGGCATTAAACGAATGAGAGAACCTTTACTCATTGCAGTCTGTTCCACTGAATGAACGAGTGTAGGAATATTCACTAAATAAGTCAGTTTACGTTTCTTCCATTGAATCAAGGAATATGGTTTGGTTCATTGAAACAATGATTGTTGTTTGATTCAATGATTCAATGGATGCGGTTTGTTTCATTAAATGAAAACGGTGAGCTTGACACTTTGAAAGAATCAGAGAAGCTCTTCTCATTGAATTACGACTGACAGTTTGGTTCATGGAGAGAAGGTGGACAGTTTGACAGAGACTTGAATCTTGCGGCTTTGAATGAATGAGAGTAGCTCTACTCATTGAATGGACAAGTGCAGCCTCTTCCATTGAATGAATGTGTGCAGTGTGCATTGAATGAACGCGACATTGAATGGATGAGAGTATCCGTATTCATAGAATTGACAACTGCTGTTTGCTTCACGGGCTATTTGTGTGCATATTGTTCGATTGAATCAATGCGTTAAGCTTGTGGCATTGACACAACATGAGGGCCTCGACATGTGCAGTTTGTTTCATTGATTGAACGAGTGCAGTAGGATTCACTAAACAAGTGAATGATCAAATGTTTGTTCCATTGGAACAAGGTTATGGTTTGATTCATTGAATCAATTCAATGGTTTAACGAATAATTTTGTATAATTGAATGAAGGCGTTGTGCGTGACTCTTTGATTGAACGAGAGAAGCTCTATTCATTGTATTAACAAGTGCAGTTTGGTTCATGGAGTGAATGTGTGCAGTTTGTTTGAGACAATGTGTGAAGCTTGTGACATTGAACGAATGAGAGTAGCTCTACTCATTGAATTGACAAGTGCTGTTTGCTTCATGGACTAAATGTGTGCAATTTGTTTGATTGAATCAATGCGTTATGTTTGAACCATTGAACCAACGTGAGTACTTCTACATGTGTAGTCTGTTTCATTGAATGAAAGAGTGCAGTAGGATTCACTATACAAGTGAATGACTAAATGTTTGTTTCATTGGAACAAGGAATATGGTTTGATGCATTTGATACAAAATGAAGTTTGTATGGACACTTTAAATGAATGAGAAAAGCTCTACTCATTGAATTAGCAGGTGCAGTTTGGTTCATGGAGTGAATGTGTGCAGTTTAATTGAGACAACGTGTGAAGCTTGTGACATTGAACGAATGAGCTCTAGTCATTTGACTGACAAGTGCAGCCTCTTTCATTGAATAAACGTGTACAGTTTCATTCTTTAACCGTGTGAATTAGGTTTGTTCCATTGAAACAAAGAATAAGGTTAGATTCATTGAATCAGTGATAGTAGTTAGATTCAATGATTCAATGAATGCAGCTTGTTTCATTGAATGAACGCATTAAACTTGACCGATTGAATGAATGAGAGAAGCTCTACTCGTTGAATTATGACGTGCAGTGCATTTCAGTGAATAAATGCGTGCTGTTTGATTCACGAAGTAAATGTGTTAAGTCTGATTGATTGAATCGATTGGTATTGTTTGATTCATTGACTAAATGATTGCAGTTTGAAACAATGATTGAATGAATGCAGTTGATTTCAACTAATGAAAGTGTAAAGCTTGAGACAACGAGAAAAGCTGCTCTTATATGAATTACCACGTGAAGTCTTTTTTTCATTTACTCAACGCATGCAGTTTGTATTATTGAAAGACCGCGTGCAGTTTCTTTCATTGAATGAATGGCAAAAGCTAGATTCATTGGAATAGGATTTGCAATGTTTCTCATCGAATGAATGTAGTTTGATTTATTAATTGAACGATTGCAGTTAAATTCATTCCATAAATGAGTGATGTCTGTACACTTTAATCAATGAATCCCATTTGATTGATTGAATCAATGATTGAAATATGAATAGATGAACGAATGCAGGTTGATTCATTGAATTTAAAGCGTTAAGCTGGAGGCAATGAATGAAAGTGAAAATCTCTGGTCGTTGAATGAACACGTGCAGTTTCCACCAACGAGAAAATGTGCGCAGTTTGTTTGATTGAATCAATGCGTTAGACTTGTGGCATTAAACGAATGAGAGAACCTTTACTCATTGCAGTCTGTTCCACTGAATGAACGAGTGTAGGAGTATTCACTAAATAAGTCAGTTTACGTTTCTTACATTGAATCAAGGAATATGGTTTGGTTCATTGAAACAATGATTGTTGTTTGATTCAATGATTCAATGGATGCGGTTTGTTTCATTAAATGAAAACGGTGAGCTTGACACTTTGAAAGAATCAGAGAAGCTCTTCTCATTGAATTACGACTGACAGTTTGGTTCATGGAGAGAAGGTGGACAGTTTGACAGAGACAATGCGTGAATCTTGTGGCTTTGAATGAATGAGAGTAGCTCTACTCATTGAATGGACAAGTGCAGCCTCTTTCATTGAATGAATGTGTGCAGTCTGCATTGAATGAACGCGAATGAGAGTATCCGTATTCATTGAATTGACAACTGCTGTTTGCTTCACGGGCTATTTGTGTGCATATTGTTCGATTGAATCAATGCGTTAAGCTTGTGGCATTGATACAACATGAGGGCCTCGACATGTGCAGTTTGTTTCATTTAATGAACGAGTGCAGTAGGATTCACTAAACAAGTGAATGATCAAATGTTTGTTCCATTGGAACAAGGTTATGGTTTGATTCATTGAATCAATTCAATGGTTTAACGAATAATTTTGTATAATTGAATGAAGGCGTTGTGCGTGACTCATTGATTGAACGAGAGAAGCTCTATTCATTGTATTAACAGGTGCAGTTTGGTTCATGGAGTGAATGTGTGCAGTTTGTTTGAGACAATGTGTGAAGCTTGTGACATTGAACGAATGAGAGTAGCTCTACTCATTGAATTGACAAGTGCTGTTTGCTTCATGGACTAAATGTGTGCAATTTGTTTGATTGAATCAATGCGTTATGTTTGAACCATTGAACCAACGTGAGTACTTCTACATGTGTAGTCTGTTTCATTGAATGAAAGAGTGCAGTAGGATTCACTATACAAGTGAATGACTAAATGTTTGTTTCATTGGAACAAGGAATATGGTTTGATGCATTTGATACAAAATGAAGTTTGTATGGACACTTTAAATGAATGAGAAAAGCTCTACTCAGTGAATTAGCAGGTGCAGTTTGGTTCATGGAGTGAATGTTTGCAGTTTAATTGAGACAACGTGTGAAGCTTGTGACATTGAACGAATGAGCTCTAGTCATTTGACTGACAAGTGCAGCCTCTTTCATTGAATAAACGTGTACAGTTTCATTCTTTAACCGTGTGAATTAGGTTTGTTCCATTGAAACAAAGAATAAGGTTAGATTCATTGAATCAGTGATAGTAGTTAGATTCAATGATTCAATGAATGCAGCTTGTTTCATTGAATGAACGCATTAAACTTGACCGATTGAATGAATGAGAGAAGCTCTACTCGTTGAATTATGACGTGCAGTGCATTTCAGTGAATAAATGCGTGCTGTTTGATTCACGAAGTAAATGTGTTAAGTCTGATTGATTGAATCGATTGGTATTGTTTGATTCATTGACTAAATGATTGCAGTTTGAAACAATGATTGAATGAATGCAGTTGATTTCATTTAATGAAAGTGTAAAGCTTGAGACAACGAGAAAAGCTACTCTTATATGAATTACCACGTGAAGTCTTTTTTTTTCATTTACTCAACGCATGCAGTTTGTATTATTGAAAGACCGCGTGCAGTTTCCTTCATTGAATGAATGGCAAAAGCTAGATTCATTGGAATAGGATTTGCAGTGTTTCTCATCGAATGAATGTAGTTTGATTTATTAATTGAACGATTGCAGTTAAATTCATTCCATAAATGAGTGATGTCTGTACACTTTAATCAATGAATCCCATTTGATTGATTGAATCAATGATTGAAATATGAATAGATGAACGAATGCAGGTTGATTCATTGAATTTAAAGCGTTAAGCTGGAGGCAATGAATGAAAGTGAAAATCTCTGGTCGTTGAATGAACACGTGCAGTTTCCACCAACGAGAAAATGTGCGCAGTTTGTTTGATTGAATCAATGCGTTAGACTTGTGGCATTAAACGAATGAGAGAACCTTTACTCATTGCAGTCTGTTCCACTGAATGAACGAGTGTAGGAGTATTCACTAAATAAGTCAGTTTACGTTTCTTACATTGAATCAAGGAATATGGTTTGGTTCATTGAAACAATGATTGTTGTTTGATTCAATGATTCAATGGATGCGGTTTGTTTCATTAAATGAAAACGGTGAGCTTGACACTTTGAAAGAATCAGAGAAGCTCTTCTCTTTGAATTACGACTGACAGTTTGGTTCATGGAGAGAAGGTGGACAGTTTGACAGAGACTTGAATCTTGCGGCTTTGAATGAATGAGAGTAGCTCTACTCATTGAATGGACAAGTGCAGCCTCTTCCATTGAATGAATGTGTGCAGTGTGCATTGAATGAACGCGACATTGAATGGATGAGAGTATCCGTATTCATAGAATTGACAACTGCTGTTTGCTTCACGGGCTATTTGTGTGCATATTGTTCGATTGAATCAATGCGTTAAGCTTGTGACAACATGAGGGCCTCGACATGTGCAGTTTGTTTCATTTAATGAACGAGTGCAGTAGGATTCACTAAACAAGTGAATGATCAAATGTTTGTTCCATTGGAACAAGGTTATGGTTTGATTCATTGAATCAATTCAATGGTTTAACGAATAATTTTGTATAATTGTGCGTGACTCATTGATTGAACGAGAGAAGCTCTATTCATTGTATTAACAGGTGCAGTTTGGTTCATGGAGTGAATGTGTGCAGTTTGTTTGAGACAATGTGTGAAGCTTGTGACATTGAACGAATGAGAGTAGCTCTACTCATTGAATTGACAAGTGCTGTTTGCTTCATGGACTAAATGTGTGCAATTTGTTTGATTGAATCAATGCGTTATGTTTGAACCATTGAACCAACGTGAGTACTTCTACATGTGTAGTCTGTTTCATTGAATGAAAGAGTGCAGTAGGATTCACTATACAAGTGAATGACTAAATGTTTGTTTCATTGGAACAAGGAATATGGTTTGATGCATTTGATACAAAATGAAGTTTGTATGGACACTTTAAATGAATGAGAAAAGCTCTACTCATTGAATTAGCAGGTGCAGTTTGGTTCATGGAGTGAATGTGTGCAGTTTAATTGAGACAACGTGTGAAGCTTGTGACATTGAACGAATGAGCTCTAGTCATTTGACTGACAAGTGCAGCCTCTTTCATTGAATAAACGTGTACAGTTTCATTCTTTAACCGTGTGAATTAGGTTTGTTCCATTGAAACAAAGAATAAGGTTAGATTCATTGAATCAGTGATAGTAGTTAGATTCAATGATTCAATGAATGCAGCTTGTTTCATTGAATGAACGCATTAAACTTGACCGATTGAATGAATGAGAGAAGCTCTACTCGTTGAATTATGACGTGCAGTGCATTTCAGTGAATAAATGCGTGCTGTTTGATTCACGAAGTAAATGTGTTAAGTCTGATTGATTGAATCGATTGGTATTGTTTGATTCATTGACTAAATGATTGCAGTTTGAAACAATGATTGAATGAATGCAGTTGATTTCATTTAATGAAAGTGTAAAGCTTGAGACAACGAGAAAAGCTACTCTTATATGAATTACCACGTGAAGTCTTTTTTTTCATTTACTCAACGCATGCAGTTTGTATTATTGAAAGACCGCGTGCAGTTTCCTTCATTGAATGAATGGCAAAAGCTAGATTCATTGGAATAGGATTTGCAGTGTTTCTCATCGAATGAATGTAGTTTGATTTATTAATTGAACGATTGCAGTTAAATTCATTCCATAAATGAGTGATGTCTGTACACTTTAATCAATGAATCCCATTTGATTGATTGAATCAATGATTGAAATATGAATAGATGAACGAATGCAGGTTGATTCATTGAATTTAAAGCGTTAAGCTGGAGGCAATGAATGAAAGTGAAAATCTCTGGTCGTTGAATGAACACGTGCAGTTTCCACCAACGAGAAAATGTGCGCAGTTTGTTTGATTGAATCAATGCGTTAGACTTGTGGCATTAAACGAATGAGAGAACCTTTACTCATTGCAGTCTGTTCCACTGAATGAACGAGTGTAGGAGTATTCACTAAATAAGTCAGTTTACGTTTCTTACATTGAATCAAGGAATATGGTTTGGTTAATTGAAACAATGATTGTTGTTTGATTCAATGATTCAATGGATGCGGTTTGTTTCATTAAATGAAAACGGTGAGCTTGACACTTTGAAAGAATCAGAGAAGCTCTTCTCTTTGAATTACGACTGACAGTTTGGTTCATGGAGAGAAGGTGGACAGTTTGACAGAGACTTGAATCTTGCGGCTTTGAATGAATGAGAGTAGCTCTACTCATTGAATGGACAAGTGCAGCCTCTTCCATTGAATGAATGTGTGCAGTGTGCATTGAATGAACGCGACATTGAATGGATGAGAGTATCCGTATTCATAGAATTGACAACTGCTGTTTGCTTCACGGGCTATTTGTGTGCATATTGTTCGATTGAATCAATGCGTTAAGCTTGTGGCATTGATACAACATGAGGGCCTCGACATGTGCAGTTTGTTTCATTGATTGAACGAGTGCAGTAGGATTCACTAAACAAGTGAATGATCAAATGTTTGTTCCATTGGAACAAGGTTATGGTTTGATTCATTGAATCAATTCAATGGTTTAACGAATAATTTTGTATAATTGAATGAAGGCGTTGTGCGTGACTCTTTGATTGAACGAGAGAAGCTCTATTCATTGTATTAACAAGTGCAGTTTGGTTCATAGAGTGAATGTGTGCAGTTTGTTTGAGACAATGTGTGAAGCTTGTGACATTGAACGAATGAGAGTAGCTCTACTCATTGAATTGACAAGTGCTGTTTGCTTCATGGACTAAATGTGTGCAATTTGTTTGATTGAATCAATGCGTTATGTTTGAACCATTGAACCAACGTGAGTACTTCTACATGTGTAGTCTGTTTCATTGAATGAAAGAGTGCAGTAGGATTCACTATACAAGTGAATGACTAAATGTTTGTTTCATTGGAACAAGGAATATGGTTTGATGCATTTGATACAAAATGAAGTTTGTATGGACACTTTAAATGAATGAGAAAAGCTCTACTCAGTGAATTAGCAGGTGCAGTTTGGTTCATGGAGTGAATGTTTGCAGTTTAATTGAGACAACGTGTGAAGCTTGTGACATTGAACGAATGAGCTCTAGTCATTTGACTGACAAGTGCAGCCTCTTTCATTGAATAAACGTGTACAGTTTCATTCTTTAACCGTGTGAATTAGGTTTGTTCCATTGAAACAAAGAATAAGGTTAGATTCATTGAATCAGTGATAGTAGTTAGATTCAATGATTCAATGAATGCAGCTTGTTTCATTGAATGAACGCATTAAACTTGACCGATTGAATGAATGAGAGAAGCTCTACTCGTTGAATTATGACGTGCAGTGCATTTCAGTGAATAAATGCGTGCTGTTTGATTCACGAAGTAAATGTGTTAAGTCTGATTGATTGAATCGATTGGTATTGTTTGATTCATTGACTAAATGATTGCAGTTTGAAACAATGATTGAATGAATGCAGTTGATTTCATTTAATGAAAGTGTAAAGCTTGAGACAACGACAAAAGCTACTCTTATATGAATTACCACGTGAAGTCTTTTTTTTTCATTTACTCAACGCATGCAGTTTGTATTATTGAAAGACCGCGTGCAGTTTCCTTCATTGAATGAATGGCAAAAGCTAGATTCATTGGAATAGGATTTGCAGTGTTTCTCATCGAATGAATGTAGTTTGATTTATTAATTGAACGATTGCAGTTAAATTCGTTCCATAAATGAGTGATGTCTGTACACTTTAATCAATGAATCCCATTTGATTGATTGAATCAATGATTGAAATATGAATAGATGAACGAATGCAGGTTGATTCATTGAATTTAAAGCGTTAAGCTTGAGGCAATGAATGAAAGAGAAAATCTCTGGTCGTTGAATGAACACGTGCAGTTTCCACCAACGAGTAAATGTGCGCAGTTTGTTTGATTAAATCAATGCGTTAGACTTGTGGCATTAAACGAATGAGAGAACCTTTACTCATTGCAGTCTGTTCCACTGAATGAACGAGTGCAGGAATATTCACTAAATAAGTCAGTTTACGTTTCTTACATTGAATCAAGGAATATGGTTTGGTTCATTAAAACAATGATTGTTGTTTGATTCAATGATTGAATGGATGCGGTTTGTTTCATTAAAAGAAAACGGTGAGCTTGACACTTTGAAAGAATCAGAGAAGCTCTTCTCATTGAATTACGACTGACAGTTTGGTTCATGGAGAGAAGGTGGACAGTTTGACAGAGACTTGAATCTTGTGGCTTTGAATGAATGAGAGTAGCTCTACTCATTGAATGGACAAGTGCAGCCTCTTCATTGAATGAATGTGTGCAGTGTGCATTGAATGAACGCGACATTGAATGAATGAGAGTATCCGTATTCATAGAATTGACAACTGTTGTTTGCTTCACGGGCTATTTGTGTGCATAATGTTCGATTGAATCAATGCGTTAAGCTTGTGACAACATGACGGCCTCGACATGTGCAGTTTGTTTCATTTAATGAACGAGTGCAGTAGGATTCACTAAACAAGTGAATGATCAAATGTTTGTTCCATTGGAACAAGGTTATGGTTTGATTCATTGAATCAATTCAATGGTTTAACGAATAATTTTGTATAATTGTGCGTGACGCTTTGATTGAACGAGAGAAGCTCTATTCATTGTATTATCATGTGCAGTTTGGTTCATAGAGTGAATTTGTGCAGTTTGTTTGAGACAATGTGTGAAGCTTGTGACATTGAACAAATGAGAGTAGCTCTACTCATTGAATGGACAAGTGCAGCCTCTTTCATTGAATGAATGTGTGCAGTCTGCATTGAATGAACGCGAATGAGAGTATCCGTATTCATTGAATTGACAACTGCTGTTTGCTTCACGGGCTATTTGTGTGCATATTGTTCGATTGAATCAATGCGTTAAGCTTGTGGCATTGATACAACATGAGGGCCTCGACATGTGCAGTTTGTTTCATTTAATGAACGAGGGCAGTAGGATTCACTAAACAAGTGAATGATCAAATGTTTGTTCCATTGGAACAAGGTTATGGTTTGATTCATTGAATCAATTCAATGGTTTAACGAATAATTTTGTATAATTGAATGAAGGCGTTGTGCGTGACTCTTTGATTGAACGAGAGAAGCTCTATTCATTGTATTAACAGGTGCAGTTTGGTTCATGGAGTGAATGTGTGCAGTTTGTTTGAGACAATGTGTGAAGCTTGTGACATTGAACGAATGAGAGTTGCTCTACTCATTGAATTGACAAGTGCTGTTTGCTTCATGGACTAAATGTGTGCAATTTGTTTGATTGAATCAATGCGTTATGTTTGAAACATTGAGCCAACGTGAGTACTTCTACATGTGTAGTCTGTTTCATTGAATGAAAGAGTGCAGCAGGATTCACTATACAAGTGAATGACTAAATGTTTGTTTCATTGGAACAAGGAATATGGTTTGATGCATTTGATACAAAATGAAGTTTGTATGGACACTTTAAATGCATGAGAAAAGCTCTACTCATTGAATTAGCAGGTGCAGTTTGGTTCATGGAGTGAATGTGTGCAGTTTAATTGAGACAACGTGTGAAGCTTGTGACATTGAACGAATGAGCTCTAGTCATTTGATTGACAAGTGCAGCCTCTTTCATTGAATAAACGTGTACAGTTTCATTCTTTAACCGTGTGAATTAGGTTTGTTCCATTGAAACAAAGAATAAGGTTAGATTCATTGAATCAGTGATAGTAGTTAGATTCAATGATTCAATGAATGCAGCTTGTTTCATTGAATGAACGCATTAAACTTGACCGATTGAATGAATGAGAGAAGCTCTACTCGTTGAATTATGACGTGCAGTGCATTTCAGTGAATAAATGCGTGCTGTTTGATTCACGAAGTAAATGTGTTAAGTCTGATTGATTGAATCGATTGGTATTGTTTGATTCATTGACTAAATGATTGCAGTTTGAAACAATGATTGAATGAATGCAGTTGATTTCAATTAATGAAAGTGTAAAGCTTGAGACAACGAGAAAAGCTGCTCTTATATGAATTACCACGTGAAGTCTTTTTTTTCATTTACTCAACGCATGCAGATTGTATTATTGAAAGACCGCATGCAGTTTCCTTCATTGAATGAATGGCAAAAGCTAGATTCATTGGAATAGGATTTGCGATATTTCTCATCGAATGAATGTAGTTTGATTTATTAATTGAACGATTGCAGTTAAATTCATTCCATAAATGAGTGATGTCTGTACACTTTAATCAATGAATCCCATTTGATTGATTGAATCAATGATTGAAATATGAATAGATGAACGAATGCAGGTTGATTCATTGAATTTAAAGCGTTAAGCTGGAGGCAATGAATGAAAGTGAAAATCTCTGGTCGTTGAATGAACACGTGCAGTTTCCACCAACGAGTAAATGTTTGTTTGATTGAATCAATGCGTTAGACTTGTGGCATTAAACGAATGAGAGAACCTTTACTCATTGCAGTCTGTTCCACTGAATGAACGAGTGTAGGAATATTCACTAAATAAGTCAGTTTACGTTTCTTCCATTGAATCAAGGAATATGGTTTGGTTCATTGAAACAATGATTGTTGTTTGATTCAATGATTCAATGGATGCGGTTTGTTTCATTAAATGAAAACGGTGAGCTTGACACTTTGAAAGAATCAGAGAAGCTCTTCTCATTGAATTACGACTGACAGTTTGGTTCATGGAGAGAAGGTGGACAGTTTGACAGAGACTTGAATCTTGCGGCTTTGAATGAATGAGAGTAGCTCTACTCATTGAATGGACAAGTGCAGCCTCTTCCATTGAATGAATGTGTGCAGTGTGCATTGAATGAACGCGACATTGAATGGATGAGAGTATCCGTATTCATAGAATTGACAACTGCTGTTTGCTTCACGGGCTATTTGTGTGCATATTGTTCGATTGAATCAATGCGTTAAGCTTGTGGCATTGACACAACATGAGGGCCTCGACATGTGCAGTTTGTTTCATTGATTGAACGAGTGCAGTAGGATTCACTAAACAAGTGAATGATCAAATGTTTGTTCCATTGGAACAAGGTTATGGTTTGATTCATTGAATCAATTCAATGGTTTAACGAATAATTTTGTATAATTGAATGAAGGCGTTGTGCGTGACTCTTTGATTGAACGAGAGAAGCTCTATTCATTGTATTAACAAGTGCAGTTTGGTTCATGGAGTGAATGTGTGCAGTTTGTTTGAGACAATGTGTGAAGCTTGTGACATTGAACGAATGAGAGTAGCTCTACTCATTGAATTGACAAGTGCTGTTTGCTTCATGGACTAAATGTGTGCAATTTGTTTGATTGAATCAATGCGTTATGTTTGAACCATTGAACCAACGTGAGTACTTCTACATGTGTAGTCTGTTTCATTGAATGAAAGAGTGCAGTAGGATTCACTATACAAGTGAATGACTAAATGTTTGTTTCATTGGAACAAGGAATATGGTTTGATGCATTTGATACAAAATGAAGTTTGTATGGACACTTTAAATGAATGAGAAAAGCTCTACTCATTGAATTAGCAGGTGCAGTTTGGTTCATGGAGTGAATGTGTGCAGTTTAATTGAGACAACGTGTGAAGCTTGTGACATTGAACGAATGAGCTCTAGTCATTTGACTGACAAGTGCAGCCTCTTTCATTGAATAAACGTGTACAGTTTCATTCTTTAACCGTGTGAATTAGGTTTGTTCCATTGAAACAAAGAATAAGGTTAGATTCATTGAATCAGTGATAGTAGTTAGATTCAATGATTCAATGAATGCAGCTTGTTTCATTGAATGAACGCATTAAACTTGACCGATTGAATGAATGAGAGAAGCTCTACTCGTTGAATTATGACGTGCAGTGCATTTCAGTGAATAAATGCGTGCTGTTTGATTCACGAAGTAAATGTGTTAAGTCTGATTGATTGAATCGATTGGTATTGTTTGATTCATTGACTAAATGATTGCAGTTTGAAACAATGATTGAATGAATGCAGTTGATTTCAACTAATGAAAGTGTAAAGCTTGAGACAACGAGAAAAGCTGCTCTTATATGAATTACCACGTGAAGTCTTTTTTTCATTTACTCAACGCATGCAGTTTGTATTATTGAAAGACCGCGTGCAGTTTCTTTCATTGAATGAATGGCAAAAGCTAGATTCATTGGAATAGGATTTGCAATGTTTCTCATCGAATGAATGTAGTTTGATTTATTAATTGAACGATTGCAGTTAAATTCATTCCATAAATGAGTGATGTCTGTACACTTTAATCAATGAATCCCATTTGATTGATTGAATCAATGATTGAAATATGAATAGATGAACGAATGCAGGTTGATTCATTGAATTTAAAGTGTTAAGCTGGAGGCAATGAATGAAAGTGAAAATCTCTGGTCGTTGAATGAACACGTGCAGTTTCCACCAACGAGTAAATGTTTGTTTGATTGAATCAATGCGTTAGACTTGTGGCATTAAACGAATGAGAGAACCTTTACTCATTGCAGTCTGTTCCACTGAATGAACGAGTGTAGGAATATTCACTAAATAAGTCAGTTTACGTTTCTTACATTGAATCAAGGAATATGGTTTGGTTCATTGAAACAATGATTGTTGTTTGATTCAATGATTCAATGGATGCGGTTTGTTTCATTAAATGAAAACGGTGAGCTTGACACTTTGAAAGAATCAGAGAAGCTCTTCTCATTGAATTACGACTGACAGTTTGGTTCATGGAGAGAAGGTGGACAGTTTGACAGAGACTTGAATCTTGCGGCTTTGAATGAATGAGAGTAGCTCTACTCATTGAATGGACAAGTGCAGCCTCTTCCATTGAATGAATGTGTGCAGTGTGCATTGAATGAACGCGACATTGAATGGATGAGAGTATCCGTATTCATAGAATTGACAACTGCTGTTTGCTTCACGGGCTATTTGTGTGCATATTGTTCGATTGAATCAATGCGTTAAGCTTGTGGCATTGACACAACATGAGGGCCTCGACATGTGCAGTTTGTTTCATTGATTGAACGAGTGCCGTAGGATTCACTAAACAAGTGAATGATCAAATGTTTGTTCCATTGGAACAAGGTTATGGTTTGATTCATTGAATCAATTCAATGGTTTAACGAATAATTTTGTATAATTGAATGAAGGCGTTGTGCGTGACTCTTTGATTGAACGAGAGAAGCTCTATTCATTGTATTAACAAGTGCAGTTTGGTTCATGGAGTGAATGTGTGCAGTTTGTTTGAGACAATGTGTGAAGCTTGTGACATTGAACGAATGAGAGTAGCTCTACTCATTGAATTGACAAGTGCTGTTTGCTTCATGGACTAAATGTGTGCAATTTGTTTGATTGAATCAATGCGTTATGTTTGAACCATTGAACCAACGTGAGTACTTCTACATGTGTAGTCTGTTTCATTGAATGAAAGAGTGCAGTAGGATTCACTATACAAGTGAATGACTAAATGTTTGTTTCATTGGAACAAGGAATATGGTTTGATGCATTTGATACAAAATGAAGTTTGTATGGACACTTTAAATGAATGAGAAAAGCTCTACTCATTGAATTAGCAGGTGCAGTTTGGTTCATGGAGTGAATGTGTGCAGTTTAATTGAGACAACGTGTGAAGCTTGTGACATTGAACGAATGAGCTCTAGTCATTTGACTGACAAGTGCAGCCTCTTTCATTGAATAAACGTGTACAGTTTCATTCTTTAACCGTGTGAATTAGGTTTGTTCCATTGAAACAAAGAATAAGGTTAGATTCATTGAATCAGTGATAGTAGTTAGATTCAATGATTCAATGAATGCAGCTTGTTTCATTGAATGAACGCATTAAACTTGACCGATTGAATGAATGAGAGAAGCTCTACTCGTTGAATTATGACGTGCAGTGCATTTCAGTGAATAAATGCGTGCTGTTTGATTCACGAAGTAAATGTGTTAAGTCTGATTGATTGAATCGATTGGTATTGTTTGATTCATTGACTAAATGATTGCAGTTTGAAACAATGATTGAATGAATGCAGTTGATTTCATTTAATGAAAGTGTAAAGCTTGAGACAACGACAAAAGCTACTCTTATATGAATTACCACGTGAAGTCTTTTTTTTTCATTTACTCAACGCATGCAGTTTGTATTATTGAAAGACCGCGTGCAGTTTCCTTCATTGAATGAATGGCAAAAGCTAGATTCATTGGAATAGGATTTGCAGTGTTTCTCATCGAATGAATGTAGTTTGATTTATTAATTGAACGATTGCAGTTAAATTCGTTCCATAAATGAGTGATGTCTGTACACTTTAATCAATGAATCCCATTTGATTGATTGAATCAATGATTGAAATATGAATAGATGAACGAATGCAGGTTGATTCATTGAATTTAAAGCGTTAAGCTTGAGGCAATGAATGAAAGAGAAAATCTCTGGTCGTTGAATGAACACGTGCAGTTTCCACCAACGAGTAAATGTGCGCAGTTTGTTTGATTAAATCAATGCGTTAGACTTGTGGCATTAAACGAATGAGAGAACCTTTACTCATTGCAGTCTGTTCCACTGAATGAACGAGTGCAGGAATATTCACTAAATAAGTCAGTTTACGTTTCTTACATTGAATCAAGGAATATGGTTTGGTTCATTAAAACAATGATTGTTGTTTGATTCAATGATTGAATGGATGCGGTTTGTTTCATTAAAAGAAAACGGTGAGCTTGACACTTTGAAAGAATCAGAGAAGCTCTTCTCATTGAATTACGACTGACAGTTTGGTTCATGGAGAGAAGGTGGACAGTTTGACAGAGACTTGAATCTTGTGGCTTTGAATGAATGAGAGTAGCTCTACTCATTGAATGGACAAGTACAGCCTCTTCAATTGAATGAATGTGTGCAGTGTGCATTGAATGAACGCGACATTGAATGAATGAGAGTATCCGTATTCATAGAATTGACAACTGTTGTTTGCTTCACGGGCTATTTGTGTGCATAATGTTCGATTGAATCAATGCGTTAAGCTTGTGACAACATGACGGCCTCGACATGTGCAGTTTGTTTCATTTAATGAACGAGTGCAGTAGGATTCACTAAACAAGTGAATGATCAAATGTTTGTTCCATTGGAACAAGGTTATGGTTTGATTCATTGAATCAATTCAATGGTTTAACGAATAATTTTGTATAATTGTGCGTGACGCTTTGATTGAACGAGAGAAGCTCTATTCATTGTATTATCATGTGCAGTTTGGTTCATAGAGTGAATTTGTGCAGTTTGTTTGAGACAATGTGTGAAGCTTGTGACATTGAACAAATGAGAGTAGCTCTACTCATTGAATGGACAAGTGCAGCCTCTTTCATTGAATGAATGTGTGCAGTCTGCATTGAATGAACGCGAATGAGAGTATCCGTATTCATTGAATTGACAACTGCTGTTTGCTTCACGGGCTATTTGTGTGCATATTGTTCGATTGAATCAATGCGTTAAGCTTGTGGCATTGATACAACATGAGGGCCTCGACATGTGCAGTTTGTTTCATTTAATGAACGAGTGCAGTAGGATTCACTAAACAAGTGAATGATCAAATGTTTGTTCCATTGGAACAAGGTTATGGTTTGATTCATTGAATCAATTCAATGGTTTAACGAATAATTTTGTATAATTGAATGAAGGCGTTGTGCGTGACTCTTTGATTGAACGAGAGAAGCTCTATTCATTGTATTAACAGGTGCAGTTTGGTTCATGGAGTGAATGTGTGCAGTTTGTTTGAGACAATGTGTGAAGCTTGTGACATTGAACGAATGAGAGTTGCTCTACTCATTGAATTGACAAGTGCTGTTTGCTTCATGGACTAAATGTGTGCAATTTGTTTGATTGAATCAATGCGTTATGTTTGAAACATTGAGCCAACGTGAGTACTTCTACATGTGTAGTCTGTTTCATTGAATGAAAGAGTGCAGCAGGATTCACTATACAAGTGAATGACTAAATGTTTGTTTCATTGGAACAAGGAATATGGTTTGATGCATTTGATACAAAATGAAGTTTGTATGGACACTTTAAATGCATGAGAAAAGCTCTACTCATTGAATTAGCAGGTGCAGTTTGGTTCATGGAGTGAATGTGTGCAGTTTAATTGAGACAACGTGTGAAGCTTGTGACATTGAACGAATGAGCTCTAGTCATTTGATTGACAAGTGCAGCCTCTTTCATTGAATAAACGTGTACAGTTTCATTCTTTAACCGTGTGAATTAGGTTTGTTCCATTGAAACAAAGAATAAGGTTAGATTCATTGAATCAGTGATAGTAGTTAGATTCAATGATTCAATGAATGCAGCTTGTTTCATTGAATGAACGCATTAAACTTGACCGATTGAATGAATGAGAGAAGCTCTACTCGTTGAATTATGACGTGCAGTGCATTTCAGTGAATAAATGCGTGCTGTTTGATTCACGAAGTAAATGTGTTAAGTCTGATTGATTGAATCGATTGGTATTGTTTGATTCATTGACTAAATGATTGCAGTTTGAAACAATGATTGAATGAATGCAGTTGATTTCAATTAATGAAAGTGTAAAGCTTGAGACAACGAGAAAAGCTGCTCTTATATGAATTACCACGTGAAGTCTTTTTTTTCATTTACTCAACGCATGCAGATTGTATTATTGAAAGACCGCATGCAGTTTCCTTCATTGAATGAATGGCAAAAGCTAGATTCATTGGAATAGGATTTGCGATATTTCTCATCGAATGAATGTAGTTTGATTTATTAATTGAACGATTGCAGTTAAATTCATTCCATAAATGAGTGATGTCTGTACACTTTAATCAATGAATCCCATTTGATTGATTGAATCAATGATTGAAATATGAATAGATGAACGAATGCAGGTTGATTCATTGAATTTAAAGCGTTAAGCTGGAGGCAATGAATGAAAGTGAAAATCTCTGGTCGTTGAATGAACACGTGCAGTTTCCACCAACGAGTAAATGTTTGTTTGATTGAATCAATGCGTTAGACTTGTGGCATTAAACGAATGAGAGAACCTTTACTCATTGCAGTCTGTTCCACTGAATGAACGAGTGTAGGAATATTCACTAAATAAGTCAGTTTACGTTTCTTCCATTGAATCAAGGAATATGGTTTGGTTCATTGAAACAATGATTGTTGTTTGATTCAATGATTCAATGGATGCGGTTTGTTTCATTAAATGAAAACGGTGAGCTTGACACTTTGAAAGAATCAGAGAAGCTCTTCTCATTGAATTACGACTGACAGTTTGGTTCATGGAGAGAAGGTGGACAGTTTGACAGAGACTTGAATCTTGCGGCTTTGAATGAATGAGAGTAGCTCTACTCATTGAATGGACAAGTGCAGCCTCTTCCATTGAATGAATGTGTGCAGTGTGCATTGAATGAACGCGACATTGAATGGATGAGAGTATCCGTATTCATAGAATTGACAACTGCTGTTTGCTTCACGGGCTATTTGTGTGCATATTGTTCGATTGAATCAATGCGTTAAGCTTGTGGCATTGACACAACATGAGGGCCTCGACATGTGCAGTTTGTTTCATTGATTGAACGAGTGCAGTAGGATTCACTAAACAAGTGAATGATCAAATGTTTGTTCCATTGGAACAAGGTTATGGTTTGATTCATTGAATCAATTCAATGGTTTAACGAATAATTTTGTATAATTGAATGAAGGCGTTGTGCGTGACTCTTTGATTGAACGAGAGAAGCTCTATTCATTGTATTAACAAGTGCAGTTTGGTTCATGGAGTGAATGTGTGCAGTTTGTTTGAGACAATGTGTGAAGCTTGTGACATTGAACGAATGAGAGTAGCTCTACTCATTGAATTGACAAGTGCTGTTTGCTTCATGGACTAAATGTGTGCAATTTGTTTGATTGAATCAATGCGTTATGTTTGAACCATTGAACCAACGTGAGTACTTCTACATGTGTAGTCTGTTTCATTGAATGAAAGAGTGCAGTAGGATTCACTATACAAGTGAATGACTAAATGTTTGTTTCATTGGAACAAGGAATATGGTTTGATGCATTTGATACAAAATGAAGTTTGTATGGACACTTTAAATGAATGAGAAAAGCTCTACTCATTGAATTAGCAGGTGCAGTTTGGTTCATGGAGTGAATGTGTGCAGTTTAATTGAGACAACGTGTGAAGCTTGTGACATTGAACGAATGAGCTCTAGTCATTTGACTGACAAGTGCAGCCTCTTTCATTGAATAAACGTGTACAGTTTCATTCTTTAACCGTGTGAATTAGGTTTGTTCCATTGAAACAAAGAATAAGGTTAGATTCATTGAATCAGTGATAGTAGTTAGATTCAATGATTCAATGAATGCAGCTTGTTTCATTGAATGAACGCATTAAACTTGACCGATTGAATGAATGAGAGAAGCTCTACTCGTTGAATTATGACGTGCAGTGCATTTCAGTGAATAAATGCGTGCTGTTTGATTCACGAAGTAAATGTGTTAAGTCTGATTGATTGAATCGATTGGTATTGTTTGATTCATTGACTAAATGATTGCAGTTTGAAACAATGATTGAATGAATGCAGTTGATTTCAACTAATGAAAGTGTAAAGCTTGAGACAACGAGAAAAGCTGCTCTTATATGAATTACCACGTGAAGTCTTTTTTTCATTTACTCAACGCATGCAGTTTGTATTATTGAAAGACCGCGTGCAGTTTCTTTCATTGAATGAATGGCAAAAGCTAGATTCATTGGAATAGGATTTGCAATGTTTCTCATCGAATGAATGTAGTTTGATTTATTAATTGAACGATTGCAGTTAAATTCATTCCATAAATGAGTGATGTCTGTACACTTTAATCAATGAATCCCATTTGATTGATTGAATCAATGATTGAAATATGAATAGATGAACGAATGCAGGTTGATTCATTGAATTTAAAGTGTTAAGCTGGAGGCAATGAATGAAAGTGAAAATCTCTGGTCGTTGAATGAACACGTGCAGTTTCCACCAACGAGTAAATGTTTGTTTGATTGAATCAATGCGTTAGACTTGTGGCATTAAACGAATGAGAGAACCTTTACTCATTGCAGTCTGTTCCACTGAATGAACGAGTGTAGGAATATTCACTAAATAAGTCAGTTTACGTTTCTTACATTGAATCAAGGAATATGGTTTGGTTCATTGAAACAATGATTGTTGTTTGATTCAATGATTCAATGGATGCGGTTTGTTTCATTAAATGAAAACGGTGAGCTTGACACTTTGAAAGAATCAGAGAAGCTCTTCTCATTGAATTACGACTGACAGTTTGGTTCATGGAGAGAAGGTGGACAGTTTGACAGAGACTTGAATCTTGTGGCTTTGAATGAATGAGAGTAGCTCTACTCATTGAATGGACAAGTGCAGCCTCTTCCATTGAATGAATGTGTGCAGTGTGCATTGAATGAACGCGACATTGAATGGATGAGAGTATCCGTATTCATAGAATTGACAACTGCTGTTTGCTTCACGGGCTATTTGTGTGCATATTGTTCGATTGAATCAATGCGTTAAGCTTGTGGCATTGACACAACATGAGGGCCTCGACATGTGCAGTTTGTTTCATTGATTGAACGAGTGCCGTAGGATTCACTAAACAAGTGAATGATCAAATGTTTGTTCCATTGGAACAAGGTTATGGTTTGATTCATTGAATCAATTCAATGGTTTAACGAATAATTTTGTATAATTGAATGAAGGCGTTGTGCGTGACTCTTTGATTGAACGAGAGAAGCTCTATTCATTGTATTAACAAGTGCAGTTTGGTTCATGGAGTGAATGTGTGCAGTTTGTTTGAGACAATGTGTGAAGCTTGTGACATTGAACGAATGAGAGTAGCTCTACTCATTGAATTGACAAGTGCTGTTTGCTTCATGGACTAAATGTGTGCAATTTGTTTGATTGAATCAATGCGTTATGTTTGAACCATTGAACCAACGTGAGTACTTCTACATGTGTAGTCTGTTTCATTGAATGAAAGAGTGCAGTAGGATTCACTATACAAGTGAATGACTAAATGTTTGTTTCATTGGAACAAGGAATATGGTTTGATGCATTTGATACAAAATGAAGTTTGTATGGACACTTTAAATGAATGAGAAAAGCTCTACTCATTGAATTAGCAGGTGCAGTTTGGTTCATGGAGTGAATGTGTGCAGTTTAATTGAGACAACGTGTGAAGCTTGTGACATTGAACGAATGAGCTCTAGTCATTTGACTGACAAGTGCAGCCTCTTTCATTGAATAAACGTGTACAGTTTCATTCTTTAACCGTGTGAATTAGGTTTGTTCCATTGAAACAAAGAATAAGGTTAGATTCATTGAATCAGTGATAGTAGTTAGATTCAATGATTCAATGAATGCAGCTTGTTTCATTGAATGAACGCATTAAACTTGACCGATTGAATGAATGAGAGAAGCTCTACTCGTTGAATTATGACGTGCAGTGCATTTCAGTGAATAAATGCGTGCTGTTTGATTCACGAAGTAAATGTGTTAAGTCTGATTGATTGAATCGATTGGTATTGTTTGATTCATTGACTAAATGATTGCAGTTTGAAACAATGATTGAATGAATGCAGTTGATTTCAACTAATGAAAGTGTAAAGCTTGAGACAACGAGAAAAGCTGCTCTTATATGAATTACCACGTGAAGTCTTTTTTTCATTTACTCAACGCATGCAGTTTGTATTATTGAAAGACCGCGTGCAGTTTCTTTCATTGAATGAATGGCAAAAGCTAGATTCATTGGAATAGGATTTGCAATGTTTCTCATCGAATGAATGTAGTTTGATTTATTAATTGAACGATTGCAGTTAAATTCATTCCATAAATGAGTGATGTCTGTACACTTTAATCAATGAATCCCATTTGATTGATTGAATCAATGATTGAAATATGAATAGATGAACGAATGCAGGTTGATTCATTGAATTTAAAGCGTTAAGCTGGAGGCAATGAATGAAAGTGAAAATCTCTGGTCGTTGAATGAACACGTGCAGTTTCCACCAACGAGAAAATGTGCGCAGTTTGTTTGATTGAATCAATGCGTTAGACTTGTGGCATTAAACGAATGAGAGAACCTTTACTCATTGCAGTCTGTTCCACTGAATGAACGAGTGTAGGAGTATTCACTAAATAAGTCAGTTTACGTTTCTTACATTGAATCAAGGAATATGGTTTGGTTCATTGAAACAATGATTGTTGTTTGATTCAATGATTCAATGGATGCGGTTTGTTTCATTAAATGAAAACGGTGAGCTTGACACTTTGAAAGAATCAGAGAAGCTCTTCTCATTGAATTACGACTGACAGTTTGGTTCATGGAGAGAAGGTGGACAGTTTGACAGAGACAATGCGTGAATCTTGTGGCTTTGAATGAATGAGAGTAGCTCTACTCATTGAATGGACAAGTGCAGCCTCTTTCATTGAATGAATGTGTGCAGTCTGCATTGAATGAACGCGAATGAGAGTATCCGTATTCATTGAATTGACAACTGCTGTTTGCTTCACGGGCTATTTGTGTGCATATTGTTCGATTGAATCAATGCGTTAAGCTTGTGGCATTGATACAACATGAGGGCCTCGACATGTGCAGTTTGTTTCATTTAATGAACGAGTGCAGTAGGATTCACTAAACAAGTGAATGATCAAATGTTTGTTCCATTGGAACAAGGTTATGGTTTGATTCATTGAATCAATTCAATGGTTTAACGAATAATTTTGTATAATTGAATGAAGGCGTTGTGCGTGACTCATTGATTGAACGAGAGAAGCTCTATTCATTGTATTAACAGGTGCAGTTTGGTTCATGGAGTGAATGTGTGCAGTTTGTTTGAGACAATGTGTGAAGCTTGTGACATTGAACGAATGAGAGTAGCTCTACTCATTGAATTGACAAGTGCTGTTTGCTTCATGGACTAAATGTGTGCAATTTGTTTGATTGAATCAATGCGTTATGTTTGAACCATTGAACCAACGTGAGTACTTCTACATGTGTAGTCTGTTTCATTGAATGAAAGAGTGCAGTAGGATTCACTATACAAGTGAATGACTAAATGTTTGTTTCATTGGAACAAGGAATATGGTTTGATGCATTTGATACAAAATGAAGTTTGTATGGACACTTTAAATGAATGAGAAAAGCTCTACTCAGTGAATTAGCAGGTGCAGTTTGGTTCATGGAGTGAATGTTTGCAGTTTAATTGAGACAACGTGTGAAGCTTGTGACATTGAACGAATGAGCTCTAGTCATTTGACTGACAAGTGCAGCCTCTTTCATTGAATAAACGTGTACAGTTTCATTCTTTAACCGTGTGAATTAGGTTTGTTCCATTGAAACAAAGAATAAGGTTAGATTCATTGAATCAGTGATAGTAGTTAGATTCAATGATTCAATGAATGCAGCTTGTTTCATTGAATGAACGCATTAAACTTGACCGATTGAATGAATGAGAGAAGCTCTACTCGTTGAATTATGACGTGCAGTGCATTTCAGTGAATAAATGCGTGCTGTTTGATTCACGAAGTAAATGTGTTAAGTCTGATTGATTGAATCGATTGGTATTGTTTGATTCATTGACTAAATGATTGCAGTTTGAAACAATGATTGAATGAATGCAGTTGATTTCATTTAATGAAAGTGTAAAGCTTGAGACAACGAGAAAAGCTACTCTTATATGAATTACCACGTGAAGTCTTTTTTTTTCATTTACTCAACGCATGCAGTTTGTATTATTGAAAGACCGCGTGCAGTTTCCTTCATTGAATGAATGGCAAAAGCTAGATTCATTGGAATAGGATTTGCAGTGTTTCTCATCGAATGAATGTAGTTTGATTTATTAATTGAACGATTGCAGTTAAATTCATTCCATAAATGAGTGATGTCTGTACACTTTAATCAATGAATCCCATTTGATTGATTGAATCAATGATTGAAATATGAATAGATGAACGAATGCAGGTTGATTCATTGAATTTAAAGCGTTAAGCTGGAGGCAATGAATGAAAGTGAAAATCTCTGGTCGTTGAATGAACACGTGCAGTTTCCACCAACGAGAAAATGTGCGCAGTTTGTTTGATTGAATCAATGCGTTAGACTTGTGGCATTAAACGAATGAGAGAACCTTTACTCATTGCAGTCTGTTCCACTGAATGAACGAGTGTAGGAGTATTCACTAAATAAGTCAGTTTACGTTTCTTACATTGAATCAAGGAATATGGTTTGGTTAATTGAAACAATGATTGTTGTTTGATTCAATGATTCAATGGATGCGGTTTGTTTCATTAAATGAAAACGGTGAGCTTGACACTTTGAAAGAATCAGAGAAGCTCTTCTCTTTGAATTACGACTGACAGTTTGGTTCATGGAGAGAAGGTGGACAGTTTGACAGAGACTTGAATCTTGTGGCTTTGAATGAATGAGAGTAGCTCTACTCATTGAATGGACAAGTGCAGCCTCTTCCATTGAATGAATGTGTGCAGTGTGCATTGAATGAACGCGACATTGAATGGATGAGAGTATCCGTATTCATAGAATTGACAACTGCTGTTTGCTTCACGGGCTATTTGTGTGCATATTGTTCGATTGAATCAATGCGTTAAGCTTGTGACAACATGAGGGCCTCGACATGTGCAGTTTGTTTCATTTAATGAACGAGTGCAGTAGGATTCACTAAACAAGTGAATGATCAAATGTTTGTTCCATTGGAACAAGGTTATGGTTTGATTCATTGAATCAATTCAATGGTTTAACGAATAATTTTGTATAATTGTGCGTGACTCTTTGATTGAACGAGAGAAGCTCTATTCATTGTATTAACAGGTGCAGTTTGGTTCATGGAGTGAATGTGTGCAGTTTGTTTGAGACAATGTGTGAAGCTTGTGACATTGAACGAATGAGAGTAGCTCTACTCATTGAATTGACAAGTGCTGTTTGCTTCATGGACTAAATGTGTGCAATTTGTTTGATTGAATCAATGCGTTATGTTTGAAACATTGAGCCAACGTGAGTACTTCTACATGTGTAGTCTGTTTCATTGAATGAAAGAGTGCAGCAGGATTCACTATACAAGTGAATGACTAAATGTTTGTTTCATTGGAACAAGGAATATGGTTTGATGCATTTGATACAAAATGAAGTTTGTATGGACACTTTAAATGCATGAGAAAAGCTCTACTCATTGAATTAGCAGGTGCAGTTTGGTTCATGGAGTGAATGTGTGCAGTTTAATTGAGACAACGTGTGAAGCTTGTGACATTGAACGAATGAGCTCTAGTCATTTGATTGACAAGTGCAGCCTCTTTCATTGAATAAACGTGTACAGTTTCATTCTTTAACCGTGTGAATTAGGTTTGTTCCATTGAAACAAAGAATAAGGTTAGATTCATTGAATCAGTGATAGTAGTTAGATTCAATGATTCAATGAATGCAGCTTGTTTCATTGAATGAACGCATTAAACTTGACCGATTGAATGAATGAGAGAAGCTCTACTCGTTGAATTATGACGTGCAGTGCATTTCAGTGAATAAATGCGTGCTGTTTGATTCACGAAGTAAATGTGTTAAGTCTGATTGATTGAATCGATTGGTATTGTTTGATTCATTGACTAAATGATTGCAGTTTGAAACAATGATTGAATGAATGCAGTTGATTTCAATTAATGAAAGTGTAAAGCTTGAGACAACGAGAAAAGCTGCTCTTATATGAATTACCACGTGAAGTCTTTTTTTTCATTTACTCAACGCATGCAGATTGTATTATTGAAAGACCGCATGCAGTTTCCTTCATTGAATGAATGGCAAAAGCTAGATTCATTGGAATAGGATTTGCAATATTTCTCATCGAATGAATGTAGTTTGATTTATTAATTGAACGATTGCAGTTAAATTCATTCCATAAATGAGTGATGTCTGTACACTTTAATCAATGAATTCCATTTGATTGATTGAATCAATGATTGAAATATGAATAGATGAACGAATGCAGGTTGATTCATTGAATTTAAAGCGTTAAGCTGGAGGCAATGAATGAAAGTGAAAATCTCTGGTCGTTGAATGAACACGTGCAGTTTCCACCAACGAGTAAATGTTTGTTTGATTGAATCAATGCGTTAGACTTGTGGCATTAAACGAATGAGAGAACCTTTACTCATTGCAGTCTGTTCCACTGAATGAACGAGTGTAGGAATATTCACTAAATAAGTCAGTTTACGTTTCTTACATTGAATCAAGGAATATGGTTTGGTTCATTGAAACAATGATTGTTGTTTGATTCAATGATTCAATGGATGCGGTTTGTTTCATTAAATGAAAACGGTGAGCTTGACACTTTGAAAGAATCAGAGAAGCTCTTCTCATTGAATTACGACTGAC